>NC_139482.1:53752960-54189874 GCF_008360975.1 Lichenostomus cassidix
TGATTCAGATTACATGGGAAATCAGAGTGACCTGTGATATGAAGTACTTCCAGAAGCTGAAATGACCACTAAATAAATTGGTGCTTATTATATACAATTCATAAATGGAAGGCAAAAGATTTACTATAGTAGAAATATCATTATCCTGAAGAGAGGAAGGACATGGAATAAAGTCAAATAACAGAGATCCCAGGTCATCAAGGAAATAATAAATATAAATATAAATATAAATATATAAAAATATAAAAATATATAAATATATAAATATATAAATATATAAATATATAAATATATAAATATATAAATATATAAATATATATAAATATAAATATTTGATGGCTAGTCCCTCTCTAACTATCTCTTGACGCCATTCATATGCAGGCTATTTTAGATCTTTTAGTCAACTTCCTCTAAAAAACAGACTAAAGATTGAGAATCTTCTACCAGGACAGACTTGTTCTTGCCTTTTCCTCTCTGCTAAATTTAGCAATTTGTGGTTCTCTCATGCTTGTTTCAAGTTTAAGCAACTCGTTCAGTTTCAGGACCTTCATAACGGTGTCCTTGAGGCAATTCACATCTTAATTCTTGGCACTCTGTGGCACTTTATATCCCTTTCATCCTCTGACTTCTGCTCCCTAACTTTCTACATCCTGTCCCCAACATGTCAACTGTTGTTCTAGCCTCAGTTACCTTGTCTTCATCAAAGCCCATTCCTCAGATCCATGCTCTTGGACTCAAGCATCAACCTATTCCTGAAACAATAATGTATTATTTCTGAACTACAGCCAGTACCAACACCCAAGCTATTGCTCCTCTCTGCCTTCCACACAGTAAGTCCTACAGGGCATGGACTCCCTTTATATTTATGTCTTGTACAGCCCCAAGCACACTGTAAGCATTTAATGCATAAAATAAATAACAAGAGACATGCAGCTCTGCTGGAGATAAGAGGGAGCACTGAAGAAGCTAACCAAACTTGTACCGTGAGAGGTGGGGCTTCAACTTACAAAACACAAAAGATAACTGGGGCAGGGAGGAGGAGACATACAGCTCTTAATATTGACCCAGCAAAGATTCTGGCATGTTTTTAATTTAAAGGCCTTAAATAACCCTTGTGAACACAAAGGCATTACCCACATGTGCACAACAGGCATTTTGTTTCTCACCTGAACAGCCCAACTTCCAGAAGCATGAGACAACCCTTTAAGTGTCAGAGTATTTTTTTTAAAGACTAAGAACAGAGAAGTTTACCTCAGTCCTGATTATTCAATGGTTAATTACCATGGTCTTTATCTAAATGCATCTTTTCACCATGTAGCCTCAGCTATGTGTCACCCAAAGCTATAGGTCTGTCGTTTAGACTTACTGATTTACTATAAGCACAGAAGTTTGCCTCATTAGGCAATTGTAGGCTGTGGTCAATTTTCTCTTTTTACAGCTAGGGACTATCAGACTTCTAAAGTTTCCAGATATAAAGCAACTTTTCAACTCTCCAACTATTTTACAGCAGCTTTCCTACATCTTTGCCAATGAAACCCTTTCTAATGATGACTATCAGAAACATGCAACTGTTTTTATTAGGATCCTATTAGTGCTATAAACAGTGATACAAACTCCCTTCTTCTGTCTGCACATAGAAATAGTTCCACTCATCAGTTTTAAGGCAGTTAAAATTGATTTAGCGGTTCCCAATAAGCTTTTAGTTCACATTTCACCATTTAGTATGACATATGCTCAGCTTGATCTTGGGCTGTATTAATCATTTAAACAATAATGTTGCACAATGCAAATTTAAATGCTACAACACAAATGTGAGACTGTGGTTTTGTTCTTAGTTGTTTTGTCATGTGGGGTTTTTTTTGGGGGGGAGGAGAATGTTGTTTGTGTGTTTGTTTGTTTTACTGTTAGAGCACTAACATGCATTAGCAACTGCATTTTTGTGCAGACATGGGAAGACAGCCTTTGCCACACTGACAGCAAGTCAAGCCAGTACTCCCCAGCCATGTATGACTTGGCTTAGGGAGGTGACATAGCATACAGAGTCTATCAACCACCAGGACAGTATAGAGGATCATCTCTGTGGTCTTGCTAAAGAAAATGCACCTTTTCCAGCAGGACATCAAAACCACACTGATCCCATTGACATATTCTTTATGTTGACTAAAGTTCATCAAAGTACCAGAGATATATCTTCCACAAAAAAAGTGCCAGTTCAAAAAAAATCAGTTCTCATGCTTTAGTTGTTTACAGTATTGATTTTCTATTATTTTATCTATGACACCATCTTGATGGATAATTAGGACAATTTAGTCCTACAGTAAGAAACCTCAGCCTCTGAAGTTTTCCCAAATGCATCACTTATAATGTTTTAAAATCCAAATGAACAACAACAGCAACAAAAAAATCCCAACAAAACAAACAAAACTAAGCCACAACAAAATACTTCTGTTTATTCAGGTATGTATCTTTTTTCCCCTAAAGTTACCATGCATACAAATAAGCAATGTGTTTATTAATCAAAAAGTCCCTTCTTAGATCCATTTTGACACCTTTTCCATTTGAATAGTGTGGCTCAATATTTTCTTTATTATTATTATTATTTGTAGATCATCACAGGTGAACCTGGTGCTTTACAGAGACCTAGAATGACAAGACCCTGCCCTGAGGTGCTTACAGTCTAAAGTAGATGCACACAGGGAAAGATGACAAAAAACAAAAAGAGGTGTGGATTAAGAGTGTTACAACAGGGAAAGATCAATACATGCTGCCTCACATTTCTCATAGGTGGTAGTCCATCTATTTTCTCCAGTTCTTTGATTTATATTTCAGATGATTATATATATTTTATATATTTATTTATATATATATATATATATATATATATATATATATATATATATACACACACATTAAACCCAAGAATTAGAGGAGACATTTGGCAAATGAAGAAAACCCAACTTATTAAGGCCCAACACAATAAGGGAACCTGTCTTGTCCATCTTGTGTTCTGTGCTATATCCTAGCAGCTAAATTATGATGGGAAGAAAGTTAAGGGAAGGAAACTACCAACATTACTTGCCTATAGAAAGATTTTATCACTCACTGACAACACTACAGTACATGGAAAGAGGGTTTAGTTTCTATTCTTTTATAGACAGATGGATTTGTTTTGGAAACCATTTACACTTGGGGAGAAATACCAGCATTTCAGAACCAGAAAAAACCTATGTTTTCATATGAAATTAAATTTGAAGAAAAGGGAAAAAAGGTCTTGAAAAACATGCTCAAAACATTGCACTTGAATATTTTTGTAATTTCTTTGCCAGGGCAAGGGATCCCTCTCACTAAATGTTTTCACAATGTTGTTATTCTTGAGTGGGATCCCTGGATGTTATAGTAAATCTTAACAATAGGAAGGAAAACCACACAGCTATTATATCTTAGAAATCCACCTGAGACAAAATGTGGTTTAGTAATCAAAAAGTCCCTTCTTAGATCCATTTTGACACCTTTCCCATTTGAATGATGTGGCTCAACATTTTTTAAATTATTATTATTTATACATCATCACAGGTGAACCTGGTGCTTCACGGAGACCTAGAATGACAAGACTCTGCCCTGAGGTGCTTACAGTCTAAATTAGATGTACACATATCTATATCACTACTGCTGATAAAAAAATGCCCTCTTTAAGGTATGGCACTCAAGCTGGGTCCCTCCAGATATTCATGTAAGGAATAAACCATGTGTGGATGGGAGTCAGGAAAAAGGAGTTAGTGTCTCTGTTTCACAAAAGCCTAAGTTTTATTGTATGACATTGGACCTATTTAACATGCCATACAATTTCCAACCATGGTTCTTGGCAGACTTTTACAATGTTTAGAGAGATCCTTCCCCCAGTGCATCATCCTAGGATTCAGAAATCAGCAGTCGAGGGACTTCCTCAGCCTGAAGTCACACGTAAACCATTGAATTTAATTATTATGAACAAACATTAATCCAAACCTTAAATTAATTTATGTAGTCCTGCTTTGAACTCATTTATACTTTCTGCTTCCACAGCTCCCCTGTGGCTAAAAGTTCCACAATTAAATTATGTACTATGAAAACAAGTATGTCCTTTTGCTTGTTTTGAAGCTACTCTCTAACAATTTCAAGGGGCAGTCCATGTCACTTGTTTCGTTGCTCTGTGCAACTCATGACTTAAAAATTTCTACATCCCACTCTTTCTTTGTTCTTTTGAAAGCAAAGAAGACTAATCTTTTACATCTGCCCTTGTATAAAGCCTGGCATTCACTTGTGAACCTTTTGGTCACATTTCTCTTGGTCTTCATAGTTCTATTACATTCTGTGTCTGCATTAGTAACCAAAACTGGGGAAGATACCCAGCAGGTGAGCAAACTACTTTTCTGAAAAGTAGCAACATGATGTTTTTTGCTTTTGCTCTCTCCCTTTCTTTCTAATAATTGCTAACATTTTAGTGGTCATTCCTAACAAACTGATTCTGATGTCCTGCCGCACTGTCAAACTCACCATGGCCATAACAAATCTCTTCTACTTATTTAATTTGAGCATACTCAGGGATGTGGTGAGATGAAGGACTACTTGAGACATGGAGGTAATTTTGAGTATCTTTGCTATTACATTAAGAGGCATCTCCAGAAATGTTATGATCATTCAAACAGGGCTCTTACTCAGGGCTGAAACCTGTAAATCTCTTGCCTGAGATTTCTTCTTGCTCCTCACATGATAGTGGCTTCATAACAGAGAACTGCTGTAGCAAAATAGGAAAACAATAAACAGGATTGTGTTTGCAGATGGTTTGCTCTTGTCTACTTTTCTGTTAGTGCTACAGCAGCATAATATGATTTCTTTCTCTTTTTTTAACCAACAAAGTAACAGATTCAGAACCAAACATGACCTATTCTTCTGTACAAATTGCTGTCTTCATCTGATGAACTGAATCTTGATTTTCACACACAAAACTTGGGGAATTCGGTAAATTTCTTCAAAGCTTACTTTTAACATATTAAGTTCTGTCATGCTTACTAAAGTTATGTATTTTTTTATCCTGAAAGTACTTAATTGACAGCAATGAGAATATTTAAGAAGTAAGGAATTTTTCAAGATGCAAGCAACAAATTTGGAGTCTTTAAGCTGAAAAGTATATCTGGTTTACAATTAGATCATTCTTCCTGAGAATATTTTCAATTTTCAAACTTGAATTAAACAGAATCAACCACCTACCTTTTTGAGAACAAAGTTGTAAGAAATGTTTAGCAAGCCCACACATTTTCAATTATTTTAATCTTCAGTCATACTTCAATACTTGCAGCACTTAAGAATTTTTGATTCTCTTCCTTGAACTCCCTTCAATTTATCAATGCCTTTTTAAATATCGCTTCTGTAAGATGTAGTGGAGTAATTTTTTATGAAGAAATGAGTGGTCATTAGCAATGTGCTCAAGTGAAAATAAATGTCAATGACTAGACATACTTTTGAATAAAGAGTAACTATTCTTTCGTGCTGATGAAAATCAGTTTTTTCTCCTTCCTGAAAACCAAATAAATCTTTCATTAACTTTGCATTCACTGGACTTTTTGAGGAACTCATATGCATGTGAGATTGGGCTTTTTTCCATGTGTATGTGACTGGATGTATGGTAATCAGATGAGCAGATCTCAGTTATGCTACAACTCTGAGGAAGAGTCAAAAAAACCCTGTATCAACAGGCTTTTGGATTGTGTAGGATTTTCTGCATTATTTACAGGCTGGCTGGTGATCAAATTAAGTTTGAGAAATAAAAAGATTGGAAGCAGTCAAGCAAATTATTACATCCTACTTGTACATACTGGTCTACGCACATTAAGGCTGTCCTGTACCATTCATTCACTGCTTAGGGATATCTTGTTATTTCAGTGAGTGAAACAATTAAGCTTTTCCTCTCCAAGAAGACACATTGAACAGAGCTTACTCAAGGAAACTGCTGTGAAGCAGCAGGTGATTAAGTTAAGCAGGAGAAGCAGGAGATAAAAATCAGTAGCAGCAATAAGTACAGATACCTCTGCACATTTGCCCAAAGTCACACTGATGAAAACCAAGCCTTAGTTAAGATCTGTGAAGGCAGGTCACTACCTTTGTCAAGGAGACATAAACTCGTGGTTGTACAGGTGGTACAACCTCCAATTCCTTGAAAAATCAGACTACAGGGGTGAAATTAATTACATTACTGCTTATGGGATGACTATTCTATTGGACTTTCAAGCACTCAGAAGGCTATATCTGTAAATGCATATATAGTTTACTTGTATAGCCCTCCCTGCTCCTTAATTAGAATAGAAAATTAACCCATTAAAAGAAACACCAGTGGTCCAGATTAGAGCACAGAATTTGGACCTGAAGTTATGCTCTCAACTTAATGAGAGTATACATCTATGATCACAGATATTTCAGAGGTACTTGCAAATTGAGGCATATGACAGACTGGTCACCTAAAATGGACACATTTGGGACTAGTGGCTTTCACTTCAGCATCTTTATTTTCCTATATCCAAAGACCTCTGAGAGTTTTGGGAGGAAAATCTTTCATATGAAAGGTGTGGCTGTCTTTGTACTCAGAAAATATTTCTGAAATATATGTTGACACTTGAGGCCAAATTCACCCATCTACATCTCTGCACCTCAATTCATCTTAGACACCATTGGTAGCCAGTGGAAAATGACAGAGATTTCTTACAAAGGACTCACACCTCAGTCAGCTTATGCAGTTGCTCTGGGTGCCTCTCCATGTGTACTAACTCCAAATGGCACTGGCACTTAGAAGAATCTTGTTCCAGAAGTACACGTCTCAGGGAAGTTAATTGGGAAGAGAGGCATTTGTATCCTGTAAACTCACTTGGAAATTCCAACTCTCTTTCAACAGACAATGCGAGGCTGCTACACTTTTCATCCTAGGAACTGGCTGCAGTGACACCACCAGGATTATGAGTCTTTCTGGAGGAGCCATCTCCAGGCATCCTGAGTCAAGGTTTTACTGGAGACTAAATGTGACATTCGCCTCCAGTTTTAGCTCTGGCGTTCTCCTGTCTTTCTGAGCGCACCTAGCAAATGAGTAAAACACGTCGAAAATTCACTCTTGCACCTCAGTCAGGTATTCCCTCTCATGTGAGGTGAGAAGATGAAGTTTAAACCTGGCACAAGGGAAAGAGGCTCTGTCTGAGCATATAACTACTCACCCAGATATTGCTAAAGCCACTCATGCTTCCTGGAAAAGACTTATTTCTTTGAAGGTGGACTGTGCTGATCTGAAATTGGACATGTCTATATTACTTCCTGCAAAACCGCATATCCTTTCTGAGGGGCATAAATTTCTTTTTTATGACTACAATGATGCAAAGCAATTTTAAATGCCTGGAGGAGAGAACTAGAAAAGACGAATGAAAAGGAATTGAATGATTCATTAGAGTCAGAAGAAGATTTGACATGGAATTCTATAATTCTAGACTTTTAATTTAATTGCTTCTCCCTCTATTACTTTTTGTCCTTCTTTACCTTCATGGTGCTTCATAAAAAAGATAATTTTTAAGAGGTCCTTATCTTACAGCACCTAGTAAGAAATATAACACTGTTTATTCTGTTTGAACAGTACATTTGAGTTTTGAGGTTCATGATTTATTAGACTTCTCAGGTACTAGCTATATCTCTATACCTGGAATGTCCCAATTCCTGTTCTAGTAAAATATGCCTTTGACATAAATTCCTGACTACTTGTGAACTTTATAACATTTTCTGTGGCTAGGAGATGAGTGCTATGACCTCTCTGCTTATTTGCTCAGGTATTGGCTAAAATCTTTTCTCACTCACATTGCTCCAAGGCACAGGACTGCTGCTGAAATCAATGGAGCTGTTGAAAATTTACACTCTTGAGCACAGTCTCACCTATATCTGTATATAGGTATTCTTGAGGAGATTGTTTTGTTTGGATCAAGCTAAGAAATTCATCATATAATAATTAATCTACAGGTTTTTCTTGATACTAAATATCTGCATATCAGGCTTTCAGTTGTTACAAAGAATCAATTTATATGACATGATATTCTACCATCAAATTACAATCTGATTTAACTTCTCTTTGATTCAATAGGCTTTGATTCAGTTTTACTGCATTCCTCTAGCCAACCATTTCTGAAACCTGTTCCCTCTACTCTTGTTTCAAAGTGTTGGTTGATTTCTGTGTTCACCACTGTTCTAGGCTACAGATCATCTTTAAACCTGCTACTCAAACAGAAGTATCAAAATACTAAAAGTGACTTTCCTAACACTTGACAAAATAAATTAATTAATTAGGTGTCCTAATTTCATGTTTATAAACTGCAAACAGTTGAGCAGAAGTACAAATTATTCACATCTTCAAACATTATATGCACAAATTATGCCAAATGCCACCACTTCTGTGGAGCAAGATGAGAAAGATCTTTCTTCAGAGAAATGCAGAGCAGGGAAAAGGTATAAGTGCACTTCAACTTGAACTACTTTCTTAAAAGTGATTTTTTGCTACTCCATACTATGTTTCTCCAATATGTAACAACCATCTCTTCTCCTCATTGCCATCTCATCCCTATACATTTTCTTTCATTTTCCAAGCTGCTTTTCAACTCATACAGAGCATTTTCCTGAGATAATTTATTATTAAAAATAGTTTATTTTTTTTCTCAAGTCCTATCACCTACATTTTCAGAGAACCCATACTACTTGCTGTTCCTCCTCAGCCAGACAATTTTATATAGACTTTTTTCCTCCATATTACAACAGTATGACCAACATTTAATTTCAAACAATCATCTCCTTTGAAGGCTGCAGTCTACTTCCGCTACACCAAAATGAAAAGTTTATAAAAATGAATAGTGCCCAGAAACACACGGCACATATAAAGTTCCTCTAAATTCATTAGTAATTTCCTATCAGCAAGGAGAAAACAAGGAATAAATAGCTACAATACTTCAACAATGACCTTTTGTTTCAAACAGTCCAACAATAGGCTTGGGGCTATTTGGCCATTCCAATGTCAATCACTGACATGTAATTCTCTGTCCCCCTATTACTACTTAACTATATTTAGGTAATTCAGAAAACCATTAACTTGACAATTTTATTCCAGATCTTATAAATATATTTTCTCAGCATGACTCAATGGAAATGTCTCTGTCCTTAATATTAAGTACTTATGGATATGTATGCATCATTAAAGGTGTGTGAGTAAATCTATACAGAGAGACATACCTTTCTAGGTACAGGTATAGGAATAGATATAGCTATAAATATTACTTAATCATTCAAATAATATGTGAAATGAACCTAGGATGTAGCTCTTACACTTACCTGTTTTAGCTAGTGAAAGATGTTAGAAGTTTAAAAATGTAAATGCAGTTCACTATTTTGTGACTAATGAATCATTGTTATTACATATGTCTACAGCAAAGCCCACGTATGCACATGTCATGCTCATTGTCATTCAAGATAAAAGCTTTTTCAGAGAAAAAGTCACTCTGATAGTGTAATTCCTTTGATTAAGAAACTAGCTAACTAACTGAAAAATCAAAAACCGAAACCAAACCAAAACACAAACCAGGACAAAAGTGCATCCTTCTGACTTTCCCATATTCCAAGATACGCTCAACTTGCAGTAAAAGTGATTTCCCAACTCTAACAGTGAGGGAAAGGTAGCACTTACACAGCCACTGTATTCAGATCAGTACATTATTATAACTTCAGGAGAAGAGACAGGCAAATTTGGGTGAGGAAGAAGAAAACAAATCTAAAATACTCCCTTGACCAGGGAGGTCAGAGCTCTTTTATCCCCAGCAGAGCATTTTCAGATGGAAATATATGAGTCTCTTCTCTTGATACACTGAACACTAATCTGCCTATACAACAGAATAACTCCTCCTATATAAACATTAAACATTTATTTGTATCCTTCATAAATAGAAACAGAAGCAGTGTTTCTAACATCTATCATTGCTGGAATAATCATGCTGCTCTGCAATTATTATGTTGGGTTCCTTTTACAAAATGAAAACAGCATTCATTCACAATTGTTCATTACAGTTCATTGCTCTCCTCCTGTGATTGTTATTTAAGATGAAACAGCTCTCTTGTTTTCACTGGCTAAAATTGGCTCATCGGTGAGCTTTTTGCTTACAGATAAATTTTCCTCTGGGTCAATTCAATTTAATTTTGAGAGGTTGCATTGCATTATATTATAAATTAATTACATCAGCTGCCTGCAGTTTAATGCACTTTAAGGAACAGTAAATGCACTGCTGCAGTTCTTAGTAACAAATTACTCCTTGTGCTATTATTTCAGACTCACACTGGTTAGGAGTACGCCTCTCCCCTCCCATTGACATGATCCCATAATAGGATGAATGCATTTTGCACTAAACATTTAAACAATAAAAGGAGAGAGAGAGAGGGAGAGAGAGAGAGAGAAAGAGTATGGGAATATTAATGAGCAAAGGAACTTCACAAGGAGAGCAAAGAGATGAAAGCAACATTGCTATTAAGGAATGTTTTCACTCCTGCCTGTCTATCACAAGGCTGAATCTTTAGATAAGGGTTTTTCAACATGATACAAGATGTTATCAAATGCTGTTGTACAATATTTAGTCTCAAGGGCTGACTTAAAAGAAATGGCATCAACTATAAAACAAAACAACACACCACCACCAAAGAAAAGTGGAAAGCAAGTGCAGCAAAGGGTTCAAGTTTGATGCACAGTTATTATCACAGCTCTGCTTTCCCACAGAGCTGATTTTTATCTGTATTGGATATCACTGATAAGTATACTTTATGTCCATATGTGTTTGTGTGTGCATGTGCATTTCCTCCCTAAAAGGGGACCATGAAAGTGTAGGGGTGCAAGAGAGTATAAAATTGAATGCAGGCTTCCAAGATGGAAATGATATTTGCTTTCTATCACACCAGAGATTCACCATTCCAGCTTTTGTCCTTCAAAGCTGTGAGAGACCATGCTTTAATGCCTGCAGGTTGACCATGCATTGTTATTATACAGTCTTCATGTTCACATCATGTGTCATCTGACCAAAGGAGAGTCTACAAAGTGAAAGCCTCATGCAAAATTTATGCTTATATGGCTGTTTCAGTCAGTGGAAAAATCAATACTGCAGGCTTGATGCACAGAAATGACTGAGTGCTCTCTGACTGACACTAAAAGCACTGGGAGATTGAGGGGCTGCATTTGCTGTTCAAGGAATTGAGTGTATTAGAGCTCTTATAATAGTCTCCTCACCTTATATTAGCCTTTCCTTGGGATTATTTTTTGATAACAATTATGATTGTAGGGTTTAAGGCAATTACACTATTACAAAGAAAAAGCTGCTTTTTATGTCCTGTAAAGCTGTCATATATTTCACACCACAACTGCCTTCCAATTATTTTGTTACAATGCACTTTGGAAGCAAAATGTCCTAACTGATATATATTAGTTCTTTATGTTTTATAAATAAAAATCAAAGCTGTAATGTAATCCTTCAAAAGAAGCTTCTCAGTTTCCCTGATGTTATTTTAAAAAGAGTAAAATGCAATGCATGTTGTAACTCAAAAAAGACATACACAGGAGCTGTTTGTATATGGGAGTACAACACAAGACAGGGATATTGCAGAGATTGTGCAGACTGTTGTAGCTCAAAATGCTAATACTGCCCATAAAACATGGGTGGATACGGTCCACAAAGATGGAGTTTAACAAAAGAAAAGAAACAGACAAAATCTATCCACTCAGAGAATTTTCAGAAAAGCATTTTCAAGATGTTGTTTAATGTTAGAGTGAACATCCTGCCATAATGACTTAAGGAATTACACATAGAAGTGGGTATCCAAAAATGGACAAAATTAATGTTTGAAATAAGAAACAAAATCTGGTAATCTACATCAAGAAAATTACATATATTGCCTCCATCGAAAAATACCTCTGGTCAGAACAGGTATGTACTACATTTCTGTCATTGTACTTACAGAGAAATATTTTATTAAATGGCATTACAAGATGGTCAGCAATGTGTTCTACTTTTATTATCACTCATAAATAATGAGCAAAATTATTAATACAGATTAAAAGAAAGGATCAATAAATGCATTGCCAGTAGGTTTAGAAATACCTGAATTCCATAGCAATAGTAATTATATTATTACAAAATACACTTCACTCCCACACTTAGCTTTCTGACATCTATGCACCAAAATGGGCAAAAAATATGGCCCTTTCTAGCCATAAAAAAAAGAAAAATTGATGAAAATAAAACACACCAGCTACCTTGCAATGCACTGATGGTTTTATGCTATAGAAATATACTTAATACTATCCAGTTGAATTCTTACAAATTAAAAATTACTAGCTCTGCAGCTCCTGCAGCAGAGCTAATGCCACCTGCAAGCAGCTGAGTACAGACTATTTTCCCCTACAAAAGTTTCACAAAGTTGTGTCTAATAGCTAAATATTGCCATGCAACTGAGTATCCTGATTACCCCTCTGCTAAAGCAAAAAATTCAGCTACTATGGCTTGTAAACTTAGACTAAATTTGCCATCATGTTTCTGTATTTTGTGTTGGCACCTAGTGGGGTTGTAAGACCCTTTTGAGTTCAGAACCCACAAGAAACAGCTGCCATCCACAGAAGCTGTACTCACACAGCTATAAACCAGCTCTGAAGCCCCATTCAATACGTGTCATCCAGGCACCACTTCCAAGACATGAGACCACCTGCTTGCAGTGACTTCATTAAAAATGCTGAAGTGGCCAACTTCCCTCAGATCAAGGTCCTGCATTCTGTTTTTTTGTCACGCTAATTCTGTATCTGAAATGAGTAGAAAGTTTGTCCGTGGAATGCCTGCACTGATTTGGGCCCTCCTGGAGCACAGAAGGGACAGGTCCTGGGCTGATCATGTAACTGCATCAAACCTACATGGGCAGTGGAAAGGAGACACAGTGAATTCTTTTTGGTGAGAGGACAAATTTTCCTCTGCTTGCTGCGAGAAGACGGAAGAAGGAAGGCTGACTCCGAGAGTAGATAGCTGATTGACACCTGGTAGGAATTAGTCAGTGTAGAGTCACATTGTAGCTCCATGGGAGTCTGTCAAGCCTACAGTGTCTCTGAACAAATGCTGCAAACCAGCTTCTTCCTGCTGATTAGAAAAAAGCCCCTACAGGGAACACAGACACTGACAATACACCCTGAAGTATGGATGCTGTAATATAAGCATTCCTAGCTGGTCCACATTTTCTACCACCACAGGGAGAGGTTATGCACACATTTAGCAGGACAGAGAAATATGTAGGGCAATCCATTGCTTCTACCTACAGAAATTGCTACCAACAGCACAGAAAAAGGCCTCAAATTTTGAGGATGTCTTCTGGTATAATAGGATTCTTTGATTTTGTCTTTTTTTTCTTTCTAGTAATGTGACACCTCTCTAGTAGATGATTTAAAAGAAGAAAGAAAAACAAGAGTAAAGATCACAGTTAAAATGATAAAATATACTGTTTCTTTTGATGCCTATTTTCCCTTAGTCTAAATAATTAACAGTGTGGATAGGTAATCTTGACTAGAAAAACAGCACAACAGCCATGAAAACTGCCATTTTAGCTCTGAGTGGAGAAATGAGCGGACTGTGAAAGAAGACTGATTTCAGGGTCACAGATGACTGTTGCTGGAAAGAATCAACACCATCCTATTTACAAATTATTATGTTCATCTTTGTTAGGTTTTGTGCTTCATCAGGCATGCAAAATTAAAGACCAGAGTCTGTGTACAGAACATTCACATTAGTTGAAGGTGTCCCACCATCAGACGCTCAGATGAAAACCAAAGCTCTGTTATCAACTTTTCCTACAGAAACTACTCCTTTCCTCACCTGTAGTTTTCTCATCAACTTACAAGATTTGAGTTAAGGAAGATAACAAAACCATGCTAGCAAAAAAATCCCCCTGAAGGGAGTCCAAACTTCAGGGTCCAAGGTTACTGAGGAGAAGACATGGCTGGCTGTTTCTACAGTGTGGTCATTTCTTCATTTGTCCCATAACAAAAACCATTCACTATGCCCATGAAAGAAATAGCTATGATTATCTCTGCTCAAATCCAGAAGTTCTGTCTCCTAGTTTTTCTCTCCACAAAAAAAACGAGCTTCCAAAAATGCAACATTAAAAACATATTATAAGTAATGTTTTAGCACTCAAATACTGAAAAGTAACAGCAACTAAGGTAAAGATTACTTTTTAAGTACTAATGTGTTCAATACATCACAAGATACACAGGTTTCTCTTCAAGCATCTTACAGTTTACTGAGAAAGTATCTCCTCAACCACAGACATGGAAGAAGTGTATGGTAGTATCCACAAACCTATTCCATTGTCCTGACATTTATAATGTTTTACTTGGAAATTTTGGCCACATAGATGGTGAACTGAGAACTTGGCTTATTACATAGCATCTTTTCTTCCATTGTGAGCTGCTCTCATGCACACAGCTAGAACTGAGAGCTGCTCAAGACAAGGACAATTGTTTTAATGTGCTTTTGTGACACTTCCAGCATGTGAAGTCTTTGATCACTGCCACCAAGTGCTAGAGGGGGACAAATAAACCCTACCGCTTCCAGATCCACTCGAAGAGTTAAATGTTCCTAATGTGAAAGGTACTATAAAAATACAAAGGAAAAAACAAAACCTATAAACTATGAAAGTGTAAAACGATTGCAGGAAGAAAACATAGAAAGAAAACAAGAAATTACATGTATGGTGTATTTCAGCCTGTTAAATGAAAAATCTGAAAACTTTTTGAAAATATTTAAATGTATGCGTATACACACATGAAATTTAAGGGTAGCTAAAGTTAATATGCATATCTGCAACTATCAATAATCATTGCTAATATGTCCCTAGAATAGATATGAGTAAGTGGATGACCTGAGAGTGAAGGCAAGGCTAGTTTATCCATGCACAAGTGACTGCTAATTCAGAGGAAGATGCTCAATACTTTTTACAGAGGTGTTTTCATTTTACATCAACAGATTGACCAAAAGAAGGGAGAAGATATGAGCAAACTTATAGGAAATGAGCAGAACATTAAAGACATGGAACACAAACACAAAATTGGTAGCAGTGCAAGGTTTCTGAGGAAACCAGACTGAAAAGTATACATCCTAGCAACTGAGATCAGAAAGGACGTGGATCTTTAACAGGATGTGTTAGGAAAGGGAGAAGGAAAATTACCAAAATAAGAAAGATTATGTAAAAGTTTTACTAATGGTAGAGAGCAGCTATTCCAGAACTGTTCGGAAACATTGGAACAGCAAGTTTTGGTTAAAGCTTGTATGTACAAGGGAAGAAATAGCGAAGTCAAAGTCAGGTTAAATGACAGACTAATGAAGGGCATGTTGTCAGAAGTGACAGACAGTGGTGAAAATTAAGACATCTCTGGAAAAACAAAATGTCAGAAAGACAATCAAAAGATGGTGTTAGGGAAGTCAGGGGAAGATGAATACACCCATAAGTCACTGCTGTGGAGACTCTAAGTGAAGCTATGCCACAGATATGTTGATATCAGCACAGCATGCAAATAAACAAACAAATAAATAAATTTAATAATTAAAGAGTATTTTATGTTATCTGTGTACAAACAATAGTTTCGTTACCTCAAAGAAGCTCAGTTTGTGTATTGAAATTTTTCCCTGAAAAAATGTAGTATATTTATTGTTTATAACATCAGGCTTAAAGGAAATTCAATGAGAAACAGCTGAACAGGCTATGTCACTATTAGTACAAACATATTTTGTACAGTTAAAAAGGGGGGTGTGTGTATGTCTAATCAGAGATGAGAAGGAGGGCTCCTTTAACTTTCTCACCTATTTACCTGTTCCCTATCCTATAATTCTGTTTTTACTGAGTGAATGCAACCACCTTATTATTCTGTATGCGCTTAACCATAGGTTTACTTTGTCTTGCTCTCTTCCGTAAGAACCCCATTGAAAAAAATGTTTACTTTACAACAGCCACTGACAAAGTACTCAGCTAGAACACACATCTTCCAACTTGGTTCTGTCATGTAAATTTCTTGTATGGAGTCCTATTAGACTGCCAACCTTAATTATGCTGAGCAGTGCCATACAGAAATCAGGAAGGTAACAATATTATACAGTAAAATGCAACTCCGTGTAGAACAATGTATTCTAGAGCAAGAATACTCAACAGGTAATAGAGGCATAAAAAGCCTTCCTCACCTCAATACCTGTGAACTAATATAATCTAGTATGTTACATGATTTACCAAGAGAGGTGAAAAATATACTGTTACAAAAACAAGTATCCTACAGCTAGAGGACAAGTTGGATTTTCTCCCAAATTTAATGTCATTATCTTGAGAAAGATGCCCTAGTGAATCTGAAATAATAGTTGAACATACACAAAAGTAATGGTATTTTTTATGTTAAATACACAGCTCCAAAACATTATACACACATTTACAGGGATGTATGTTTTTTGATCTAATGGGTTGAGCATGAATAAGTGGAAACAAAGTTGAACGGCTGTAAAATAAAATACACAGAAAATTAGTTGAACCAAAAATTTAAAGAAGTCAACAGATGTGGAAAGTCATTATCCATGTAGCTTTCACTTCTTTTGTAATTGGAAAGGGACAATGACAGCAGAGATGAGCTGCTGTGACATTCTTGAAAAGCCATTTGCTTTTGAAAATCAATATATCCGAACAAGTTTGAAAGTGCTTTCTCCTAAAGTTACAAATAAGAGGGAGGCAGCAAAAAAACCCCCAAAACTAAAGCCATATTTTTTTCCCAGATTTGCATTCAACAATACAGGAATTTGTTAATTTAATGCTGAGAATTTCTTGAGAGGCATAATTAAAGGTACTAAATTTCAGAGACAAAATGAAAGTGATTACTCTTTTTGCCTTCCCCTTTTCAACACTTTCTGGAATACGTAGGGCATTTCTGAGGTGATCAGAAGGATTTGTGATTTGCTGGCTGTTGGGTGCCACTGTGCTGTTGCTACTTTGAAAACCATCCCATGTGGAAGTCCCTCCTATCCCATCACTGTCTGACCCAAATTAGCTAGTGAGCAGAACAGGATGTTTCCCCCATTCTGTCTTTTCTGCTTCAAACCACTACATCATTCTTTCCCTTGTACTTGTCCTTTCAACAATCCTGAATCTAAGTCTTCTCTCCCTTCTACTATTTTTGATGTATAACACTATCCCAAACCCTTCTTCAAGAAGCCACCAGCTTCCTCATCATACCCTGCTTTCTTCACTTCTCTTTACACATAGTATTGCTCTGATGTATTCCAAGTGAAAGCTGACAAAATATAATGTAGGTACAACTTTCTCTCTTTCCAACCATCAGTTTCTAATTTGCTGTGCCACTAATCACATTAAATAGATCCTCTGTCCTCACTGGAGATACCTTCATTGCAATTTGTTCATCACCTTTTGATGTTCTAATAGTTCTTCCTGTTTAAAACGCTCACTTGCTTAATTTTTATAAAAAGAAATATATCAGCCTTGACTTAATCTTTGTTCTCACATGCCATTACAACTACTGCTCCAGCTGTCTTCTTCCGTTAATTAATAATAAAACATATACTCACAATCACAGCCTAAAGCTGTTTATTAATTTCACCATATACCTTTACAACCTGTCTCCCATCATTTGCACTCAACAGAACTTGTTCAAATGCAGTGTTCTATCCTGGAGTACTTCACATCTCACATTTTTAAGTGCTTCACTGACATGCCTTGCAGAAGGTCCTTCCAATTCCTCTTCCAGCTTTCTGTAACAGTTTCTTCAGATCCCATTTCTGGCCCTCATAATACTTTATCTGATTAATCTCAAAGACACCAATTCTGTCTATATGCTGTCAGCAAACAAATCTGCCTGTCAGTTCCTAAATCATACAGTTTCTTTAAACACAGTTCTATTTAAAAAGTTTTCCTAACTACTTGCACAACCAAAACTCTTGTCCAAACTCTTATGACGACATCCTTTTTTTGCCCACAAAAAAAAAACTTGGTCTGTTTTTTAATCTTTTAGAGTGCTGCTGGTTCTTCAAGGCTACTGTTTGAGACGTCTTTTGATATCGTTTAGTCAATTTATTCTTTTTTTCAACACATCAAATAGAAATTACTTGTTTTCATTTTCAAGGATCTGTATTGCAGAAATGCAATTTTCAGATCTCCATGTGGCTTCCTTTGTTCCCCTGCCTTGTATGCTATTGGTTCCTTTTAAAATATGCACTCTGCTGTACCTGAAAACCTATTGGTGTGTTCCCCCTGTCAATTCTCCCCCTCCATCTCCCGGGACTGGCTCCAGGGGAGAAAAATCCCGCCCCTTCTCTTCCTCTTATAAACCCGTGTCTGCATCAGAGAGACGTCTTGGATCTCTGGGCTGGCAGCTCCTACTTCATCCCCGCTTCCCTCACCTTCTCCTTTCCGGGTAACCCTCTCCCCCATACCCCAGATAAACCTCCCTGCCAGAACAGAGAAGGATTCTAGTTCCTTCCTTTGCCTCACCACTTTTCCTGCTAGAATTTCTGTCGTTGGGAGACCCCCACCACGCCACGGGACCCCGGGGGCTGCCGCTCCAGATCCGGTGGAATTATGAGGACCACGGACTTCGCTCTGGGCGGGAGCCAGCCTGTGCCACCCTCCTGGAGCCTGCTGTAACACTGTATTACCCACCTCTGCCCTTCCTCTTCTCCCATTATTTCTTATATATTCAAGGGCAAACAGCATATATTAAGGCTACACTGACCATTACTGCTTTACTGGTTTTTGTATTCCTATCTGACCACACTAATTTGTGGTCTTCTCTATTACATGCAGCTTTGGGTGGCCTTCTAGTTCTGTATTTTTGTGGACAGCATGATGGGATCTCAGTTTGGTCATTAGGCACCTATATAAAACAAATGATAAACAAGGAAAAAAACAAAAATAACCATAATTTTTGCAGAGACACATCTATCTAGGAAGTCTGCCTAGACCAAGAACAAGTCGAGGGCAAGCTCTGCCTCACTGCTTCGTGGAAACATAATAATGAAGAGATGTTGAAAACTCTTTAATAGCTTAAGAAGTTTAATAGCTACCTTTAAAGACAGCTATTTAACAAGTGAGTTTCTTACCTTACCTTTTAAGTTTAACAGCTTCTTTCAGAAGAAAAAGGGAAGCCTTTATCCTAAACAAAAACCTTGGGCAAAATTGCCATCAAGTGTATTGAATCATGGAAATTTAGGACTGTTGATGCACCATGCTTGTCTTCCTTTGTATCCTCAGCTTCACAGAAAAGCACAAGGGAACAAAACTACCTGTAACCATGGGTGGTTCTCCCCCTGAATACTTCTGCTGAGACTGCAACCTATTGCCCTGCTTTTGTCAAGGAGCTCTGCAGTAAGAGTATAACAAAGTTCTTTCTGTCTTCCTCCTCATTCAGAACATTTTCTGGACTTGAAGTACTTCAGATCGAGGGCATCAACACAGAACATTTGTCTTCAGAGGCAAAACAGTACAGCAACTAAAATTAAGGTGGTGCTAAGGAATACATAACAAGGAATGAGAGGTCTGTGTCTTCTTTAAGTAAACACTATGTCTTCTTTAAATAAACACTCTAAACAGGTGTTTATTTTTTCTTAAGGAAACAACTGTTGAACTAGTAAGCTCCATTCTATGCCAAGATGTTTCCTTTCTGTGTTTTTAGACTCCGAGCACAAAAGTGATGAAACTACTGTGTAGAAATGAAGGGGATCACTTCAGAGGAAAAGATTAGGAGCTAGATCTTCGGTTCTCTTGCTCCCTGACTTCTCAGCACCTTAAATTTCTCAGCAACAAAATAAAATAATGTTATGTAATATTAATGGTGTTCGTGCACGTTTTGATGGCAAGATACAAATTGTGGCCACTATTTCTACACAATAAGGCCATGATTGCCTGCTCTTTTTTAAAATTTAATTTAATTTAATTTTTTTCTTAATGTAGCCGTGCATAGACTTTCTTCAAAGACAATCTTTAAATCTACAAATCCATCGCAATAAAATCAACTGTACTATTAACTAGGCTTGGACATCTTTCAGGAGAACAAATGAGAACATCACTGACTAAAGTATCTTGACAATCTTTCCTCCATAACACAATGCAGTTTCTTTCTGCCTTCTATACTCAAATACAATGTGTTTTATCAGCAGCTTGAAAAAAGCAAACTGAATGAGCATGTTTTACCACCTTAACAGCAAATGAAAAAATCTGTCAAGGCAAAAAAAGTGAGGCACATTCAATGTGAGAAGAAATTACTTCTATGTTGATCTCTCACTGTTCTGAACTTGTCTGTTTGGTACTGGAAAAGCCATGGTTGTTTCCATTTCAAACCATTCTAAAGTAGGAAATACGTCTTTCACTCTAGTTGTTTCTGGCATGGCCTGAACTTTTTATGAATCATATTGCATCACATTGCTTCCTGAAAAATAAATGTAGCAAATATTTGTTTTCTTGCATTGACTTGAAGTACCTGGTCATGAAAAAACCCAAGTGATATTTTTTAATTGTGAAAAAATCTGTTCTTGTGCAAAGTTCTTGTATAGAATGGATTCCGTCTCCAAATTCCATAATTAAAACACTAGAGAAGTACACCATAAAACACTAGAGACATATAACCAATAAATAATGACCCTTTTATCTAGCAACTTTTTCATCCATGAGCTGAAAGAAAAAAAACCTTAATCATAGCGTATGCAACCTGCTTATAGATATAAGCACAAACTACTTAAAACCCATAAGTTTGATTTCAGCATTCCATTGAAGCTCAGCAAGTCATCTGCTTATATACCAGAAAATTCAGTGTCTACCCCTGCAGTATCCTTGCACCTGTAAATGGATCTCTATGTACAACTCTAGAGAACAATTTGCAAGTCCTAAATCTGAATTTCAATCTCTTTTCCACTGAGTTTTAAATGGGAAAAAATAGTGAAAAATGTTTTTCACTAAACCTTGCAAACTTCTTATAAGACAATAACAGCTATTAGTTTCAAATGTAGGCCTAACTGGTCATACTGAAATTGTGAACTATTTGTTCCTATGAAGAGATAAAGATATGAATGATGGTAAAAATCATCTTGATAAGAAGTTTTAGGCTAGCTACATCATCTGTGCAGCACCAGTTCTACTTACTTCCTTTCCCATCCATTGTTTACAATATGTGCTGATTACATGAGGAAATCACTTGGCTTCATATATTTTAATTCTTCATCTAGGTGAATTATGACTGCAGCACAACAGCACTTCTCATATTCAGATCACTTATATAACAACATTTTGTATTTCATACACCATGATGATAAGTTCAGATGGCGATGCTGGTGGAAAATTTCTCAGCTGAAGGAAACCTATTTTAGAGAGTCCATTTTATCACCTTATCTGGCATATTTTCTAACGATGATGTTCTCAAAAAGTACAAAAAACCCTAACCCTGTATGCAGAATTTCTTCCCTATCCCTGATGAGATGGGATGGCATGTGGGTTTGTTTTCCGTTTTCATTTTTCTCTGCCTTCCTCCTCTGTTCTACCCAGGCATATCTATATCAGCTCAGACAACCGAGTCAAATTACAGATCAGGTAATTAAACTCTGTTTAATGAAGTCTTCTTCAGTTCTAGTTCAAATGTTCACATGTTCAAAACACAATGTCACTGTGAGACATTAAATGCTTCTACTCCTCCCTAGAAATGGATATACATGAGAGGTGGTTGAAGAGACTCTTCTATGTACAGTTCCTAAAAGATGCAGGATAAAAGGTGTTATAAAAATGTAAGATATACTTTTTTGTAGTCCAATATCTTAGTGAAACATTGTAATTAGTGTAAGCATGGCTTAACATAAATCTGACCTTTGCATTCAACATTTTAAATGCCAACATCTTGACAAGATGTAGATTATGTTGAAAATAAAAAGCTGCTTGAAGAAAAATATTGTTGCAATGGTCTGAAGAAGCTTTGAAATCAATAGCCGACATGTTACTGAAATTAGGGAGGCCTGACCTGCTCTTCTAGAAACAGCTAGTACATCAGATAGATTTGGTTTTATTTGTCCTTAAATTTCTTGCAATTGTTTCCTTTCTGGTGAGTTCTAAATTCCCTAAATGTTAAAGGATTTTATTGGTGTTGATGTTCTGGTTGTTTTTTAAATCAAATTTTGTTTTATACAAGATATGATGAAAGTTTAAACCAGAGAGAAATGTTAGGAGAACAGAAGGTTCTTAGTAATGCTGGATCTTTCAAGCCTGAGATTTATTTACAATGTAATTCAACTATTAAAAATAGACAGTATTTTTATATCTTTGAATTCTTCTATACACAAAAGTCAGATATTTTCTATCAGTGTTTGATAGCATGTGGTTACTGAGGCCATAAAAAAAGTAAAGGGTACTTACAGTCTTAGTAAAAAATAGGATTATTTTTTGTTAGGATGATACATTTATATATTATAAACTGATTATTTATTTGTAGATTTTTTTGTCCTGCAAGTTTAGTAGTTTCCCTTGGTGCAGAATGCAGAATTGTATATGAGATATTTGAGTGTCTAAAACGATGTATGATAAATGAAGTAGCATGCTACTTATACGCTTATCATGTTCCTTGACTAGCAACAGGTTCAGCAAAGGCCACAGCCAGTAAATGAAATTTTCCACCAGGACAATATATCATCACAAGAAATGTATGCGCTGGAAACTTACAAGCTTGCTCGAGATGCAGACAAGGTGTGAAATGGCAAAAAATGAAAAGCAGAAACAGCATATAGTAAATTTCAAATTCAGCTGTATTTCCATATTGGCTGAGCATGGTGCTTTAACTGTTTGAAGTAATGTATTTTAGAAAATAATAAAAACATACACACAAATTTACCTCGGTTTTAATGATAGGATAAATTTCCTTCATTAGATATCCTATAACTTCTTTTGAGAAAAGAAACTGTAAAGCATCTACAGAGACTATTTTTTTTTAATCCCCTCCAGAGTCAAAATATAAAACAACATCTTTAAATGTATATTTCTTCCTCAAAGTTACAGGCTGAAAATCTGCTCCAGGAAATGTTTATCATAACCTTCAACACTCAGTGGAGAGCACTAATTAAAAATAATAATAAAAAACCCAGGGAAAAAAAACCAATGGTGTCTGTATATTTCCCAGTGGAATTTAGTTTGTTTACAAAAACATTTTATAATAAGAATTTCTGACATATAACCATTGAATCCTAACAAACTACAAATACTCCTATCTTCTTACAAAAAGGTACACCAAATACCAAGGAGAAACTTCTTGGCATTCTGGTGGTAGGTGGAAACATGGCTAAAAATATGTTGAAAATTTCTTTTTTTATGGTTAACAGCTGTACAGCCTCACTGAAGAGAGATGAGCCTTGGAAATGTGGTCAAGTTCTGTAATTCTATCTTAAAGAAGATTCTGAAATTTCTTGAAATAGAATTGCTTTACTACAAGAAATCCAGCATAATGACATTGCTTGTGTCTATGTATTATGGCAGCAGCTGTATTTAAATGTTGAAACAATTTTGTAACTGAATAGATCCTGCTCTTTTTTTACATCCTTACCACATAAAAGATAGGTCTGGAGAGATTTGGCTGATTTAGTTTTACTGTGCACCATAATTTCAAAACCAGCAGAACACAGTTGGGGCCATAATGTCTTTCTGTCGCTTTTTTCCTAACCAGAAAAATCTCTCATATCTTTCTCCATCTTGCTTACAACTAGCAACCCTTCTCCCACACCCCACAGAAAAGAGTAATAAAATACATTTACAGTTGTACTCAAATATTTATTTCATAAATGTCCTATTTCTTACTAATCTATTTTGGGATGGGCATTTTGTTTTTATGGGCTGAAATACCGCCACACTACTCCAAAGATGTTAGTAACAAAGAGTCACAGAGATACATGAAAAAGAGTAATACTTCTTTAAAAAACAAGAATTATCCTCCCTTCTGGACATAAATTTGATGAGTTGACTCTCTAAGCCTTATGGCATTTCCTAATGGCAGCACTGATGCAATTTAACCAAAGATTTTAACTGGAGAACAAAAAAGACTCTATGATACATCCTGCCTCCAGAGACAGTATGTCTTACATTCCCAGACTGGCTTCATTTTTCACTCCTTGTGTTTAGGCTTTCTGTTTTATCCCCCCAATGGCAAAATTTTGACCAGACTGGTATTGAAGGAAGTTCTTCTATTCCAATAGGCCCAGGATATGTCTTCACATTTTTTCTTAATTCCAGCCTTTAATAATTTATGTTCTTTGGCTTTATGATTAATATTTTTGTGCCTCACTGCCTATTTGGATTTAATGTTTCTCTGTTCATCTCAAATCCAGATTTAGTTTTCATTTTGTGATTTTCTCTAACCTTTTATCTTTATAATACTAACTCAGAACCAAAATTTTCCAGCTTAGACAGACTACTGTTTTTTGAAGCACAGTGAATCAAAGTCTGAAAACACACAAACAAAAGGCCATGAGAGCTATTTGTGGTCTAAATAGGCAGAATTTGGTGAAGTCCATGCTCTCTCTTGTACACAAAGTAAGAGTCTGTTTAGCCATAGACATCTGGAAATTCAGCACCAAATTACCAGTTTCAGCAACAGCAGTTTAAGGACTAGTTCTCAAAGTAAAATTAACTAGTTTTGCAGCTCAGAGGAAAATGAGACCACTCGCTGCAAGTCTCTAATTTGTGTCCTTTGGTCTCTCTCACAGGTCCCATGATCTTTGCAATGTCTGGAACAAAATACCTAATCTGTGTGGTTGATGTCAAATGACAAGGGTTTATGCACTGTCTGGTTAACTTTGTCCCTAGGCAGTGACTCTTGTCTTCCAGGGGCAGGCTCACAGTCATCACTAACACAAGGACACCACATGGGCTCTGTGACCATTTTCAGAGTGCCAATATTTCCTGTGCCAGTTGGTTTTGCCACTGTCCAAATTAAAAAATTGAGGCACTGTAGTGCCTGAAAGCCACACCCTTGCATTTATTCAAAGAGTAGTTTCTTTACCATTATTTCTCTGTTCATTTCTTGCTGTATGTAATATTTACTTTTTTTGGCAACTGGCATAGTTTCAGTGCCATTTGCTTCTCCTTGTCTGGTTGGATGGGTTGCAGTTTCCATGAACATTATCTTCCATGTGGTTTCTGTTCTTTCCTTCTTTTCTTGTGATTGTTTTCTTGTTCCAAAACATTTTGCTATTCCTTTGTTTAACTTATAAAATTGATCCTAGCATCCTTGATACATTCTGTATAAATACAGGAAAATACAGATCTCATTAATTTTCTTCTTGTTTTACAGAGCACAAGCAGACCCGCAGTTAACCTAATATAATTTTTCTACTTGCCACCCTTCTAAGGGGTGTGAATGAAGATAAAAACAATCAAACTTTATCACTGCTGCCATGGCATAATGCAACATGAATTAATTAAAATATTTCAGTTTTTTTAACATAACGTCAGGTATCAAATCTTTTGGAAGAACTGGAAGGACTGTTTATGGTAGTTGAGAAAGTAATATGTTTCTTTATTTTGTACCTTTTCTCCTCTGCTACTCAATACCTTTCTAACAGATTATTCCTTCTGAGACAACTAATATACTTACCGTTATAAAACATACTGTTCCATAAATTTTCATGTGGAGAAACACAGGATCTTAATTAAGGGAGATAGCAATGATTTAACTTCTATGTTTAGTTTCAAAAGCTTGGGGACACTTTCGTCTTAGTCTATATGGCATTGTGATCTCTAAAGGAGCCACTTAGTACTTATGTGGCTGCTAAAATTCACACTGCTTTCTTCCTTATAAATTCCAGCTTTCTTACCTTACTTTGGCACTATGTACACTTGTCTTATGGGCATAATTAGTAAACAAAACAAAGCAAATAAAAAATGCCACATGTTATGAGAAATAAGGGCTGAAAAAAAACCCAGGAAACTTTACAAAACAATTATCTGTTGCAGACTTTAGAAATCAATAAACTGCCCGTACAACTGCCATATTTAATCCTGCTTCTACATGCTGTACAGATACTAGGTTTGTATTCTAGGTTCTATGTTCAAAGCAACATTGAAGCACCAGCTTCCCAATTTTTTGAAACTTTCATAGATTTTTTTATAAGCAGTTCTCCTTTTCTACAGAACAGATGATGGCTAGGATCTTTGTCAACTAGCAGCTTTATGGCTCAGGACAGGACAACTCACACTGACCTTAAGGAGTTCTCTTGTCTGTGTGGAGGGCCATCGGAAAACATCAGAAGCAGCAAACGCAGTTAAGATCTATTTTTATGATATCTTCTAACTCCCTGTAGATATTATGAGGAATCATCACCTAGTAGTGTACCACTGTAAGTAACCTGGACTTATGATATTGTAGTATTACATTGTTGTTTCTTTGTTTAGACAAAAAAAGCTCTAACATGGGGAAGCACTCAATCTCTTTTATCATTCCATCTGATCAACGACCATGGACTAATATTCAAAAGTATATTAATAACCCTCTCATTCACAGACTGCGATACCAAGAAAAATACAGGTCTCCTTATATTTTTCTTGTGCTTGTTGAACGTAATCTTGATTTTACTGGCATTCTTCTCTTGCCATCTTGACATCAGTCAGCTATTGATTTTAACAACACAAAACTATCCCTAATATTCACCCTTAGAAGACAGCTAGATTATATGCCCCAAATTCATGGATATTACAGGGCTCATGTACTTATTTATTTGGGCTAGGAGGGATGAAAGAGAGACAGAGGAAGAGGACAGAATAGTCAAAGGAATTAGACCCACTTGCCTCTGGAAAATAAGCTTCCCAATCATTAAAAGCCAACCAAAATTAAATTTTGCCAATAAAGATTTGGTAGCATTTTAAATTAATTTCAGTAGAAATAGAGTCCACTCAACTAGGGTCAAGAGGAAAGGCAATGGAAAAAATTGGGGTTTGTTGTTCATTAAAGCACAGCCTCAAATGTAAAACTTTCTGATGGCAAGTGCTATGAATCTGAGGTTACATGAACTTAATGTTAACTTTACAAATCAGGAAGTTTATGATGAAATGAATCTATTCAGTAGACAATCTCCAATTACTTTGTGGTCTGTGGAGACGTTATTTGATCACTCAAGGATGTACTTGTGGTTTGTAAAAATGGGGACCCTAAAGATCATCAGAGCCAGTCTCTCCCTTGGGGCCTTTTTACTCTGCTGACACTTAGTGAAAATCTACCAGCAATACTATCTCCAAAGCAGCAATCATTAGCTCATTCAAAGTCACAGGCACAAGGGTCTGGGGTTAGCAACTATTAATTAGTGTAATTATTCCCTGGATGACAATTACCAGCTGCAGGATCCACTTAACATCTATTTCTGAAAACTTGTCATTTTGCAATGCTAATGTTTCTAATAGCTTCATCGGCCACCCTTTACTGATTACATTCACTATGGTATATTGTTTCAGATGGATAGGATGGAAAGCCAATACCTAATATTGACCTTTACAGTATCCTGTGATTAGAAAGGCTGCTTCTACCATGATTAGCCACATCATTCTCTTAAAAATCATATATGCTATCCACAAAGGATTTGTGATATTTCTCCTCTTTCAAATATGCTTAAAAATAAATTTCCTGGAGAAGTAACATCATATGTTTTAAATTATACTCTTCCATAATGCACTTGTTTGAGCTAAAACACTGGGTGTATTAGTTGTACAGTCATATTTTAATTCTGCTTCAGCTAACAGTAATATGGACCTGGTATAATTTCAAACCTGATTCTCCAGTCTTGATTAGTAAAAAATAACAGTGAGAAGAGGGACTAGGCTATAGCCCATGTTTGCTCAACAGTGTCCAAATCCTGCATGGTGCTGAGCCATGTTAAAAACCTGTGCAGTGCAAAGAAACTAAAATGCTTAGCATGCATTCAAATGACTCCTATATATTTCCTAAAGGAACAGAGAGAAAGAAGTAGCACAAAGGTATTTTCACCTCTCCTATGAAAAGGGAGATAAGATGTCCTCAATAAACAAGACTTTGATAAGACGTAGAACTAATTCATTTAATAACAGAAGGAAGTAAACCTTTGATGGGAAGATTTTTCTCTAGATTTTGAAAACTTTAGGTATTTTAAATCCACAATGGGACTAATTATGACAAAAGCATTAATAGATCTTACTGATTCCAAAGAATATTAATCTTCTGCCAGGTTAGAGTCCTATATTTCAAATTGAGTGAAGTATGATAAATCAGTGGTTGCCATATATAGAGTATACAGAGAAAAGAAGATTATCTGGTAGAAGGTAGTAGAAGAGTTCTTATTTAGATTACTAGTAAAGTCTGGATTGTTGAAACAGGAGAAAGATTTTCTAGTACAAAAGCAGGAGAAGAATAAAGTGAGTATGGCATCATGTTATTCTGACATGTCTCTCCTTCTTCATTCTCCAAGAAACTGACAGCAAGAGCAATCAGGGATGTCATGCAGTGAATATCAGAGTTCAAAATTAACAGAGGAACAGAAGTAGGGCAGTATGTTTTCTGAAAAAGCTTTAATTCTTTCCTCTTGCTATGCTGATGAGTCATAAATTGAAAGAGAATGTATTTTTAAATCTGTGTTAATAGCGTGTGTTTCAGAATGATAATGTGCAATTTTAGTGTATATTTTAAAGGGTCTCCTGGATAGTGCCTCAACTGTGCAGGAGTAAGTGGAAGTGGCCGTGTTGATTTTCAATGTGCTGCTAGATTGTATTTGTGCGCATTTGATGTTCTTTAATAACCTCAAGTAAAAGGCTGAATGAATTCAACAACAGTAGCTGAAATAAGTGCAATGAGTCATATTACAGGAAAATGGAGAAAAGGATACAGGACTCTCCACTGAACACAATCCTATATTGTAGGCAATCTGTGATAACACCCTTTTCATTTCACTTCAGTCCCATAAAATTACCACTAACATTACAACTCATGCAGAACACAGATAAATGTAAAAATGTCACAGAATTCTTCCAGATGGGACTTTTAGTTCCACTAGATCACCATCTACTTTTTTACTTGTCTAATATTTCATTACAACCTTCCATAAGTTAATTTTCTTTCCACTGACCATGTAAATCACAAATCAATTTTCATTTAAAATGCCTGACTACAGATTGCTCCCGAAAGCTCAAAGTATATGCTTCAGTGAGCTCTCCAACATTCTTAATGCACATTAGAAAAATGTTCTGGTTTTTAAAAAATCTTTTTAAAGGAATTAATTTTATATTAAAGTCTGGCATGAAACCCAAGCAGTGGTACTCCTCCCTTCCTTCTCCTCCCCTCCACTTCTAAAATGCAGGTGTATTTTCTAAATGTAACTGTATGTAGAAAAAAAGTCTTTCATGACAATGACATTTGATCTTAAAACAAAAACTCAGACATAAACTGCTCTAGATTTGCAGAAAGCAGAGATGATTACTTAATCCCAAACCATTACTGCAACTGTGTATTTCTCTAGGGGTAAGAAGAGAGAAAAGGAGGAAACCACTCATGGTTCAGACATTGGCTGTGTCTTATTTGAACCATTCTTTTTTCTCATATTCTGATAGAAACTTTGTTTGGGCTAAAATGCATGACTGAATATTGTTAATTTTACTTATGGAAATACATAAAGCCAGTGGGATATAACCGGGATTCAGCCTTTAAAACAGTTTGTAAGAAATGCTTTATAGGATCACCCAGAAAATATCCTGAAACAGTATTCTCTGAAATAATATTTTCTTACACTAATTTAAAAATAGTATTCTCCTCCTACAAATTTGTAAATATACATTTGCAGACTGGGCTTTGGAAATATGGTTTCTCTTGCTAGTTTTACTATTGTTCTGCTAGGAAACATGGGGCAGTCACTTCATTACTCTGTGCCTTGGTTTCTCCATCAGTGCACAGAGGATCATTAAAATGACTTTTTTTTCCATATTAAACAGGACCACTTCAATGAGCTGGCACATGCATTAGCATTTGCTTAATCACTAAGAAACAGGAATGATCTAGTGGTCACTTAACTCTTTTTTATAGATAGGCTACATTTCCTCTGTAGGAACAGCGCATGGATATTCCCATGGCTGTTTAATCTGAGATTGTTTACACATGTTCTTGGTACTTGAGCAACCTAGTGTGGTGGGAGAAGGAAGCTCTTGGAACACAAAGGAATTGTAACCCTTTCTAATAGCATGACCCCAGATCACTGAAGTTTAATGAATTGATCAAGAGCAAGGGAAGAGAGACGCATGAGTCCTCCAAGTCTCTTTCCTGATTTGAGCCCACAGGCAAGCCTTCCCTTCCTTCTCTTTTCCTCTGCTTACCTAGCATACCCATATTTACCATGTCTCCCTTCACCTTTGGGATTGTCCTTCCATCTCAGAAGTTCACTTCTGTGTAGTTTTAAACCACTCTATCACAGCTCTTTGCCAGACAGTACAGCTTTGAATCCGAAGTTCTTGAAGCACTCTGACATTGGGATTCTAGCTTGGGGGTGATGGAAAGGGTGTCAGTTTAAATAAGGCTGAGTGCTCCTGACAATTGAAAGTAGTTCTGTGTTAAGTGGGGCTTTCTCATAATGGAGTATGTCAGTGCTGACCACTCGAATGGGGGAAGGGAAAGGCTCTTGAGCAGTCTCTGTAAATAGGGTCCTGTCAAACCATTTGCGGGTTACAGTCACCCAAACCTTGAGGGTTTTCACATAGGATTTTTTAAAACCCAAACTCCCAAATGTCAACAGGGCCTCAAGCATCACATCTAAAATGAATCTGCCTCACTAAAACTGAGAGTTGAGGGCCTCTGGATTTGGCTCTGTGCTGGCATATCACAATTACTACTTAGATCTGGCCACTTTCTTTTAACAATGATGTGGAATCACTTCAGAAGAAGAGGTGTGTGGAAAAATGTTTACTTTATTTCCTGATTAGAGAAAACTCATAATCTAAGAAGGAAACTATTCACAATGCAGAAATCTGCAAAATCCCATCTATTAATAGTCACTGGAATCTTTATGGAGTAGGGGTTGCAATGAAGACAAATTGTCTGGTCTTTTAACTTTCAAAGTTAACTACTTTTTCTTGAACTAAATAAACAAGTAGTTGGTTGGGTTATGTGATCAATCAGGAAAAGGTCCACAAAAACATGTGGGAAACGCCTGTGAGTTGGCTCATTTCAGTATCTAGCTTACTTTTCTTTTCTCTTTTACATTTGCCTGGCCAGCTAAGAACCAGACGTCCATGTGTTTTGGATTTTATCTCACTTGTCTCTTTTTTGACTTTTTAACTCATATTTCTTTTAGTGGCTCTTTGTTCCGTCAGTAACGGATTGACAAATGCCTCTAACAGTCAAGATGTAAACAACCAACCAAAAAGGAATCCCAATTACAGTGGCCAGGAAGCATGCTAGACACTTGAACATCTTTCTATTAACTAGATCTTCTACCTCTATACACTACTTTTTGAAATTCTTCTCAGGAAGGTTTTCTACTCCCCAGGCTATTGGACAGAGACTCCTGGATGAAGGAGCTAGCTGAAGCCTAAAAGGAACACTAGAAGTATAGATACATTCTCAAAGCTACAAGCTGAGACATGGAAAAGAAAATACCTGAAGGTGTATAAGAAAGAAAATGAAAACAGAGACCTTTCATGAGTATTATGCACTCTCCCAAGAGTCTCTTCACACTCATGTTTTTGTGTAAAACTGAGTACTTGATGAGAAGACTAACGTCTGTATGGAAAACACGATGCTTGGAAAGCCTATGCTTTCATTGCTCTCATTTCAATGCCTATCAATAGATTTCTGTACACTCAAACATGCAGGCATTCCATGTTCAGCATTCTGTCTTCAATTACTAAAGAGAAAGTTAACAGCTGCTGCTGGCTAAAATCAGACCTGCCAAGCTAATTTTAACTGCAGGTGCTGATGGCAGAGAACTATTAATTACATAAACCACACAATCCTGCAACCTGAGCACTCAGTGCTATAAGAGAAGCCTCTACCTAAATTATATTGCTCTGAATCATAAGCAATGAGGATTTGTTTTCATTGCATTGACACTAGTCACAAATAACTTCTTCCTGAAGCACATATACATCCATGTTAGCTAGTGATTTGCTGCACTATGAGAAGATGAGTGGATGGAAGCAATTGGTTGCAAGTCCCTTTCACTCCCTCTACTTGCAGTTCAGGGTTTCTGCTTTGGACTGTATTTACTCTGGTATGCACTGAATATATGGGTCTTGAAGCTGTCCAAAGGGCCAGTTGTTGGTTTGGTCCTTTGTATCTCCACTTATATCTCCATTTACTGTGGAATGTAGTAGGTATGCACTTGTAGTGGAATTTTGAGTTTAGTTTTCTCCAGAAGAAATCTTGTCTGCACAGGTAAAACAGGAGGAAAATGGTGAAAACACAAGGGTTAATTTCAGGTGTGCGCTACAGTGAGATATATTTTATGAAAAGTGGTTTACTTCCTGCCTTCCCACACCACTTCAATGAAAACTTTTCCTGTATTACTAACAGTAAGTTTAGGTTTCTCAGCCTCAGTTTCTAACCTGCACCATGCCAGTTATGAAAATACCGGATCAGAAGACAAAAAGAATGCAAATGGAATGGGACGGTATATAAATTGGTCCGTATTGGAAATCTCATCCCATTCTGTTATTTACTTTTCTTTAACTAAGATAATTATATTTGTGTAGATATAGGTATAGATATAGATTAGATGCTACGTTACAAAGCCACAAGGGTTCTTATCTTGTTAACATGATGGTTGTCATAGTTTGTTTTGTTTTGCATGAGCAAGAGCTCATTACTGAGAAGCCTTGTCATTCACATCAAATTGCATCTTCTTAATAGAGCATTTCTGAAATGAATGGCAGGACATATAAATTTCAATTCGAACTGTACCTTGGAGTCTCGTTCCTACTGAAATCAGTGGTGCTTCAGGACAAAGGACGCTTTATAGCTTGGGTTTTTACAAGCATGCTCTGATCTCTTGTTCAATGTACTTTTAAGAAATGCCAAAAGTGATTTTCATATCACATTACTTTCAGGTATTATTCAGCCAATCTATTTGGCTACCTTCTATAGTATGTTACTTGCACACTTGCAGTCTCCTAGACTCAAAGGATGCTATAGTTCTTTATGCAATCCTTGCAGTACAGTAGGATGCCATGATGAAAACATACAAGGCTTTTCCTATCTCAGTTATCCAGAAAGTGTATAGCTGTATAGTTTGCGGTGCAGAAGAGGTGAACTAAAACTAAGTTTCACTGCTTGGGAGGGTAATGGCAGCACTACTTTTGCATCAGTGACCTGCCAGGCCATCCACAGACTGGTTGCTCTGGAGGGAATCACTTACCCTCCAAGCTAGCGGTAAGACGCCAGATAAGCAGTACGCTGCAAAAAGTGTTTAAAAGGAGAGAGAAAACTAGGGGGAAAGATAATTTTCCCTTGTATATTGCATCCATCATAAATCCCATTGTCAGTATCTATTGTTCAAGTACCTGACAAACTTCTGTTTCTATCGCCTCCATAAAAGCCTCCACCATACATAAAGTTGCATACGTTCCATGGTTTTATAATAAACTGGAAGTGAGTAACAGTGCGATATCAAAGGAAATAAAACTCCAGTTGCTATTGCTGCTGGGGTTGCCTTCCAAATGTGGCTTATACAATATTTCATCTGTGCTGACACCTTTCACTCTCAATTATTTGGCTGCTGTCAGAACAAATCAATCATATTATAGCACTGTGTCTTCATGTTACCATTCCACTGAAAGTTGGCTGCATTAGCTTTGAAATATATGGAAGTATAAAATTTATCTCTATTATTTATTTAATACAACTTTCTCCCTTGTGAGTTATCTTACAAACATGGTAAACTCAAATTATCTGATGTTGAACACTGAATATATATAAATATCACTAAGAAATTTTAAAATAATGGCACTCATGGGAACATAAATGCATAAAGATACACTTAATAAGTCTTACACTTAGAACCAAATATATACATTTGAGTAATGGAGCAAATAGTATATGTTTTTAATTTTGGTTAAAACTGGCCAAAGTGCTCGTATTAGATAAATGTAACATGAGCAACCACTCTTGCTAAAGCAGAGCTAAACAAATTTTCAAAGAACTGATTTGGTTACCAGTAAAATGAAAAGCTGGGGGGTTGGGTAATGTGGGACAATATTTTTTAAAGATACTGCAGTGCTGGTGGGGGCAGGGAACACAGTCTTCTTTTAAAATTCAGAAGCATTGCTTTGGAAAAATAAAAGCTAAAATCTTGAATAGAGAACCTGAAAGTGATTGCTCTGTTCAGAACAGTTTTCAGAAAACAGTTTTCAGAAAACAGGTTCAAAATTTGTACTTGAGAGGTTTTATCCTTTTAAAAATAAGAAAGATAAAAGAAACATCTTTTGGGCTGCCAATAAGTAAATTTCCTCAAAATGTCCTACTATAATTTCTTTGCTTTTTAGACAGGATTAATGTCCTTTTACAACTACGTCTTCTAAAATACAGAAGGCAAATATAACAGGAAAATTACAACAGTTTTATAACCTCCAGAAGTTTACATCTTCTTCAGTTATTACTGGTGATGCTATAGGAAATCAGCTACACAGTACAGAATACATTCAGGAATACTTGGGTTGTGAATAGCTTAAGAAACCAAGCTGAAATATAAAGGATAGTCATAGCCAGCTCTGGATGAGGAAAGGCATAAGAGACTGAAATGGGATCCGAGAAACAGAAAGGAAAATATACTGTAAATATGAAGCATCACCATTTACTTGAGTAGAATTAATCATTGGAAATGAGATGAGCACCTTGTCTTTATGATGAAGATTTATTTTTAACATCGCATAATTTATCATATTAAAACACAACTAAGTGAAAAAAGAGTCTGTAAGATATGTCAAGGCTACAGATGATTAAGTTTAAAAGCAATATTTATGTAAAAATAAATAAACAAAAAAACTATAGCAGGCAATCATCTAAGAGCCTGTTTGGTTTTGGATCTTATTAACCTTGGTGGAAAGCTCCAGTCCTTCTATGAGCTGGAAAACATGACTGTGGGTCCAAAAATACAAGGAAAATTCACCTTACTTTTGCAGCTCCTGAAAAAAGAGCCTAGACTCTTTTAAGTCGATGGACTGGAGCAAGACTTAGGAAACTGAAACATTTAGCAAAGATCTAGCTGTGTATGAGGAACTCGAGGCATCTAACTGTAGTGGTCTAAGCCACTTTGTAGGAAAGCATAACTGCTAACTATCCACACATTCATTTACAGGTGGAAGACTTGCAAAAAATGTGCATGAATTGTCTTCCATCATATGGGACACCTGGGCCAAAGTTCAGAGCAGAACAGAGGTCTCACATCTGTGCTCTCTGCTACATCTGTCAGAGTAACAAGCCTGCAAAGATGAAACATTCAAGAAATGAAGGCAGCTTCAGGAAAATGAAATGGAGGCCTGAAGATCTCTGTGAGTACAACTTTCTACCCAGAGGACATAAGATTCCATTGAGGTCTGAGGACAAGAAAACTGAAGGAAGTTTCAGTTTTATCATTTCTGATAGATTCTCATCCCATTTATGGAGCAATCCCAGTGGCAGACAGAACTTTTTTCTCAAATGAAAAAAAAAGAAAGGAGAAAAGAAAATGCTATAAAATGTTTCAAGATGCATAAACTTTAAGATTTTAATGAGAAATGCATAAGATACCTTCAGAATTTTCCATGACAAGAAAGAAAGAAAGAAAGAAAGAAAGAAAGAAAGAAAGAAAGAAAGAAAGAAAGAAAGAAAGAAAGAAAGAAAGAAAGAAAGAAAGAAAGAGAAAGAAAGAAAGAAAGAAAGAAAGAAAGAAAGAAAGAAAGAAAGAAAGAAAGAAAGAAAGAAAGAAAGAAAGAAAGAAAGAAAGAAAGAAAGAAAGAAAGAAAGAAAGAAAGAAAGAAAGAAAAAGAAAGAAAGGAAGGAAGAAAGAAAGAAAAAGGAAGGAAGGAAGGAAGGAAGGAAGGAAGGAAGGAAGGAAGGAAGGAAGGAAGGAAGGAATGAAGGAAGGAAGGAAGGAAGGAAGGAAGGAAGGAAGGAAGGAAGGAAGGAAGGAAGGAAGGAAGGAAGGAAGGAAGGAAGGAAGGAAGGAAAGGAGGTTTCCATAAAAGGGAAGGGTATGGCTCTGTGGTACAGAACCACACAGACATAAAAGAAATTTCGTTTAAAAAATTAGCTCTCAGGAATTTAACTTGTATGTTCCATGCATTCAGAATTCACACTATAAAAATGTCTGTAAACTGAGTTGGTCAATAAAGACTTTGTTGTTTTTATGAGTCTCTAAATATATATGTCCTTGATTACTGGTGAATCAGGAACACAAGTCTGTATCCAGGGAGTTTTTAAAACATGAATCATGGGGATTTTATTAATACAAAGACCATGGAAAAACAAAGGAAATTAAACCACAAATACTAAAAATGTCTGACTTAAATCCACTAAGGCAAGGAAATTAAGAGTGAAGGCTGTAAAACCATCTTGGTAAACTTTCTACCACTCACTCTATTGGAGTAGAAAGTCTTGGATCAGCATGAGAATCATATATGCATATACCATATAGATGTACCCATCTGTTTTTATGTGACCTAGACTGTACCTACCTATTTGCTTGTGATCCGCTAGTGTGTGTAGCATGTGCTAAAATGCAGAGGTGAGGAAGAGAGTGACAAATACTACCTAGGTTTTTCACTAGTATTTGAAATTCCTTGGCTTTTGTAAGATTACAGTAAGTTAAGTGCTTCACATTATTGGAATGGGTTTTCTCTACATTAATTTAAATTGTCACGGTCTAAATTCAACAAGAAGATTAAAAGCTTCTGGAAACAGGTGCAAAGATATACTTTAAAAGCAGCATTAAAATTTATCCATGTTCTGGTTGATGGAAATTTCATTTATAATCCTGCATGTAGAACAGTCCTGCCAGGAGCAGTATCAGTCTGAGTCAGGGCTCAGGAAAGGTGTACATTCCCCAGAACGACCAGGTCTTGCATACCAGTCATGCCACAACTCCTCACTTACTGGTAATGCCTGCTAGAGGATAGTTAACAAATAGGTTTTTAGTGGAAATTTCAGGGAATTTACGGAGGTGCAGACTGCTTCCATCTTTCCCATCTGCTTCTTGGCAAAGAAGTCTGGAAATTTAGACTTTGTCAAAACATGGCCTGCAATGTTTAAATGTGAACACTTTGATTTCAGAATTTGTTGTACATCACATCATTATTTCTCACTGTTGTTGTTCCATAACCATCAGTACCAAAAAAACCCAAAAAAAACCAGGCATGTCTGAAGTCTGTTTTGGGTGGAGGTCAACAACAGAGCACTCAAACATTAAGACTACTGCATTTTAATGCCTCTGATGGTAGGCCTTTAACTTATGGGACAGAGAAACCAAACAACAAATAGCTAACACTCTAGGAATGATCAATAAACAACTAGTGACTAATAAAGACCTGATCTTTTCACATCTACTCTGTGAAGGTAGCAATTTGTCACTGAACAAGATGAGTAGTTAACATGGGGTCAGTGCATTCACACGGGAGAAGTCTTGTATTATGGGAAAAAAATCCCAAACAAATAAGCAAGCAACCCAGTAAGATTCTTGCTGTACTATCTTTAGAAAAGCAGATTTTGCCCTTTCTTCCAAAAGCTAATATTAGGCCTTCCAAAAAGGTACATTTTCTTGGAGACCAGAGAGAGACAGTTTATCCCATCTTCAGGGATCTCTGCACATTAGTTCAGTTATCCTACAACAGTTTGGATGAGATACCGCTGATAGCCTGAGGAAACCTGCTGTAGTGGCTCCTAATCCATAGATGCTCTATGCATGCCACCATGAGCTTACGGATGCCCACATCTCTATGTACTAAGCTAGGGAGGTTTGTCCTTGGGGTTGGTTAACCCCTTCTTTGTGTAAGTGAGCCCTTCACAGTAACTGCATTCTCTGCAGCATTTATACAGTGATAGGGGAGGTATATTTGGGTTGAGGGCTTCACAGAAATTGCTCTGAGTGCAGCTCTTCTTCTTAGTTCTTGTCATTCTTGTTCTGGTTGTGTTAGTACACTGCAAAAGTACCTGGGAATAAACTATTCCTCTAAGTGAAACATCATTTTGATTATTACTGACATTGGTGCTCATTAAAATACATAAGTGAAACACTGCCTTTCTGTAGACTCTGAAAGCTATTTCATGTTACTTGAAGGGGAATACAAATTAATAGGGACTGCATCACTTTAGTTAAAAGGGAAAAATATTCTAAGAAACTGGAATTTGGACTCTAGATCAGTAAGCAAGTGAGGTTTGTAGTTTACTTCTTTTCTGTCTCTTTTTTGTTTTTCATCTCTCTCTGATTTCTGATTTTTAAGCTGTGTGTACATCGAGGAATGGAGATAGAGCATGTTTACTTTATGTGTTGTGCAATTAATGATACAAATCTCTGCTCAGATGAAACAAGATCTAATAAATGTAAACAATAGGTTTTTTGTTGTTGTTGTTATTACTATTGTCTTTACCTGACATTCTTTTTGACTGATATAAAAAGTTTAATTTTTTTTACCATTATCTGTGCCAACTATAACCCATATCAGTACATTTTAATGGCTGTTTCCTGTCTCTCAATATGTTTAATACATTTCCCCTTCCATTGTATTGCTGCTAAAATATGACCTGCTGCTGTTTAAATAATGTAATTTAATGATTTCACATTTTCAGTTATGCAAGACTTCCTTTCAGCACTGAAGCCTTTCACTAGTGATTTAGAGAGATAGTTTGTTCTCATTTCTTTCACAACTCAAGACTGAGAAACTTTGACTTGTAAATAAATTATTGACATCCACTTTAGGAGCAGTACAATGGGTAGTGGAAATAAAATACACAAAGTTTCAGTGCCATGAGGCTACAGTCTCGAGCTTGTTGATTTCTTTCAAGGTTTCAGTGTCATTCTATCTCTGTATTGGCACATATATCTAAAACACTGTTGTGCCATTGCTATGTAATAAAATATATTTGGACTAGCCCTTTGCACAGAGACTTCCAGATTGTTATCTATGGTGTGTGAATGGCCAGCAGTGAGCTGACAGACAACACTGTCATTTTCTAATTTCAAACACATATACCCTACTAAAAGAATAACTAAAATACATTAACTTTTTAGCTAAAACTGCTTTGGTTGTCATGGACAAGAGACTAAAATGAGAGGATGGCCGTTAACAGCTCCCCAGGACTTGAATGCCTTCCCATTTCTCAGTTATTTCAACAGGAAATTCACAGGACTAAAATTAGCTAAAGAAAACAAGTCAGAACAAAGTCAGCCCCCCACCCAAAAGGCATCTTGTTCAGCTACACAGAAATATTACACTGAGACATAAAAATCAGATGGGCTTAAGGAGAAAATGTCTTTTCATGAATATCAGCTCCCAGGCATTACTGAATACTCAGAGATTAAGCAACTGCTAGTCTCTTGGAGAGCCTCTTGAGAAGGATAACTAAAATTAAAAAATAGAATACATTCCTCCCAAAACCTAGAAAAATCTGAGCTGGCAAAAGAGATGCAAAAACTGAAACTGTTCAGCCCATAGGAAAGTTTTCTGAAGGCAGGAAGATGAGTACTTATGACCACCAGTTTGTATGATTAAGAGGGAAGCTGTCAGACTACTTTCTGCATTAAATCAATAAAGACAGACTGAGAAGTAATGGACTAAGAGTGGAAGACAGGAAAAACACTGTCTTGTAGGGTTCACTTTGCCTCACTTGGGTCACTTTTCCTCTTCTCACAACCTCACCATTATTATTGTGACACCTGCAAAATTTTAGGAAAGCATGGCTATGTTCCACCTGTATTTCTAAGATGGTGAGGGGAAACAGGTGTGTAAGTTTCTTGGGACAACAGCTTTCATGGATAGTTTTTAAACTTTTATTTTCAGTGCTTCTAGTGGATTACAGTAAAAAAGTTATTGTGGCTGATTTAATTGTTTTCTTCAAAGAACTGTTGGTGGAAAACCAAAATTCCACAGGTAAATAGGTGTTATGTTCAGGGATTTCTGTTTTCCCTAAGATAGATAGTTTTATTCTCCCACCAACCCTCTTCCATCTCAGTAAATTGTATTATTTGCATATTAGTTGTGCATATGAAATTTGCTTACTTGAAGCCATGGAAAACATATTTTCCTAAGTTTCACAGCAAGAATTTACACATTCACCTTCCTTCTGTTTGCAATATTTGATGTATTTGTTTAGAGAACAGATATGGTATAGCAGTGTATATGGCAAATGACAGGGTGTAATGAACAGAAAATCATCAAGTATTTATGAAGGAAAGAAGTTTTGGAAGACGTTTGGTCTAAACAACAATGAAATTCCTATTAACTTAGTGGTGGATCAGGACCACATAGCAAATGGACAATTTAACACAAACTCATTTGGGAAAAAAAATCCTTTTTATAGGTAACTGGTAAGTGAAGAATAGGCAACATCACTGAGTTATACTGTGTGAGAAATCATTAATTGCTCCACTTTAAAAGGAACTAGTTTTCTTTTTTAATATACTTAACATATCGCCTCTGTGATTCCTATCACTGAGTGTTTTTTTCTGTTTTCACAAACAAGGATTTTCATTGTTTAATCTAGTTACCCTGAGGTCTCATAATTATCACCCTGAACCAAGTACTCTGTCAGATTAGAACTTTTCTGAATTCATACATTACTCAAAAAGTTGTCAGGGTGTCTTTTGAGTTGCCTAGGTTGGGTAGTTTCTGATGAAGAGCTTTAGAAATTTACTTCTGAGAGAAGAAAAAGAGGAGAAGAGCTAGCTCACAGGAGCTGTGGACATCTATGCTTGATCTCACTGAAAATTCAGGGACAGCAGATGTGACCACAGGAGTATTAAGACAGGTTGGAAAACAGCATGAAAACATGTCCCATTATCTAAGCTGGCAATGCCGCAGTGAGGTTTAAGAGATGGAAGCTGATGATTATGGCCTGATTTCACCAAAAGGGCAGGAATTACTAAACTGTGCTCAAGCATGGGCTTTTATGAGTATACCTATAAAAGTGCTGTCTACAAAACAGAACACACATTCTATGATTATTTTCAACCAACCGCAAAAAAATTGGACCAGAAGTCAGTAAGGTTCAATGGAACTGATGATACCACACAACACTCTCACCTGATTCCTATCTTCATGCAAGCATGTGTCGTATAGTGGGCAACAGAGCAAGCAATAGCAGTTTACAGCTGTGATTCAGGATGGTAGGAACTATCGTGAACAGGTTACTTTGCTGCCTTGTGTATCAGTTTCACTTCCAAAAATTGAGGACAGGAAGTAGCACTTACTTATAAGATTGGGAGGGAAGGGTAGAGAAGACAACAAATAGCAACACAACTAAATAAATTCACGAGATCTGCTCCTTTCAGATGCTTTATGGAAGGTGTGATTGTGTTCACAGACAGAGAACTGAACCTGCTGCTCCTGCAAGTCTCTATTTGATCCCAGGCTCCTATCTATCAGTAAAGATTATAAAGGAAACCTTTTCATCTGGGAAGGTCATTGCTTGCAAAATTTATTTGGCAGCAGTTACATCTTTTAGCTGGTAATTAGACATCCATGGCTAAACTAAAGAGCAAAGGTTGCCTGGCTTAATCCCTACCCTCCAGCTTTGCAACACAGGGTGAATAAATGACGTAAGAACTGCACAAGCTTATGTTTATTTATAATACTACATACCCAGCAACTATAACCTGGAGCACTCCAGAGTGGAAGGATACCTTTTTACAATGCCTGTTTCTTCATTAAGATTTCATCATCCACCCACGCTAAAAAGCTACTTCCCCTTCACTTTGTTGCATCTGCTTTTACCCGCTCCTGTTCTTGCATTATTTTTTTAATCTCCCTTTCCCTACTTTACATGCACTCTCAAATTTTAAACAAGCAAAATTTGTGCATTAGTGTGTCCTTTTCATCTATGATTTATGAATGACAGGTTCTTTGGTGCAGCTTAATGGTATGAGAGAGACATTATTTTAAACATTAAAGTGAAAACCATTTACAACTATGATAAGAGAGGCCTGTTGACATTAAACTTTAAAACATGCGCAAGGTAAAGGCAAGTAGTTGATCCAACAGGTGAGAGTACTATGCATGCACTTTGTAAGGGAGTTTGTTCAACACAAGAGCTGTCTCTTCATTTTCTCTGTTTGACAACCTGTAAGATCTGGTAAGTGAAAAATAGGCAATCCTGTAGGATCTGGTGCTTCAAACAATGCATCTGGTAATCAGCAGCCACCAGAGTTTGGTGCTGCTTTCCCACAGCAAGAATGAAAACATATATCTGGCATGGGTGACAGATGAGAAAACTATGATTTTATTTTAAAAGTTTAAAAAAAAAGTTATTTCATGCAATACTGTATTTTTAGTTGCCTCTATTCATACAGCTGCTTTAATCAGCAGTGGTGAAAAAAGTTGTGCATTGCAGTTGACTTGCTTGGAGGGAAGGGATAAGGGCATCCACAAGGACATTGACAGGCTTGAGAGATGGGTTGAAGCAAACCTTATGAAGTTCAACAAAGCAAAGTGCAAGGTCCTACATGTGGGTTGGAGCAATCCCAGACACATCAACGAGTTGGGCATAGAAGTGATTGAGAGCAGTCCTGAGGAGAGACTTGGGGGTGACAGGTGATGAAACACTCAACATGAGGCAGCAGTGTGGTCTCACAGCCCAGAAAGCCAATCAAATCCTGAGCTGCATCACAAGGAGTGTGGCCAGCAGGTCAAAGGAGGTGATTCTGCCCCTCTACTCTGCTTGTGAGATCCCACCTGAAGAGCCGCGCTCATTTCTGGTATCCCCAACATAAGGAGGACATGGAACTGTTGGAGCATGTCCAGAGGAGGGACACAAAGTTTGTAAGAGGACTGGAGCACCTCCCCTATGAACACAGGCTGAGAAAGTTGGGGCTGTTCACCCTGCAGGAGATCAGTGGAGACCTTACAAAAAACTTCCAGTATCTGAAGGGAGCCTATCGGAAAGTTGGAGAGGAACTTTTCATTGGGAACTATAATGATAGGACAAGGAATAATGGGTGCAACAAATTGAAAGAAGTGAGGTTTATGTTAGGTATTAGGAAGAAATTTTCCACTGTGGGGATGGTGAGACACTGGAACAGGTTGCCCAGGGAGGTTGTGGATGCCCCAGCCTTGGCAGTATTCAAAGCCAGGTTGGATAAAGCCTTGAGCAGCCTGGTCTAGGGGAAGGTGTCCCTGCCCATGGCAGGTGTGGCTGGAACTGGATGATCTTTAAAGCCCATTCTAAACCCTTAATATTCTACAATTTTATAATTCTCTGACTTGAAATTTTGAAGTGATCTGTGAGTAGACAACATAGATCACTGATGACAGAGAAACCTAATGAACCATTCAAGTGGTTTATGTTACTGACCCATACTTCCAATATGTTTGTTTGTGCCAATGTAAGGCCCAACTTCCTATATGTTTTTATAAAAAGGCAAATATCCCTTTAAGTATCTCTCAAGTATTCAAAAACAATCCAGGTATTAATTTTCAATATTCATTGAGAGCAAAATTTAATTTGAAAAAGATGACTCGATTTAAAAGAGAGAGATAGCATAAAACAAACAGGTAAAAGAACCTGGTAGAAAAATTATCAACCTGACTTACCTTGTAGATTTTGCAATGGCAAAGTCATGATGCCTCCTGCTGCAGCTGCTGCTACCAGTCCTTGGATGTTCGTGAGATTTGCTGTAGGTAGAGTGAGGACGAGTCCTTGTTGGCCCCCCAGCTGCCCAGCCATGTTGAAAGGAATAAGGATTGGCTGATTCAGTGCTGGAGTGCCTCCTGGCATCACCCCTGCTACTGCTGAGGCTAACTGTTGGGCTGTCAGTAGTGGCTGTAAGAAACCACAGACACAAACCTATTTTATTGTGTACAGCTCAGCATTACACACTTAAAACTCTTCTGGCTTGAAATCTTTTCGTGTCCCATTACAGACACGCACTGCTTCCAATATCATAAAGCATACATTTCCACCAGCACAGAAAAGTTTGACAAACGTGACAGTCTGAAACTGTAAGCCTCAGTCACACAGCATGGTAGTGATCCCAGCTGAATCTAGACCGGAAAATTCATTACACATACACCAAAGATAATTTAAGAGTGAAAGAAGACCTAACTCAACTTAATCTATAAGTACCTAAATGCCAACATTTCCCAAAAAATCCTAGTTGTATACTGATTAACTGAGGAAAACACTACAGTAATAACCACCAGAAGCTTTGTAGACCAAGACTGTCCTGGGAAGTGGAAGCACACTGAATAACTTCTTAGGGTATGGCTAAACTTGGATAAAATTGTGAAGTGAGATGGGAAACACTTTAAAATCTTAAAAAGTTCCATACTACTAAGTCTATACTCTGTGCTAAAGAAAAGAAATATCTGGCTTAAAATATAATGAAATACCTTTACTAATGCAGGACCTCTGTGTGACAGACATAACTGTCAGATACAATAATACTGCATTAAAATTGCACATGCTTTTAAATATTAAATTCCTATATTAATTTCAGAAGTAATTTACATAAGAAATTCAAATATTTTAACCTCCTAAATACATTAAACTGCTTAGGTTTTATTTTAGAAAAACACATAAAATCTAATATTGCAAAACATGACTTTTAAAATTTACATGATACATATATGTTCCTTTTTTGTAACACTGAATGCAGCCAAAGAGAATCACATTTTCTACATTACACAGATCAAAGATGATCAATCGCAGTTATTTATTTTTCATCAAATTGCGTGTCTCTATTAGTCTAAAGAAAAGATACTGACCTGAGGCCCAACAGGGAATGCAGGATGGGACTGACTGGGTTGGTGCTGGTCTGCTGAGCTCGTGTCAGACAGCACTGTGTTTCCTCTGGCCTCTGAAATCCAGAGAACAGATTGACTTTAATATCCAGCCTGGGGACTGCCACATTACCTTCTACTCTGATGTCACATAACATGAAGCTGAAAATGATATGTTAAAGAGCTTTATCAATAACTCAAGCACTCAAATCGCTTATCAGCTGCATAAATTATGCTAACGTTCATTCAGACCAGCCAACTCATTCAAAGAGTTACAGAAATCTGACAGCAGTGAAACTGAAGCTATCATCAACCCAGCTAATGTGGGTTGCATTATACATCAATTTACATACAGTACGTGAGCTCCGTGTACACACACACTCCGTGTGTGTGGGAACTGCATTTTTTTACGCTTAGGTGAGAATCAGCCACTGCAATTTCTGAAAGCAAAAATTATCTGAAAAACAATCAAGTCACATCTACTTTCTATCTTAAAAAAGTATTTTCTTTTTGTCAGTTACTGAGGCAGCAAAGGCCCTACTATGAGCAATAAAAACGCACTATGAAAACTGAAAACCGGTATGCTTCCCAATGACAGCTTGTTTTTTAAATTGCATGTGGAAGATGAGCAAAATTCTGTGCAACCAAGGATTTCCAGCATTTATGGAGAGGATCAATATCCAACAATCGAACTATATGCTGGGCACTAATGACTTGCTAAGCACTGAGCACAGTCCAGCCCTACTAGATTTTGCTGAAGTCTGCAGTACAGATTTGAAAGGAAGGAAGAAAAATAAAAACATCCTATCAGTTCTAAGAACATACCAAGATGTTTTCAAAACTACGTCCCAGTCCTCCATTTGCTCTGGGTGCAGGGATCGACTGATTCACAATTTTTCAGTGCTGATGGCACGATCAGGCCCACACTGATTTTTGAAGTTGTAAGGATGACAGCAAGTATCAAATGTAGCTGGAAGAGTACTGTGGTCTCTTATAAAGAAAACCCTGGCAATGGCACCAGGTTTCCTGGTTGGTATGATAACTCCTGTTTTGGTTTTTTTTTTCTGATGAGTGGTTGAAATTCCATTCTAAGTAAACTTTAACAAGGTGCTCTTTTCCAATGTTTATCCCATGAATAAAAAGATAATTCAGAACCAGTTTCTTGGCACACCCTTTTGCTGAAAAGAAAAAGGATACAATTCTGTCATAAATTTTAAAGAGGGTATTATCAGCTCATTTAAAACAAACTCTTTTATATATTCTCCAAGGGGAACAACTTATAAATAATGGAAATGTGAAAAAAAATACCTTCACCACATTAAGGTTCAAATAAAATTGACTGCTACATATTATTCAATTGACTTCTATCTCTACAGCAAGGTGTCAATCATAACAGCATTTTAGAATTGGATTAAACAATAAATGTGCAGAGTTATTATGCAGAAATCTGAAAACCTGTTTAATTTGTAATATCTCTGTGTGGTCTCAGAAATTCAGAAATGGACGTTGCTCTGGGAATACTTACAAATGGTCTACTGAAATATGTGATTTGAAACTAATAAAAGCATACAAACTTGCTGACATTTTATAAAGTGAATTTTATAGAAATATGTTTGCCATTTTGATGACCACTGTCCTACAATAACGAGAATAACTCACCTGCTATAATCAGTGAGGATTCCAACAATTGCCTAGTAACGTGCAAAAAGAGACGCAGTCACTAAATTTTTTATCTGCAAATTAGTAATTTGAGTTAAATGAGAAGAGAAAAATGTAACTAGATACAAAAGATTCAATGAAAACTCTTTCTTTCAAATGCATACCGATCCTAGTGCTGCTGCCATCCCTAACACCAAAGATAGGGTTTCACCAGTGTGATTTCCTGCTATACAAAATAAAGCACTGTGTTCCTAAACATAATTTTTCCATTGGTAATTTCCACATATTGTTACAGTCTTTTTTTAAAATCTCCCCAGCTGTATGTACAAAGTGATATTAGATCAAAGGCTCAATACCAATGAAGATATCACTCCCATTAAGATCAAGTTTTGTAAGCCAATTTTGTTTATGTAATTTTAAGGGCTGAAAATTTTGTCTTTGTGTGTGATTTAATTAACATTAAAACAAGCTCCTGATAATCTGTCATATCATTAAATCATCCTATGAAATCTTTGGGAAAAAACAAAACCAAAGTCAAATATTCATTAAATGAGATTTTATTTCAATTTTTATACCTTGAGCTCTCAGAAAGTAAATAAGAAGTTCTGAACGTCTGTGCTTAGTATTCTTTTTTCCATGGTCCACCTATCCAAAGAACCACTGATTTCTGTTATCTGCACCGCAAGGATTTTTCAATGTTTGGTCATACAGTCTTTACGTAGCATAAGTTGGTTATACAGGACCATCAAGAAAAAATTAATTCACTCATTTCCTTTTTCATGGTGCTAATTGGACTCACTTAGGATTACATTCCTTTCACACAGTTACTCACCACAGATGATCCTTTTTTTTTTTTTTTTTTTTGATTGCAGTGCTCAAATGCTCTCCCTGCTGCTTCTAGTTTAGTTTCCATAGGATGCAGGTATCTCAAGGAAAACAGTATACACTTTCATGTGGTCTTACATGGCATTTTATATGAAATTATCAATCCTGCATTCTCTGACTGACATTCTCAGATCTCTCCTGCCCCTTCTAATCTACCTGTTATACCAGACACTCGAGTCACAAAAATGTACAAGAAAATCTGCCTGTTGCGCTGGCAGTAAATACCGTGAAGTGAGGATTTCAGGGTTAAGTTCTCTTGCATCACACAGTGACAGCATTTTTTCGTTGCTGTACACTGCATTCACTGACACACAGAGGTCAACACTCCGAGGAAGGCAAGGCAAACCACAAAACATTGCTAGAAAGCTACTTTTCCTTTTTTGCCTTATAATAATATACTTCTGACTGGGGGGATTCCCCTGACTTCAGAGGAGTCAGGAGAGCTCTGTCAATTTCTGATTTCTCTACTATTTCTGATTCAGAGATTCATTGTTATGAATTTGGAAAAATATCTTCATAAAGCCCAACTGCCCTAAACTGGCAGAACACAATCCCCTACACTGTTCCTCCCCTCTGTTTTACTGCCTTTATTTGGGAGTTGATTAGTTCCAGATGCTAGAATGACCTCTGCAGGTAAATTATTCCCCTGTCCAAATTCCAGTTCTCACTAATAAAAATGGACTGTCAAAATCCATGCTAGATTTTCCACTTGTTCAGATCTAGGCCATTACCTCCTGTTAGGTTATTCTCCAACTCTGCTCAGCCTTCCATCAGTGAGGGGTCTGTAGGCGAGGAATCAGGACTGATAACAGTCCCTATGGATTTTGGGAACTACAAGCAGCATCTTCTCTGTTTCCAGCTATGCTTTGCAGAGATTCTACTCTCCTTATATCTCTACCTGCGAGTGCACAAGGGGCACAGGGAAGGCAGTAGCAGAGTGCCTACTCTGAAAAGAGAGCCAATTCCCTTTAACACTGTTTGCCTGAGCACGGCTCTCATAACTGAGCCCTGACAACACAGCCTAAGTCAATGAGATTGCTCAATAGTACCATATGAGCAGACAGGAGTGCTACTGCCATAGTACAGCCATGACTGTAGACAAGGCTTTAATATTTAATAAGAAGTATTCATCATATGTGATTTGTCATAAATTAATTATAAATTATATAATACATACGTTCACCTCTCATCCCACCAAGGGACTGGAAGGGCATGACACAATAAAAAATTGAAGTGCACTGTAAACGCTGCAAAATAGCCTTCTTAAAATACAATATTATTTAAAATAAAGCTAAGTAAAACAAAGGCAACCTTCTTCTCCCCTTATAAAAATGAGACAAAAATAATCCAGAAATGAAGTGAAAAATCACATTGTAAAATATCTGGTTTAAAAAAAAGAAAACAACAAGGGAAATATCAGAAGTAAAAAAGAAATTCCACATCTCAAGGCCACCAAGCCTTATACAAAATTACAACTGTAAATGTACTGGTTATAAAAGGTGTTCCACAGTTTGCTTCCATTTTGTTTCTTACACATTTTCAGCAACACAACACGTAATTCAGTTCTTAGTGTCTCCCAGTGCCCCACGAAAGTGAGAATGCTCCAATCCCCCACTTTACAACTAATGGGGAAAAGGGACTTCAACATGGATTCTCAAATAAAGCACCTTTTAACTGATCTCCTCAGATGTAGTTCCACTGTTCAGGAAAGATGGGTCAAAACACAAAACTGCTCTGACACTCCTTGGCTGCTCCAGGGGTACAGCAGTTCTGACGAGGTGAACCTGCACATGCTTCCCAAGCACCCTCACTTGGATGCAATGCCTGTCCCAGCTGCCCTTGTCCCACCTGGTCTCCAATGTTTGCAGGGAGCCTGCAGCTGACTGGCAAATGGAACAGTACTGAACAACATCACAGGATAGATGATGGAGTCCATCAAACTTGTATGTTCAGTTCTACCCTGGCCCTTCTGCGCATGTGCTTGTGTCTGCTCAAAGGCAAGATGTACCCTGGCATCTCTTCTCAAAAGAGCTCATCTTCTCTTCCCTGCACCAAAGTTCACTCAAGGCCAATGATTATACCAAAGGGCTAGTCTCAGCAGAAGACCTGGATATGAATAACTTCCTCATGATCTTCATGAATTAATTCAATATGTCTCACATTTGTATCAGAAGCAGTGAAATGCTGGGCCACCTCTTCTTAGTACTCAATTATTTGAAAAATAAGCTGGATCAAATTTAATAATACTAGATTTTCAGTAATCAAAAGAATATATAAATCCTTCTGAGATTTAAGCAAATATTTTAAATGCATTAACTTTAATAAAAGAACACATTTCAAGCAACAGTTCATATTAAAATCTTTAGATAGTTCCACAATGTGACATTAAATTACTTGTATTTATCTCTCAGTAACCATAATAATAAGAAATCAAAAGTAGACTTTTTTCTTACTCACTGAGACAACTCACATTAAAGATACAGCTTTGAGAATTAAATCATTAAAAATACAGCATGTGAGGAAAAAATAGTCTTACATTTTTAAGACTAATCAACTAAACAATCTGAGCACAATATAGCTGCATTTAGATCATAAGCCATATTGTCAAGAGAAAAATATATAATTCTTTTAGGAAATAAAAGAGACCAACTGATAATATTCAAATTATAAGAGATGGTGTGTGAAACTCCATCATCTCTGATTAAAGTAACTCAGCTCTTCACTAAATGAAACCTTAGCTGACAGCAATTACACCAAGAGCATTGTTGCTGAAAAATTTCAATAGCTTAAAGAAAAAGATGGAACTGATAATGAAAAAAAAAATAACATTCCTTCCAAACACTCTTCATTCTGTCGCAAACCACTATATTATAGTTCTTAATTTCACTATTTTCATTTTCCTGTTGCATTAAGAGTTTGGGCATGTAGGGAGGAAGCCTTCACAAATTGCAACATTGTAAAACCTTAGTAATCAGATTGTTACACAAAATTTCACAAACACACTGAAATTTTACAATACTTGCATGAGAAAAAATTGAGATGTTATACTGATTCCATTTTACATTGTTATTGTCCTACAGTTATCATGGAAGATATTTCTGTTACCTCAGCAAAGAAAATCAATTTCATAAATAACATTAGAATAATAATTCTCCCACTGAAATGTATGAATTTAAGCTTAGACTTTTCATAGTTAATTTGTTAGAAAGTTGTCTCCTACCAGTCCATGACCAAGATGTGGCTCAAAATTCACTTCTTTGGATTGTATAAAATTTCTCTAGGTTATCCCACAGATGATTAAGCAATTAACCTTTTCCTGCTTACCTGTACTTCAGATTCTAAGTTTGCATTTATAGGCAGTAAGTTTACCCTCACAAAGAAACACAAACAAGTACAGGTCTGGATGTGTGTAGAATTACTATCAGCACCTGTTAACTATGAAACCTAACAGAATTGCAAAGTTGATGTTATTATTTTACTGTTCAATCATTTCAGCACAACATACAAATTCTGCGCACATCTTCCATAATGTCAGATGGTGTCAACTTACATAACTCTCATTCTTAATTTTCTCCTACCAAGGTACAAAGCCCTTGTAGTTTACCTTTGAAAATGTTTGTGGTGTGAGAAGGAATTCTTATATTGATTTACCATATTGACATATATGTCAATGCAATATCCTGTACAGAAAAGCTAAAAATCCTGCACACAAAATGGATTGAATTAGACAGTATTATGAATAGAGCAGATTTGCTTTACTGAGTATATAATTCAGTACTTAAGTAAGTAAACCACCACAGTTTTATACTTATCTGAAATTGCCATGCAGTTGCTACTGCAAAGCTACTAAAATCATCTGGAGAGCTCAAAGTTATTCTGCCAGCAGAGTATAGAATGCCATCTTTTCCTGGTCCCTGGGGATATTTCCTTCTAAAGGGTCTTCTCCCTCAAGGCACACACAGTAGCTGAAATCACCATCCTCATTACCTGTTTGCAGAGAGCTTGGTTTGTATTTATGCACCTACATATTTCTGGATTAGGACTGATAAAATTTAAGCTCCATAATTCTTTAAAATGAAAATCAGACTATTAAAGTGACTAATGTTACAGAGAACGTCTCCTGGGCAACAAGGAGTTATATTTACCACCTAACAAAAATCTAACACACTAAGGCACAAAAGTCACAAATAACTCAAAATCCTGTTTCTCCTAAGGTCCTCAAATTTTCTTCTTTCCCATCTTTATTTTTGCTCCTCTTTCATTGTCCCATCTTTTCCTCTTTCTCTTTTCTGTAAGTGAATTTTTTCTTATTGGTGCCTATATGAATATTCTTCCACTTCACATAGCTCATGTGAGAAATGTTGCTACTTTAGAAAAGGTGAAGGGATATAATTGCAAAAGTATGTTCTTTATTCAAAATAGACTCATTCTACTTTTCTTCACCCACTAAGTACAGTGCATAAAAATCCCTTTTTAGTGGTACATACATTTTTTATGAGTTGGACCCTTCATATTGAAAGTTCTAGCTCCTTTTATACTGTATGCATTAGCACAAATATTGAGGCCACAAAGACCCTATCAGTCTTCTCTGAATTAATACAATGTTTCATACTCACTGTTTGCTGTTAGAGCTGGTGAATGCAATGATGATAAAGGTTACTTACCAGAAGATGGACAGTTGAGTGCATTATTATTTCATGCTGGGCAGCTGATCCCTAGCTAAGAAGGGCAGGAGGTTTCTCTAAATTAAACTTTCCTTTCTTTCCATCCCTGGAAGTTTACTAAAGGCCAAAGAGTGAGCACATTACAGAACATCTATTTTGGAACAACTGTTAAGAGTTTGCCATCTTCATAGCTATCTTAGATTTCTTTATGATTTTTTGCAGTTTTTATCTATGCACAATGGTTTTGTTCCTAATATGGAAGAGGGCAAAGCTTTCCGTCAAAAACCCAACTTCCCAACACTCACCCTCCCCCACCTGACTTCTATACCCTTCCCCCAGATAAGGCAGATTATGAACATGTCTTATAATGATATATATTGCTGTTTGCCTGGGGAACCCTGCACAATTACTTAATACGTGTTTGGCTGCTGGCACGATAGGCTAATGAAAGCCAGACAATACATGTGCATGGTCTCTGGTGCACAGTAATTCAGGCTTCTGGGTGGACGGAAAGTGTAGCATGTCTGACATATTTTGCTTTTTACAAGTTATGTTGATAGACTAATTTCAAAGAAGAGGGGACAGATCAGTAGCCGATGACAGAAATTCAGCCCACAACTTTGACAAGGGACAGGAAAGAAAAAGCTGTAAGGTAGGAAGCAGATGAACCTAGTATTCTATGATTCCTGTGAGAACCTGTTTAAAAATTCAAATCACATAGTTTGGGGAGAGGAGAATATCCATTTAAGGAAGGAAGCATCCATTTAAACCTAGTAAAAGCACTTCACAGCAGAGTTAGTGTTCAGCAAAATGCCCCCCATAATATACGTAAACTCTTACTGGAGCAATCTGACCAGCAAGTATGGTAAAGCAACAGTGGTTTATCACTGTTGTTACTGAGTTCCTGGTTTCATCCCTGTGATGTCTTTAACAATTTTACACTCTCTGCTGTGGTCTTTACACAGCCCTGTGGGGCAGCTCCATCAAGTGTCTCATTACAGGTTGTTCAGTGGTTCAGACTTTATTGAGACCCTTGAAAAAGCCATCCCACAGAGTGGCATACTGTAGGAGTCCAGTTGAGATCCAGGAGGAAACCTTAACAGTGGCAGCAACTCTGTATGCAGGACATCACGCTCTGAGATCAGACTACACAATGAAACTTGTGAATCTTCATTATAAACCTATTTAACTACACACGTACCTTCAGAAATTCCCAGCTACAAAAACACAACAGCCTTTCAAAAGCAACCAGTCCCATTTGATATCTGCAGCAAGTTCTCATGATGCGGCTCAGCAGGGTGAGACATTATTTCAAATGGAAATGTTGGCTGGAAGCTGCAGAAACTTATGGTGTGCATTCCTCCAGATCTTGTAAATCCTGAACTGAATTAACATCCTTCTTTTTATTATTATCTGAAATCAGTTGTAGTGACTGTTTACAATGAGCTTTTGCCAGGAGTTCCCAAGCACTATATAATTACATTTTTGAAGTGTATTCAGCCTTCCAACCAGGTCTTGCAATGTATGTCAAGCCTTAACATCACTAAAACAAGTTAAAACCACACAGCAAGAGCTTTTGGGTTGCACCCCTCCCCCTACCCCCAATCCTTCCCTCCTCCATAGATCAAAAGCTAAAAATATAAAAAGTAGCTAAAAAACTAGTAGCCAGCATTGTCATCATGTCTGGTTTTGAGCAGCTATTTGCCAGTCAATGATAATAAGCCACTCTGCAGCAGCCACTAAAATAATCTTTTGTACACTGAAAATACCCTAAAACAGATCTGCATAGAAATAACCTAGCGGCTGAGAAACATTTGGACACTGTTCTTGTAATACATTGATCTTTCTGTGAGTCAAACTCCCACTGGATTATAAATGCGTTGGATTAGATTTCTAGAAAAGGTTTAAGAATACAGCACAGGTTAAAAAAGCTTTACATGTAAGAGGCATACATCTCAGCACAGTTAAATTGCACAAAAAATCTCCTGGTTAGTAATGTCATGTCATGGTGAGACCTCTTTGTAACAACATGCCACGAAGGAAGCAAAAAAGCAAAAAGCACCACATGACTTAGGTTTGCCAAAATAGCAAGTGGCAGGCGACTTGCTTCAAATAGGGCATGGTGACACATCCTAACAGGACTACATTTTATGGAACATAATGTTTCTAATCCATGCAAATGCTTGTCTTCATATATATACATATGCCTCCCTATATATAGATACATAATTTAAACAAATCTGTTTCCTACATCACTTTCATTTTTATATTATTGTTCTGTTTATTTTTTCAGCGTTACAGTAATTGAAAAATAACTGCTGGTAAAAGGTGCTATTAATTTAAGTGCATTAATGTTGCGGTTTAGAGGATGTTACAGCAGACTTTACCCTAGAGCTTCTCTACCCAGCCCGGTTCAGCGCCTCAGTGCTCCAAACCCTCTGTCCCAGGGCTGGACACTGCGCTCTCACCAGCCAGGGAGCCATAAGGCTAGCTCTGGTCCATCTGCTTCCACAACCGACGGTGATAAAGGAGGCGAGGAGGGTCTATGCGTTGTGTCCATGGAAGATGTTTATTCGCATGGTGCAGCAGAGGCCAACGACCTCCCCGAGGCAGAGATGCCTCGAGGGCGAAGGCTTCACATGCACAGCCACATGTGGAGCATAGACACACGTGGAGCATAGACAGCAAGATGGCGGAGGGTAAGGGGTTTTATAGGGAAACAGAGAGGGGCAGGGACAGCACACAGGCTCAGTGACCTCTGGGCACAGGGGAGGTACAGGGGTGGAGTTAGGAGTACAGGAACCAATAGGGGAAACCCGAGGGAGTGGCCAGGGCCACGTGGGGTTAGGGTATAGGAACCAATAGGGAAAACTGGGGGCGTGGCTAGGACTATGTGGAGTAGGGAAGGCAGGACAATAGGTGACAAGTACAGTCGTTAAGAAAGGGGTGTGGGGAACTTGCAGCTATTATCACAGTACATTAATAGTGTGTTATGTCACTAATAGACTTGGGCAGCACTATTTCTTTATTCTTTTTTCAAAACATTATTTTATTGTCCTCCTAATTTCCAAGATTTTACTTCCACTTAAATTCGAGTGAGGGCTTTGCAGAATTCTATTATATTATTGTCCTGTCATTATTCTAACTCCATTACACAAAAACACAAAACCAGCATCAGCTTCCATTTGTCATATTACCTATTTTGAGGATTATGTCAGATCTCATGTTGCAGTGCGTGCAACAATCTCAGACTATGTGTACGTGCCTACTAAACATAAGTTGGAGTTGAGCAAAAAGTAATCACTGATTCCTTCTAAAAAAGCTTTTGAAGAAAAGATTCTTTAACTATTCTGTAAGAACTCTGGCATCTGACTTTGACCTATGCAGCCTTTTAGAAGAACCTAGCTATATTTACAAAATATAAAGATAACATTTAAAGGCACATAGAGACAAACAGATTTGAACTTCTTTGTCCATAGTCCCAGCTGAGGTGACAGAAGCCAGTCCTGGTGTGGCAGTCACACAGTTATGCTCACATGGTGATCTATTAGTGCATACTGTGCACCTCTCTAACACAGCTGTGTTGCTTCTCTGCCCAGAGAAGCTATTTTATGTCTGGCTACAAATGGAACACAGAGAACCTGGTGCAAAGAGAACCCTGGGCCCACGTTTCTTACAAGTCAGATCTTCCAGTAACCAAAAGGTGGTCTAGCACACCTGATGTGCTTTATGGAATTGGATTGCTGTTGCCTTCCTAATATCTTCTTATATTGTGCCCAGCTTTGAGGATATGTCAAAGACAGGCAGGGCTGGTTTGAAATAGCCAACACTTCCACAGTCTGTTCCTTACAGCTGTCACAAAGGAAAGAAAAATCGGGTGTTAATCTGGCAAAAGGAAGATTTAGGTCCATGCCAAACCATTTCCTGTGGGACTTTCACCAGGTCTTTTCATCTCACACGCAGGTGTAGCTGGGCTGTCAGAGCATAGAGAAATCCTGGACCAAAGGAGCACATCAACTGGAGTAGCTGCATCAGCGAATATTGCCAGCATGTTGCTTCCTTCAGTCACAGAAAGCAGGATGCAATAATCTGTATTTCAATCACTATGAAGGAAACCGCTGGTATGTGCTAGTGCGTACTTTGGACATGTATTGTTTTAATAGCAGGGGTTTACTAAACGTTATTCTAACAACTTTCCTCCAAAGAGCATTTGTGGATACCACAACTCCCTAAGTGACAACAACAGATAAATATCAGCTTGAGAAATGCAGGTCTATATTATTCATGAAACTGCAATTCTCCAGTAAATAACCCAGCTGTTTAAATAATATGTATCTATGTAATTGAGTCTTCTGTATACAAATAAATAAGGTTTCATCGCAATGTCAGAAGTTAACAAACCAGTCAATAAAATCAATAACTCACTTTTTCTTGCTTATATATCTAACTTTTCTCCACCTTTCCTATGTTCTCTGTTTGTTCTGGTTACATATTAACACTCTGAAGGATATATAGCTGTTGTGATACTGTTCAGTAAATAGTGATCAGAAGTCTGAAGAAACACCACCTCAGAGATTTAATACTCTTCCTATGTGTTGTGTACTGTAACATATACCTGACTGGTATAAATAAGGGAGAAAGAAACTGTCTTGATCTATACATCAGAGAACTATAGACCTTGAATGTGAATGATTATATTATGGTCTAAGTAAATTATGTTCATATTGATACATTTTGCTAAAAGTTCTCCAGGCCTGGATTACATTATCATATAACCATTGTCAAACAGCACTGCCAGATTATAATACCGAGCTGTTTATGCCTGTGTGGTTACAGTTGTGTCAGCATTTCCATTATGCTTCACATTTTTCAAATATTTATAACTTGGCTGTAAAATTTGTTTTGGCCTGAAACTTGGTGAACCAGAAGTACAATTCTATGAATCTCTGCTCAAGAAAGATGGCCATTCTATTTCAGTCAGAGTGTTTCCATTAGCTGGGTGCTGCCAGATTACAAGTCAAGGTCAAAGTTTATGAGTCTGGTTGTTTTATTTTCTTAACGAAAAATGGATCCGGTCCTTTTAAAAATATTCTTTAAACAAAAGAAAATACATGGAAGGACTGAGAAATAAGGCTTGATTTGGTAATGTGACTAGGTCCCTAACTCAAAAATCCCTTGTTTTCAAGTACTTCGAGGAAGAAAAAATTAACAGCAAAGCTGCTGCAATGTAAAAAGTAGCCACGGGGCAAATGCACTAAATTTTCTTCCACTAATTACATTTTCTTGTGGGTTTTCATCTGGGATCTAGCGCACCTCCTGAACAGTGTAAAATTGGGAGGGCTCCAAGTGAGCCATTCTCATCTATCAGGAATACAAACATGCTGACAAAAGCTATCTTATTATGTATGCTCTATACAGGCTCCTTATTCAAAAATATTTTAACAGATGTCATGCTGGATAAGTATAATGGCTCATCTGAGGCTTAGAAACACTTTACGCACAGTAGAAACAAATCTGGGGAGCATTTTTCAAATTGAGTTAAGTCCTCAATGCACACCCACAGGCTTACTTAGACTTATAGATACAATATCACTCTTAGCTAGCTGAGCACATGATCTGTTATCAACAAAAATTTTCCTGTTCTGATGCTGCTCTCTTGGTCCACTGCTGAAATATATGCTAACTCTGTATTTGGCTTCTGGAAGAGATTTCTGTGAAGCACTCGATGGAGGACAAATGCAAACCCTTTCTGCATGGCTCCAGCAGCCTATAGATTACCTGTAGAGAAACACAGGACGTGCATGTTTTACAACAGAACCGAGCCGAGTCGAATATGATGAATTTCTGATTTTATTAATTAATTCCAAAACTTATGTAGACTTTCACAGATCATCCGGATTGGGTCAATTCAAAACCTCCCCCTAGCCCGACTGACCAGGCTTGAACTGCCTATCTTTCCAAAGACTGTTTCAATAACATCTAAACTTTATCTTTGTTTATAGAACACAGGAGGAAGAAGAGAAAAATTCTCATGGGAGAGTCTGTGCTTGCCACACTCTGAATCCTTTCGTTTTGAAAAATGATCACAGACAGGGTTTGCCCAAAACAGCACAGAGTAGCAACACATTCTCACTCCTTGTTAACCTACATTTGTGAGCAGTAGTACTGCTCTGCTAAAACAAATTTGACAAAGAAGCATTCATAATACTTCTTTATGCTCCTGGGTACGGCACCCGTGTGGATAGTAGTGTGGTACTACTCAGGCCTTAGAGAGGTTGCAAGGCTTCGCAAGGCTTTATAACAATTTAAATGTTTTCTTTTAGTTTACAAAATTTTTTTTGGTATTGAAAGACCTGGCTCTTGCAGTGGCATAGATGCAAGTACATAGTTAATACCAAGTGATGTCTATGGTGAACAGCATGAAAACTCCTTTCATGGAAGTTACTTTCTTCACCATAAGTTTCATTGACGTCATGTAACAGCACTGAGACAAATTGTGGCCGTAAGATACAGGCTTGCTGTTTTATATTAAAGGAGAAGTGTTAAAGTGTTCGGATTTTTGCGAAGTTTGAGATCTTAAGCACTGGGTTATGTGGCAGTGCATCCATCCTGACCTTTCAGAATGGCATGATGGCTGTGTTGTGTTGTGTTGTGTCATATGCTGGGGCCAGAGGCTATCACAGTTGGCTGCAAGAAGGAATGCTGTACATTCTCAGGGTAGCCTGCAGTGCAGCTGAGGTCTTTAAGTACAGTCCTTACCTATACATCCATGCTGGGACACTTTAGCAGTAGTCCTGGCAGTTCAGCCATTCTGAAACACCAGTGGGCTAAGCAGGAGAGCACTGCAGTGCTGCTCTGCAGCACACAAAGTGCCAGACAAGGGATCAAGCAGCACAAATATTGGCTCTCCTAAGACTTAGAGGAGACTCCTAAGATGTAGCAGCAGACTTAGAGGAAGATGGAGAGCAACATGGTGAATGTGAGTTCATCTAGCAACATTTCTGTCAGTGCGTGCTGTTCTTTGTAGGCATTGATGTTTCTACATCAGCCTTTCTAGGGATAGCTCCCCAAAATATTAGGCCACCATCAAGTAAGGCAGAGTCACTGCCTTACTGGAGCAGGGCCCACCCTTCAGAGAGAGAAGGCACGGCAGCACTGGCTACCTACAACATTGGGCAGCAGGAGGAGTGGGCCCCTATGCTTGAGCTCCAGGCACCTAAATAATTTCATATCAGAACTTCAGACTGACCCACTACAGGAGACACAACTCAGGGAGTAGAAAAGAAAAGTGGGAAGGGGAGGGGAGGGGAGGGGAGGGGAGCGGAGGGACCATAACTGAGGGTTTGTATTTGGAGGCCAGATCTCACTGAACTGCTCTCCACCAAGAACCAAATAGAGTTTTCCACCACATTTCTACCTCACAGTTTAACAGACAACTTGATTCCAAACCAATGTCTGAATTCAAATAACTCTGTTTCTTTAATATGCCCCAGTTTGGTGTTGTTCTCAAGGGGTATGCTTGAAAGTGGCAAAACATCACGACAGCAGTGCCATATACCAAGATATATGCCAGAGCATACTTAATCAGCTCTCAGTCCTCCTGTACCACAGGCTTTTTGGTTTCTGAATCCTCGAACTTTTCTGGAGCAGATGTAGATTCATTTATACAATCTCAGCTTGTTTTCCATTTGTCCTCAAATATACAAACTGGAGGCTAACACCCATTTCCTACCTTCTTTAGGAAATTCACAGGTTCTGGGTCCATTCATTTTCCCAAACTCATTTGATAGGTTTTACTGATGATGGAACACAAATCTACAGGGTATCACTACTGTAGTGCCAATGAACATCAAGGAATTATCGCTCACTTTTAATAAATGATAAGAAATGCTAATGATGTGGTAATAACAGCTGACAGCATTATTAGGATGAAATTTTTTCTGCTCTATTAACCTTGAGAGACAATTTCCCAGAGCTAACAAAGGCCAGAAGTGAATTCACAATCAAACTGAGTAGTCAAACACAACCCACATTCAGGATTTTTGAAAAGGATGCATTTATCTGACAGACCTATACAGTTTTCTCCTTTCCACGTACCACCACAGAGGCAAACACCTGAGAACACATCAGAAGTGACTGCTATCATCTTTCCAACTAACCAGGACTTTTTTAAAACAGCCCAGCTCCACAGTCAGCTTTGTATTAAACTTCTATCCTCTACAGATTAGACAAGACAAGTGAATACTGAACATGGGAGATGCACCAAAGCAACACTTCTGGCAAGGATTTTCCATAGTCCATGCCCTCATCTGGCAGGACTGTAGCAATGCTCCCAAGTGATACTGGGAATCTTTTTGATCTCATTGTCACCATAGTAAGTACCTTCAACAGTGCAAAATGCTTAGGCATCACTACTATCCCTTAGGCTCAAAAGCTGCCACAAAACTACTTTGCATGGCACTGTCCCTAAGTTCATTTCTTTGTCATTCCCTACATTTATACAGACTCACAACTATTTCAGCCAATGCCCTTGTGACACCAGGAAACCATCTACTTTCACTCCAAGGTCCATCCCTCGGTCAAGCTATAAGGGCCCATTTGCACAGAAGACCCAAGACTGGATAGGACTGGCTACCTTTAGAGTCATCGGTCTGAATTATTTTCTGCCCAATAAACCATAAATAAAAATGACAAAACCCAACATTTATTAGAATAACTATGATTAGCAAAATATGATTATAGCTGTTAGTCATTTCAGCAGCAATGATGGTGCTCAGTGAAGACTTTCCAGTCATTTATTTACTATGGTTTAAATTCTTGAAGGACTTTGTGTAGTTGTTTCATTTGTAAACAGTACATAATTATTACCTCACTATGTTAATCTGTATTGCAGAATAGGTAAAAACCCCTGCAACTATTTTTTTTTCTCATTGAAGTTCTCAGTAAATATTTTGGGTGTTTTTCTTTTTTCTTTTTTTCTTTCTTCTCTTTTAAAGACCAAATCCAGGGGTGGTAAATTTCTTCCCAAATTTATATCCACTTGGCCAGATTCTGTCCTCTGACATTCATGCAGTTCAGCCAAATACAGGAGAGTTCCAATGGATCATTCAAAAAGATGAATCCTGTGAAGATCTGACTGTCCTCCAGCTCTGCTGAGAGTTTATAGATCTTGTCTTGACATGCATTATATTAGGCAGGCATGCATCAACATCTTTTAGTGATCAGTTTTAAACGTACACATTTCTGTTTAATTTCAGTACAACTAGTGACATTGCTGACATGTACAGGCAGAGGAATTAAGTGACAGCGAAACAAAACCCTTTCTGCATGCATGTTTTTGTGCTTAATCATGTCCTCTGCAAAACACATGAAGATACGACAGCATATATTACTGCATGTTATGTGTCTACTATATCATGATATCCTGGCATCCCTTTCATTGCACCCATGCAGTGCCTCTGATGGGGTAAGCATTAACAGCTGGATTAGGAAGAACACAAGAAAAGTATTGTTATCAGCAGGATGGGCTCCCTGATCTGGGTCACCATATGAGTTCAGTGTAGAGGGCAGATCAGAGTCAGTGTGGAGTGAGGGAAGCTTAAACAACTCAACTTCATCTTAAACTGAAGGTGTTAATGGCTACTTCAGAAAGCATTCATCTTAGCACATCTATTCATGTGAACAATTCAAACACATATAGTGACTTACAGTATATTGGGCCAGTCATTCTTATGATCCTGACCCCAAAACTCAGTCCTACGAGACTGTGCTCTGGCAGACAGAACTGGTAAATAACTTCAAGCAGCAAACCATATGGAAAACCTTCTTTTCAAATTTTTGGATAGGCACAATATAATAGAGTTGAAACATCATTATCCAACACCTTTGGATTCTCATATATTCATTTCAGAAGGTAGGAAAGCTTGACAATGTAAGAGTTAGACAAAAATTCCTCCTATTATGGAACACTGCTTTCTTCCATATCACACAATAACTTGTAAAGACGGGTTGTCTCACTTCTCACACAGAGGAGATCATTGCACCAACAGCAAGCAGAGCTGGTATGTCCAGAGACAAAATAGAAATGGATTACTCAGGCTGGCAGCATGAAACATTGAGCTTGGAAATTAACCTGGCAGCAGGCCAGGAGATAAGATCCAGAGCAGCACTTTGTATTCTAAAATATGTCTGAATCGATGCTCAAAATAACAAACTCCCTGTAGTCCTCTCTGGCACTCTGTTGACATGTTGCTCAACTCCATGTTGGCCAACACATTCACTGCTCTAAGTGTGTATTGCCAGGGAAGTTTTCCTGGTTCTACTTAACAATTTTTAGACTCTTCAAACTCTCATCTGCCAATTAAAAATTAACTAATTAATTAATTAATAGAAGAGAATCTAGATGATTTAACACATGCCTGTTTGGTCAATTTGCAGTTTTGATCCTGAATTAGATAAACCTACTCTGCAAAGGGAAATTGCCCTCTCTAGAGGATTTGCTGCATCCTGGGGGCCAGGGATACTCTAAATGGGCAGTGAACTTTTGCAATGTGTGACACAAATTTAACTGATTTCAATAAAAATATAGTAATTGATTTCTGTAGGTTTGACACAGCATGTCAACGTCATGACATTTTCCAATAAAGACCAAGAGGAATATTTGAAAACAGTGCTGTTTGCCAGGGTCCCAGAAAACGCTGAACCCCTTCCTTTGTGTTCCCCCAAGAGGGATCTGAGTACCACATCTGACTTATATATTTCTTTAGACATGCTCTGATCATCCTTGGAATCCAGAAAATCCCTCTTACCATAAATTTATTGCGCATTTAAAAGTGCCTTGTTTTTCAGAACCAGGCACTAGCAGACAATTTGGATGAGACAGAGAAACCAGCACTGTTTACATGCAATCAACCTAACAGGAAGAAGATAATGAACATACTTCCCCACCACTGCTAGCCACAGTGAAAATAACTCAACAAAGCAACTCAAGTGACTGGCATTATCCAACTGTGTACAGATCCCTTTTGCCACCCTGATATATGTACAGCACCATTCTGTGACATTCTGCTCGGAAAATCTGTTGTGATTTCTGTTGCATGCCTGAGCTGGTGGGAATTGGTATTCATGCCTCTGAAGACAAAAATCCATGGCTGTCTTTTCCCCTCTCTGTCTTCTTCCCCAAATCTCCCTCAGCTGTCTTGCTGACAGGAGAATGCATTTATTATTTGTGAATTTTTCCAGGACATTTAAGCTTGCAAATCTAGTTAATCACTGGAAACCCTCTTCCTGAAATTCAAAAGTCCTCCTTTTAGATAGCAATAACCCATTTCTAACTACACTCAGGGAAAGAAAAGGACACAAAACCTTATTTTTCTTTGGCTATTTGAGAACTGTGGAAATTCTTCATAGATCTCTGGTGGCCCTCATATTAAGGCTCATCCATTTGTTTTATTCCCAAGAGAAGCCAGGCAAAGCTTGAAGAGAAAAAAATATAAGTACATACAGCAGAACTATTTCCTCTCTTTTCTCTTATATTTCATATAGATGTTTCTCCCCACCTTTGTAATCTACATTAAAAAAAAAAAAAGAAAAAAAGAAAAAAGAAGAAAGAAAAAGGGGTTCATAAAAAATTTGGATGTCTAGAAGCTCTGCAGCCAGAGTAAGATAGGGGTCATATCCAACTTGTTTTCCAACTACTTAGTTCTAGCAACCTGAAACAACAGAAAATTTTCACTCCATGTGTCTGATCATTTAGACAAGTAAAAAAGGAGAAGAAAAAAGATGTCCCCCACCTACTTCATTGAAGGAGAAACTCAGGCACAGGTAGTAGATTGACTGTGACCTTGCCCAAGATTGACCTGTCCAAGCTAATGCTACAAATCCATGTCAGAATCAGAACTGACCTTTCCTCTGGAGCTGTTTTGTGCCCAGACCTGAGCAAGCTCAACTGAAAACAAAAATCAACCACTGAACAACAATAAATGGTTTTGGCATCTGGAAAAGTAGAAAACTGGGCTTGTGGGGACAAAAAGTTGCACATGAGATAAATGTAAACATTCCTTCCAAGAAACCTAAAGAATACCAAACTGTAAAAACTCAAAACATTCCACACAAATTGATGAGAAACAGCAAAGATATTTTTAGGCTTTTCAAAAGAGGTGATATTAATAGAGCATCCCAAGAGGGCCAAGTGTAACCTGTAGTAAGAGACAGCAATATTTATAAGTTTTTGAATCATCCCTGTGTTGCCCCTGATTTTCCCCTCAGAAGATGTGAGATGCCTCTCTTCTAGAGTATTGATTGGATTCACATTCTTTTCACTTTATCCTGTCTCGTCCAGTGAAGTACATTAAGCACTCTGAGCAATGTACAATATCATTCTTTCATCCGAGGTATTTGTCAAGGTTCTGTATTTAAATATGCATTATTTGCAACATAGGAATAAAGCTGTGAAAGGGAATTAGAAAATTAAATGCAGCTATAAATTAATTTCTGTAATTACTATTCATTAATATTTAATATATTTATATAAAGGATAAAACTCCTCAATTCCCAAGGCATCCTGCATTTAATAATGTGGAAGCAGCTTATCTCCTTCTTGTTGTTGAGGTTGGATTTGTAATAACTAGTAATGTTAAATGTATTTTTTTAAATCAATAATAAATAAATACATAAACGCTTCCCTCCAGAAGGCTCCTGATGTTATTCATAAAATTAAAAAAAAAAACAACAAAAAACTACAGAATGCCAAGGGACTTCATAACCATTTCATTACTACCTTCCTAATTGCATGTGGTGGAACTGCATAATCAGTTTATTGAAATTGAAATCTTTGGAACTGAATCTCCCTACAGACACTAACAATAAGCATCCTGTGCAATAACACTGCACTAAATGTAATATAAACATTATATGCACTAAGGTTTAAACATCCCTTGGCTTCAGCTGCTGGAATTGGACATTTTTAACACTCTTGTGTTCTGCCGCTGCATTCAATCAAATATCTAATTTACAGACTGCAAAATACAATATTCCCATATTACAATAAAAAAAGGAAGATACATTCAGAAAACAGACACACACACAATTGGTATAAGGATAAGCAAGACTACATTTAATAAAGTAGAAATAAAGCAGACCCTTCTAGAAATCTGAATGGATTTTCATGCACAATATAAAAGAAATTGCTTCTGCTTCCCACCGTGTCCCTGTGCCTATGCAAATAAGTAGGCTGATACCACACAGTCCAGATGCAACTTACTCCTACTTTACAAGGGGACTTTACTCTTTTGAGAAGGTCCATTCATACAAACCAAAGTATTTTTAAACCAGTGCTTACCCAAACACCAACAGGATTTCTCTCTAAAGAAAGAATGTTTTGGATTTGCAGGATTAACACGGTAGCAAGTAATGATATAACTAAGAAATATTCACCTCTACACTTTCAAGCCAATATTCTGTTCTTTGTGAAACCAAAACCAAGAAAAATGTGTACCTTTATCTGCTTTCATTTTCAACAACAAATACTTTAAAAAGCTAAGGTTTCATTATTATTTAATTGTTAATAACAGTATTTAAAAGTATTTTGTTCTTTTTAAAAATCAAGAAAATATTCAGGGAGCAGGGGGAGAAACCCTGGTGGATTGGTTTTAAAAAAATCTTTGTTCAGGGGCTTCAAACAGCATATTTAGAAAAGTCTTTACCCAACAGGAGTTCAGTGTCTCAATTAAAGAGGCCCTGAAATAACTTCTAATATCAAAAAGAAGTGGAGAAAGTTGCTTCTTCTTCTCTATAGTTCTACCACCATGTGCCAGCAATGGCATGTCCATGTCTTTAAATGCTGCTCTCAGTCACCTCATCTTCATAAAGTTTTATAAGATGCTGAAAACAAAAATTAAGGTTAGGGCTATTAGATATTGGGACTGATCAGTTCTCTTGTAGCCTTCCCCTGCATCAGCACTGATGGTGCATAATACTGTGGTTTCAAAACCAGTATGGGACTTCACAACCAAAGCCAGTCATCAGAAGTACCAGCTCTGCTTTAGGACAGGGTACTCCAGAATTGAGCTCAGCATTTTGCAACATTATTTTAAACTTTTTAAGAACATAACAACTTTGCAAAGCTGTGTAAGGCATCAAAGAGATCATTTGGAGCCAGCTTCATGCTTGAACAAAGTCTAACAGTAACTTGCTCCTATCACAGAGTTGGACATCACATCACAAGCAAAGACAATGTCTGGTTAGTATCCTAAGAACTGCAATGACAGAATAAATTTAAGATAATTTTAAACATAGGGAGCCCGATCTTACATCACTCAGTACTTTCTGGTGTCAGCACAAGCCATGTGATAGAGCATGATCGTTTTGGGAAGAACAGGAGGAAACAGACTTGACAAGAGTGGCAGTGGAGGGCATGAGATGGCAAAGTGTCTTGTCCTTGGTGTGCTACTTTGATTGCTTAAACCTCAGTCTGGCAAAGTACTTGAAACACATGAACCCCCCAATGACAGAAGAGCTTGGCATGGTGAATGGGAAAACTCCCATTGGTTTGAAAGAGAATTGCTAGACAAGGACCATTTGTCCTGCATGTGAAGGGCTGGTTCGTAACAAAAGATTTACCTGCCACCTTTAAAACATTAACATGCTAAAAACCAATCAGAAATGCAAATGCAGTCAACCAAATTTAACTACACTTTCTCCTCAACAGGTCCATACCCAGCTAAAACATGAACACTGGGGAAGCACTGCACATTTGCACCAGCTGAAAGCCCCCTCAAAACAATCTGAGAAAGAAGCAAACCAAAATGGAAGTGACAATCAAAATATAGGAAGAAAACAACATTAATGCAATCTTAATGCAAAAGGAATGCAATTTATTTTGTTGCTCAATACTGTCTTTCTGTATAGAGCGCAAACCATTGGAAGTAGGTTCGGTGCTTTATAAAATGTTTTATTCAATAATGTTTTATTATTCAATACTTTTAAAATAACTTATTGTACTACATGTGTGTATACATATATATATTTACTCCCTCCTCTCCTCTTTGAGTAAAACTATCCCCGGATCACCTCACATAAATACAAGCAGGCTGATACCTACAAAACTGAAAATACAATTCTCCTCCTTCTTCCCTTAGTTTATTCTTCAGCATCATTCTGAATGATAAAGAACTACAAAAGAAATATCCCTCTGAAAGTCAGTCCCCTCCACTGTCTCATCTTTAAGCAAAATTTTGCATCTGAAATTTGCAGTAGTTATGTGTACCAGTAGTAAAGGTAAGTTGAAGTACTCAAACTACATCAATAGTTTGTTTTAAATACCTACTTACATTCTGTAAATCAGTAATCTCAAAAACATGAAACATTTGCAGGATCAAAACAGTTTCAAGAATTTAGTGATGGAGTTCCAGTCATATTACTTGAATCATTTTTTTCTACCATCTGAGAAATAAGGAATACTCCTTAGTAGCACCTCTCTCTGTATCATTTTCCACCCAATCCTTTAAAATCTAGTGCTAAAATAGATCTGTATCTGGGGTGGGAAAAGACTTTCAGAATTCCACCACAAATCAATGCATTTTCAATATACATGTTCTGGATGGATGAGATGCAGAGAAAGAATATTTAGGATAAGGAGAATCACATCTATCACTAACATAAAGAGGTGAAATGCACCTGAGTCGATTTTGCCATTGCATGGAAAGCCTGTTAAAAAATGAAATCCTTGTCAAATAGCACTGCACTCTCCTCTGTCATTGAAAAATTAGCATTTAGTATTACATGCAGCTTTCAGGAGAGCATCTGCAATGTCCTTCTGCACATAAGCAATACACCCTGCTAGCAAGCATGGACTCACAGAGCTTGGAGAAGCAGCCAGCAAGCAGACAGATAGCCCTGGTTTGGGGCCATGATGAATTGTGTACTCAGCTGCAGACTGAAGGTACACAAACCTGAGCCTGGACAGGAAAGTCTTTGACCTATCTGCTATGAAACAAACATGCAATTGGCTCCTGTTGAGAAGTGCCAGCTTGCATGGAGGCAGTGAGAGGAGTAAGTCGGCCCCAAAGGAGTATCCGTTCGTCTGAGGAGAGCAAATCAAATTAGAACCCAATAGAAAAAGGCTTCTTCTCCTCAGCTCCTCTTGTCCCAGGAGCACAATGAGGCAGCTAGTAATGCTTTCTGACTCACCACAGATTCAGGAAATGCAACTCCCAAGGGAAGCTTGAACTAGATTGGGTTTGGAGCTTGGAAACAGAGTTGCTAAATAGAACTAACAGCATGCTTTAAGTAAAAGCAGTGGTGTGTTAAAAATCCCCATGCAAAGCCTGTATACCTGTCTGACTTCTTCACATTTCTCTCTCTCTCACTTCCTCCCCACCCCCAAATAAAAAAACTAGATTTGGAGGTAGAAGGCAAACCTGAGACTACCAGACTTCAGGAGCTCATAAAACATACAAGAGTTCTTTGGCTACTTCTTTGGATTGCAATATGGTAACTTTCTCTCAAGGCTTGGTGAAGCCCCATGCTAGCACAGACCTGGGTCTTTAGTGATGGATTTGTACCTAAATATGGTAATTAGCAGGGAAAGCAGGTTATTATTCATAATATTGTAAGAAGATTTTAAGTGAGAATACAAAAGCAAAGAGTTCCCTCCCATAACTACCATGTTTGAATTCATTTCCAATAAGGCCAGGTAGAGAAGCTCTTAGACACCACCAGGAACCATACCAAACCCCACATCTTATAAACTCAAAAGTATACTTTACTTGAGAAGCACATTCTTGACACTAATGTAGCGCAGACATGACAAGGAAAACTATAGCTTTTTAAAGCTGTAAAGCAAAACTGGTTCACAAAACCATTTTCCTCCGCAAGAGAGTAATCTAAATTTCTTTAAGTATGGTACACTTTGTATTTCCTTTGTGTGGGCTCAGCTCTCTTTTCTATCCTTCTTAGTCAGCATGCCCAAATTGTCAGGGAGAGTGGCAGTGCTAAGGCAGGAAAGGCCACTAAAATGTCTTACTATTATCTATTGTCATGACGTCCAGATACAAGACTTGTTTTTCCTATTTACCCTCTCTCCCCTACAAAAAACTTGGATCTGGAACTTGATACTCAGGAAACTCCATTTTGCTAAGGAACTATTATTTCCACTATTGTCTTCAATAATATACATCACCAGGAGGTTCTCTCAAATCTCTGAGATGCAGGGACACACAGCAAGCTCTAAATAAGAGAGCATATTAGTTGGCAGAGAGGCAGAGGACACAAGGCTGCCTCTGTCAGAAGAAGTCATAAGGTGTCTGGGGATGGTGAAGGGAGCCACCTGCAAGCAGTGGCAGCTAGGCCCAATCTGCAGAGCAGACACCACAGGCCCTGTCACCTGTGACATGCTTATGCAGCATCTGAAACCATGCTCAGCTTTGGCCGCCAGCTGCCACAATGGTACAAATACTACAAACTAAAAAAATGCGACAGTCTGAAAGGGATACTCATGGGCCAGAATAACAGCCACAGCAGCTTTTTTGCACATACAAAATTTTAAAATCAGTCAAATTGTCCAGTAGATACATGACAAAAGGTATGTAATACAGGCAAAATATGAAGTATTTCTCTGGTTCCAGTATCAGGTAGGGATAGCAAGAAAGGAAAGTCAGGAGTGCTTTGTCCATCTCTTGAATCAGGATTTCTTGACTACCAGTCTCTATGCTCCAATCACTAATCCCTCCATCCAATATCTAAGGAAGCTCCATGCATGTAACACTAATCTTATCTTTATGTTAGAAGAAAAACTGATCAATACAGTGTTCATAAGATGATGTGTGACTAAAATTATGATGCAGTATTTCTCATGTGTATCAGTACCTGGCTATATCTATTTTGTTTGTTTTTCTAAATATGCAAAACACATGCTATGTTTCTTGCTGTTGTATACTCTGCTCTTTTAATTCCCGTAAGAATAAATAAAGTTAAGAAAAGGCTTCAACAACACTTCTGCTCATTTATGTCAAGGTTGTTTCAGCATTAGAGGGTTCCATCCCACCAGACACTGAGCTATATTGTAGGTTATGAAAATTGGGAACATTTCTGCACATGTTGGAATTAATTAGTGCCTAGCAGAAACAGTGGCCAAAATTTTTTACCTTTCATTTCTACTGTTTAATTTCATATTCTCAGCCTCCTTATATTTTCCTTATTTTCCAAAGATTCTGTAATTTCTGGTTATGGCTCCATCCATTTGTCCTGTATTTGTACAGCACTTAATACCATGAAATCCCTTGAACAAAATAGGGAATTAAAAAGAGATAATACAACAGTCAACATTCCTGAATTTGACCAAAAGGAGTGGACTAGCAATATGCAATTGTTTTTCTATTTAAAAGAAACCTCATCCTCTTATGTTATTTAATTCCTAATGCTGTATAAACTAATTAAAATTAAATTTCCAAACTTTTTTTGTAAGGCACCAGGATTTTGTTTCTTTAATTTTCCCTGCTTGGCAGTAGGGACTGCTGTAAAGCCTGTGTCTCAAGATGGGAATAACTTGACCCGTAGGTCCAGGTAGAAAATGTCTGATTCTATGCTATTTTATTTTTACTGGAAAATGCCAAAATAGCTAAAACCATTTAACTGAATTTCCCCAAAATTCCATTTTCAGAAGAGGAAGGGTACACTCAATTTATAGCAGAACACTCATTTCTAACATCAAGATTCCAATTTGAGACTGCAACCAGAACTGGAGGGGGAAAGAAATAGACCAGGATTTCTTAGAACACACTGTGCCCCCAGTGCTTTCCACACTTGATTGAGTCTGGGGGCACTAAGATCTGATTCAGGACACAAAACTGAGTCTCTCCTAAGGTAATGCCCTACAACACTGCACCCTTGTGTCCTCTAAGATGCATGTTCTTCTCCATCTTTTAGTGATGGAGCTAAAAGCTCCTTTGCTTTTCCACAACTGAAAGAAGGCCAGGCACAAACATTTGGTGTTTTACATCAAGTAGGACTCACATCTGGGTCAGCCCCAGTAGCCTTCAGCCCTTCCAGGGCCTAGTGCCCCACCGAAAGACTTACTCTACGTGTGTTCCAGCATCTTGAACACAGTGTCAGTACTCAAGGCACATACTGCAGAACTCAGAAATTCAGGCCCAGTTATCAGCTGCAGTGGAAAGGAGCTGCGTGCAACAGGTCTCATGTGAGCCTAGATGTGGTTCATACGTAGACAAAACACGACCAGGATGAACCAGGATCATGCTCCCATATTGGTTCTATTTAAAAAACACCAAGCAAGCAACCAAAACTTGGCATTTAATTGTGAAAATTCACTGGTGTTAGTTTTACTCAAAAATGCAAAGAATTGAGAAATATGTAAGTTTTCAACACTGTTAATACTGTCAAACACCTATATGCTAGTTCTTCAAAAACTATTGATTTTATACCATGCATAAAAAAACTGAGGACATATATATAAGTATTTTAGAGAAATTTTATTTTTACGTAATGAAGTTTCTTTCATCAGTTATCCAGTCCTGTGAAATGTTTATCCCAAGAAAGAGATCTTTCCCACATCTTCAGCAGAAGGAAACATAATTTTTTGTCTATCGTCTCACAAGCTCTGCAGAGAGGGTGGCACAGGGTCCTGGCAGGGATGACTGATCATGTGGCCCCTAGGGCTGATCCAGTGTATTATCCCTGCTCTCAAAACTGGACATAAGTGCCTTGCAGGTTCACAGCCAGGGGACACTGTATTGTGTGGGATTGTGAACATCTTTCTGGAGGAACATTGTACTGTGGTTACCTATTCATTTAAACCTTGCAACTTGGATAACAATTCCTCTATATGTTAGCAATATTAATAATGTGATGCTGAAGCTCTTAGTTGCCTTCCCCTTTAAAGAGATTTCAGTCAAAAGGGAAGAATAGCACTAATTGCTAGGCAGACTGACTCCAGGACATACACCAAAATTTCTTAATTCAGGACAGTTACTGTCTCTGTAATGCTACACATGCAGATATACCTGCTGCCACTCCTGTATGAAGTCATACATGTCCCATGGATAGACCATGCAATACACAACATACTATCTGCCAACAGACATTTGCTTCCATTGCTCTTTCCTTGGATTTATTACAGTCATTATGATACATATTTTCTTCACTTTTCTGACCAGCTTTCCAATGCTTATAAACACACTGTAATATAATATGCAATCCTTCTTGGGTTTTTTTTAGAAAACACTGCAATACAAATAATATAGAACTACAAAATCTAGGTAAATATGTTATCTATATGCTGTTGCAAGGCATGGCATGCATCTGTCATTCAGACCTTGCCATGCCACATACAAATATTTCATTAATGCATCTCACATGGATTTTTTTAACCTTTAATCCTCTGATTAGCTGACAGATTTAATGGGTAACTATTTGATTCCAGTCTCTCTGCCCCAGCAACATGTTCTCTTTTATCACTCTGCAAAAACATGAAGCTTCTATCAAAAGTTAAATTAGCTCAGGACATAGAAATGGAGTATCCTGATTTAATGGTAGGCTTGAGGTGAAAGCCTTTCACCACACTCTTACATAAAAACTTGCAGAATGTTACTCTAAAAGGGAAATTTCATATTGGCTTCCCAAAGCAGCTCATTTCTTACACTAGAAATTCTCCACTGAAAACACTTCAATGTCATTACAATTTTATGTAGTGAAAAGATATTTTAAGTGGCTTTCTTATTTTTTCCAGAAGATTTTATGGATCACTCTAAGCCTTGCTCTGTTCAGCTTGATCCAAATACACCTGAAAATCAAAAAAACAACTGCAGCAAAACAAACACTGAATAGCCACCAGTTCTGATTCTGCAGGTACATTTGCATGTACTTTCTTTTATCCTGGAACTGATACAGTGAATGGAGATATTGCACAGGGGTAAGTAGGCACCAGGCCCCACTAAGTATTGTTCAAACCTTACGTGATGCAAGCGCCAGGAAAACCTCACTTCCCTGACCACTCTGTCCCTGCAATTCCATGAACCAGGGCAGAGGAGTTCTGCTCCCATCAGTGAAAATACTCACATCAGTAAGGTTATGGACACACAGAAATATTTATCAAACCAAGAAGCCACGGTATTCACTGTACAAGCAGTGAGACACATGGATAATTAAAAGTTCACCAGTCCAATTGGCCCATCCATATTTTACCACGTCAATAGACTTAAAGACCCGTTGGAAGAAGAACAAGTGTGAAATATAGCTGAGGCGATTAAGCACAAGAGTTCTAAACTAGTTTTGGCAGATTGTTGTATAGTTCCATCTTATACACTCTGTCATGCCAAGCTCCTCAGACTTTCACTTGAAAGATTAAGACTTTTTCCTGAGACATGTCAAGCTAGGCTCCCATGAATTGCAATTGCATGTTAGGGTCTGCATGGGACTTGGCTTAATTTATTATGAAGCTGGCTTCACAGGTCTTTGATATTACAGATCTCTCAACCCCGCTTAAAAAGCTGTCCTTGATCAGCCAATTGTCTAAGTTAAGGGAAAAAAATTCAATCCTAGGCTGCATAAGTAAGCTGTAATAAGAACTGAACACTTCACGGACACAAAGAGATAAAGACAGCACAGCTGGTTGCACTGTTTCAAATGTCTCCAGTGACCAAAAAACATCACTGCAAGTATATTGAGGATATTTAGTTTTGACGCTCTGTTCGAGTGTTAAACAATAAAAAAAAAAAGAAAACATAATCTCAGTGTGAAAGTTACATGTAGTTATTTAACTAGCTTCTCATTTTAAATTAAGTACCACGTTCTAGTGAATAGGAACATATTCAGGATATAGTTTGTCACTGTTTCTGCATCCTATGAAGCCTAAGAAAAGTTAATTGACACCAATTTTGAGCTGCTGTTAGACAGAATTTCTATTTGCTGATAATTAGAAATTTCAAAGTGAAGCACAGCAAATATAGATCTGCAGTTCTAAGAACTAGATTTGGGGATTTCAACAAAAATCTCTGGTCCTTTGGAATTTAGAAGATAAAAGGTAACTGAAATCCCTAAACTTTATCTTCTAAGCACAAAGGAATTTCAAGTAATCATGAAGAGCTTTATTTTATTTGGTCCACTTTATTTGCAATGAGTGATGAAATAACATAAGCATTTCTGAGTTTTCTCTAATAAGGCAGTATGAAAATTATACTGAGGTAAGTACATGCAGTCTACTCACCTTAAATAGTTTTTTCTTTTTCTTGCAAATCACATTAGAAGTAAGGCTTCTTCCAGAAAACAAAATGCAACTCTATATCTCATACAAACACCTCAGATTCCATACTGCAAGTAAATGCAGTCTCTCTGAAATTACAGACACTATTCAGATGCGGATCCAGTCTGAAATGACTGAAATTCATTTCACATAATTTATTTTAGTTTCAAAAGATTTTGAAGGTCCTATAGGCACCCAAACCAACCATGCACAATTGCTGAAGAACTTCCAGAAAATTTACTTGAACCACTGCCTAGAAAAATGAGAGTAAGAAAGCCTTTGCATGTGCACACTCTTTATGTTGCCATCATATTGCAGTACAATGTTTGACATTCACACATTCTTTACATCCTTTGTTAGGGAATTTCATGAAACTATCACCAAGTTGTAGGTCTTTTAGATCACTTCAAGAAAAGAGAAGGGGTATAACTGAGAGACAAGGATGAAGACAGCATTTGTGTGAAGGAAGGCCACATCACATTGCTGCCTTCTTGGTAGTGTGATCTTTCTTGATAGAGTTCAAAGACCTGGCCGCAGCTATTTCTTTCAAGACACAGGAGCTATGTCCTATTCTTTTCCCAAGATGCACAGGTTACCACTTCTGTAGTGCAATTATGTCTCTCTCCTGACATCCCTTCTGTCAGTAGGGTTCTTTAACCCCTGGAATGAGCTTTTAGCATTCACATTGAGACTTCAAATGTATGAGTCTAACAGGAAATGTCATGATGGGCAATTAGCTTTACACTTCAGTATAGGGTAATATTTTCCAAGCATTTCACATTTTCAGTTCAGATGTGTATACTATTAATGCACTAGTGTTTCATGATGAGGATGTGGAGAAGGTCGATTAGCACTGCCATCGTGTTCTGCAGAGCTTCAGACTGTGAGAAAGGAATTCCTGTGCACAGGTATCTTTGCTCCATTCCTGCTGGGGGAATGTCTTTCTCCTAATAATCTTGGAAAAAATCATATCCCACTCAGAAGAAGCCTGTCTGCTTCTGAAATGATGCAAGAAGTGCAAGTAAGCAGCGTCTTTTCTGACTCTCTCCCCACTGTGACTATGTTACTGTGTACATGGAATTTTTTTCTCCCACCCTCACTCCCTACAACTTTGCAAGGCTTGTGAATTATAGGAAGGGGCCATGGAAGTGTGATAAGCTGCCTCAGAGTCCCTAGGCTGCATACAGCACAGCAAATCTTGCTATCACAGCTGCCACAGGCAACAACAATCCACCAGCAATATCTAACTTTGCTGGAAAGCTTTTATTATACAATTGTAACATCAGAAAAAAAAGTGAACAAAAGCCCCGAAAACACAGCTACTCCTTTCTCTCCCCCAAAATCGAGATGTGAGGCAGCCTTTGCTGCTGATCACCCTGGGGTGCTTGGGCTGGCCATGAGCACTGCATGTCATGACAGCATGTGCAGGAGCACAGCCTGCCAGCACCATCGCCAGCGATGCATGGGCTCAGCAGCCAGCAGATAAACAAAGAAGCAATACCCACTATCAAAGTGTCAAGCATCTATAACCTCTAGCACAGCACAAAGATTACAGCAAACAAAATAGACGTCTAAGAGGCAAGGAGCTGTAGGAGAGGAGGAGAGAAGTGATTGTGAGAGTGTAGCAGATGAGAATGCCTATCCTGACGCTACAAACGGTGCAGAAATGCAGCCCTGACATGTTGTGAATACGAGTTACCATTAAGACATGCTTTTTACAAACCCAGGCTCCCTCCTCTTGAGGTACTTTAGAAAACATTATCAGGTTTGCAATCAGCCTAAAAGCAAAGCATGACTGTAGGTCAGATCGGAGAACTCAGCAGCATTGTAAGAACATGTTTCCCCTGCAAATACTCTGGAGCAATTTGCCCAGATCTTTCAGGTGCTCATTAGGAATTTGTTTCCAGCGTGTATGGCAATTATTCCAGCTAGCTGAAGATTTCATAATGCAAAATCTTTAGGTTTCTGACACAGCAAGGAAAGGCCAACAGCTAAATTGCAGATGCAAAGCTTTAGCTCAATAAAACTGATTCCTCAAATGCAGACTATTTTCAAGTGTTATTAGCAGAGAACCTCTTAATTGCTGTCTTCATTGGTATTTTTACCCTCTAACCACTACCTGAAAACAGGCTATACCCTGCACAATCCAGATACATTGTGCACCAGAAGGTATGGGCTTAATTCTGCTTTCCAGATACATACCCTATTTTGAAAGCACTAATGTTCTCTATTCCACCATTTGTTTCTGCCTGCTGGCAAAACTGCCTGCAGCTGATCCAGATGACCATGTCCTTGACCTGCAGAAGCCTCCCAGTTTTTGGAGTAACTTTCATAAACATTCCCTGGTGTACGCACTGGGAGAAGAGACTCAGTGGTCTGATCCAAGAGAGAATTTGCACGGTGGGTGTGTGTGTCTATGTGTCAGGTTTCTGACAATGAAGAGGTTAAAGTTCTGCAAGTGTTTTCTAGAGTGAGGAGTATTGTGAGCAAAAAAAAAAAAAAAAGTGTTAGAAGCGGATGGAGCGAATAATTTCCCAACCTTTGCTATGTAAACACACTCGAAAGGCTTCAGGCGACTTTTACCCTGGACTCTGCTTTTGTCAGATCAATGACAAGTCACGTTAACAGCGGTGTTTAATTCTATCAATATGTGACCAATTGTGTTAGATTGTTTGGCCATTGATTTCACTTAGTGCTACAGTTGAGCTCTGAAAGGAACTGCTTTCCCCTACATTACCACACACAGTGACAAATGCCCAGCACTGACTTTCAGTACGGCATGCACAGAAGCTCTGACCACTTAAATGCTGGGGTAATACAGCAGGATAGTCATATGAGTGTTATTCTTTATTCATTTTCTGAATTGCCAGGCCATGCCATGCAATTCTATTTAGGTTTGAAAGAGGTTTTTTACAGAAATAGCTGAGTAGACAATAAGACAGATGACAATTTGTCCACATGAAAATGATAAGGCAGACCTGAGAAGACGCATAGTGAAGGAAAATGAAACTAAAAAGGCTAATTCCTTTCATATTTACTGTGACTTGGCCACACCCAGAAGTGCCTGCCTCAGTTTCTAGAAACATTTGCTAAGGCAAATGCACATTGCACATGAGAGTTTTGAGCAGCAATGATCTGACAACAGTCGTCTTTAGTGTATCATGTTTTCAAGGAAAACCCTCTGCATCAAATTTCTAGTAGGGATTTATATGGGGTTCATATGTCCGCCATAATAGAGCCATCTGTCAGTCTGTGGTTTAAAGAAGAAATTCAGGATTAGCTATCCGTTCTCCTGACAATGAATAAGTTATTTATAAAATACTTATTAAACTAAGGTTCTTTTGCAAAAAAATAATAAAATCACTAAAAATCATAACCCCCCATATTTTGAAGTGTTATTCTTCCTCTTGAAATTCTCTGAAACTACAGATATTTCAAATGGCAAATAACCCAGAAAGCCTTATGTTTTCACTAGCAATAAGGTAAATCACTATATATAAGGTAAGACAATGTTTAAGTTATTTTGATAAACCCCTTTATTTAAAAAAAATGACATAACAGAATAATAAAATTCTACATGATTAAGGTTTATGCTTCTTAAAGAAATATTGCTCCTTTCAAGAAAAATGATGTTGCCTTCAGGTACCCAGTTTATAATTTCATGGCAGCTTACCCAGACCTGCTCACATGATCATCACACTTGTAAGAGGGAGCTGCGTAAGAGGAAAGACTTGCTCTTCTTAGGAACATAGTCACAATGTTAAAATTTAAATAATCCATCTGCATCTCTCCTGAGTCATTTTAGCAATAAGCAAAACTGCTTTGATCTCCTAAACCCTAATACACATACGTTTTTATTTAACTAATTTTCTTTTTTCATGTAGAGATAAAATAACTTAAATGGCTTTTGTACACTTCACATGCCCATTCACCATCTTCAGAGGTATTCCTGGGATGGAAGTGATGGGACATGCCAAGGCTGCACGAGGAGTTCACAGGGCTTTGCACAGGGAGTTTAGCCAGGCAGGGTGCTGGGCTGGGGCTGCCAGGTAACTCCACTGCTAATGGTGTCTTGATGGTATTCTGCTTAGAGCATGCTGCCCAGTGCGATATACAAATTCATTTATTGTTCTCTCATTGTTCTCTAAGCTGATGTACACCTTTGCATGTTTATGGCATATCTTAGAGCTGCCACCAATGCTGTCAAACCAGATGTTCCCAAAGACCAACAGTTGGGCTGGAAGTCTTAGGGACATAACAAATCACACAACTTATATAAAAATACTAAGTGATAATTTTTTTTTCCAAATAATTTAGTCACTGTTTTCTGCTGTGTCTCCCCAGAAACAGAAACATATTGTAATATGCCTTATAAATTTTTTTCTAAATCTAAAGAATGTTGCTACTTAGCAAAAACTAAATGAAAGTAAACCCCAGTTAAGGTCTTTAATAATGTGACTCTCATTTAACTCTAATTAGGGTATTTTGCTCTGTCCAAAACTATGATAAAGAACATTTATATGGAATTTACTGGTCACTTTGAGGAAGAAATATTTGCCTGGTTAACAGTAACTGAACCCAAAAAACCAAGACAACAGAAATTCATTGGTTTTTGGGGCTTTTTTTTATTTTTTAAAAGTGCAGAACAAACCAAAATTTTTTTTCCAACTGCCTATTAGTTGCTGCAATTCGGCTCCAAATAAGATATATGCCAAACACTCTAAAATCTGAAGCTGAAGAAAAAGTAGATTTATAAACAACAGAAGTCACATAGAGAGATTCTTCCCTTATCTCAGAAATCCAGGATCAACCCCAAAACAAAGGCATGCAATTTAAAATACAGTGCAGTCATCATAATTGAAAAAAATATACAAATACATACAATTCCAAAAGGACTCAACTCTGCTCTCTTACTGACCTTCATGCTATTATTAGAGGTAGGGGAAACAGCTCTCCAACCTAACCCTCCAATGAGTTGGCAGGGAAAGTTTTCATTGATTTTAATCCTGTTTAACAAGTTTCTGATCTAAGAGTGTTTGTTTCTAAATCTACAAGGGAGGGAAAGTGCACTTATTCACATCCATTGCCTACTGCCATGAGACAGATATAGTGGAGAGTTTAATTTGAGTTTGTTTCTCATCCTCTCCCTCCTCCTGATCCACACTCTGTTTAAGGAGGCTGGAGGACAGCACCTACTGTCCATTCTTAATTAAGGTGGTCAAGAGGTGTGTGCGTACTAAAATAGCACAGTCAGTGCGCTGTTTTGATCAGCTCCCTAAAGCCTTTAGCCCTTGTGCAACTTTACAGCATTCAACTTATCAATTTACTTGCAAATGCCTCCCTGAAGTATTAACCCGGGTTAATTATTCGTCAAATATGATTATGCAGTGGTAATGTAAAAAATCGGAAATGCAGGATGGAATTTTTCACTCCAGCGGTTTGGCAATTGTGGCAGCTGGTGGAGAAGCTGGAGTAATTACCAGCCCATTCCAGCTGGTGGATCAGCACTCTGGTTCAGGGCAGGTGGGGGGAAGAGAAAAGCAATAAAGAACCAGAGGAGCGGGAATATGAGCCGTGCCAATCGACGTGGGGAAAATTTCACAGCTGCTGGTGGTGATAAATGAGAGACTGTGGCCCTACTTCTAATCAATACATGTAAATGCTACTCATTACAGCTTTTATACACACTTCTCAATTAGCCTTTCCTCCCACTGGTAACAAGGAATGTCATGCTTTCTGGACTGTGAAAGTGGTTCGGCAGTAAGTTCACCTGCATTGGTGAGACGCAGGAACAACGCTCCTGCAGCTCAGCCTGGCAGCAGGTGGTAGCAGTGGAAGTCTAAATTCCTCCTGTAATGTGAATTAAATGAAATCCCAAGTGTTGTCATTTAATTAAATGGGTTTTTAAAATACCATTTCCTCTTTCTTGCAGCTAGAATAACCTGTTCCCAGACACACTCACTCCTTTGCCTACACCCAAGTCCTTCAAATGTGGGGTGGGCGGGACACCATCTGAGATAAAGATTTAGACTTGTAAAACCAACTAAGTACACTCTCTGAAAAACAGACAAACAAAAAGAGGTCAAACCTGCCCCCTAATAAAGAAATTACCCTTTTATTCAGAGTTGAAAGGTTTTATGTTTCATTTCTTCTTTGTCAAAAAAGTTTATTACCCCCATTCCCCTGTGCTATTTGTAAAAGGAAACCAAGTGAGATGACCCCATGCAGCAACACCTCCTCTCTTTGCAGGCTTAAAAATTGTCACTACCCACTATTTTCTGGGAGTTCAGCCCAACAGAAGCACACTCACTCCACAGGCGCACCACAGCCATCCTCCTGCATTTCCTGGTGCCAAGCTAAATAGCTTCCCAAACCTCAGCTTGTATCTTTAGAGGCTTTCTCTTGACACAAGCCAAAAAAGAACTCATCTCTAAATGACAATATGTCCCATCCCAGAATACACTTTTAAACACAAGTCTTACATTTTTTGAGGACTCAAAAAGTCTGACTGCTTCTTTATTAATCCTAGAAATTATAGCCACAATAACAAAAATGGAACCAACATGTCTGCTAATTTTTTACAAAGTCCTCACTTTAGTGGCCACATGTAGCCTTGACAATCACTTTGCTTGACTGAGACTTAAGGTATTTAATGCTTTTCTGGAGGTCCTGTTGTGGGGGTCAAGTAAATAGAGATTGGTTTTCTCTCTTCCCCATCCTTCATCCAAACTCCAAAAAAAGAAAAAACAAATATCATATTTTCATCATTTTGGAGAGTAGAAACATGAATACAAGGGCCATGAAGCCTCAAAACCCAAGAAACAGGAAATTACTGTTTAAAAAAATCAAACCCCTATGATTTTTATATTCATTATTTCGGGAGCTGATGTTCCCAAAGTGATTCAGCTGTAAGCACATCCTGCTCATGGGAACAAATACAGTTATTTAGGAATATTTGATTAAGGGTACAGAGCCACATCTGAAAATGAGGCCACACATTTCCTAGTTCCACTTAAGGAGCAAAATACCCCAATTTCACCACCTAGGGCCTGATTCATCTATCATCAACTGGATTCTTCATGCACGTCCAAGAGCAGCACCTGACCCTGCAGTTTAACTCACACACGTAACATTTCCATTTGAAAAACTACCATTGCACTTTGGGGTACCAATGTGCAAAAAAGGCCACAGGACAGAAATTTTGGTAGGTCCTTACTAGTCAGTTCATTTTTCCACTTTACTGAGAAGTCAAAGGTGAAAATAAAATTTTCTAAGCATCATTAAATAATGTTAATCCACAATTTTAATTAATTTTGAGACATCTACTTTGTAGACTTTTTCTGAGGGTCCCAAACAGACAATAAAACATGCCATTTAGAGCCTAAGTACTCAGGCTGCCTATGCATTCAGTCAGAGATGCAAGATGTGGCTGAGTGCTTTCTTGCCTTACCCTTGAGCACAATGTACTGTATAAACACCATACAGCTGTGTAAAACTGAGTTTTTCCAACAAAACAGTGGAAAATTGTGATTAAGTATATCACAAAATACAGTGCTGTTGGGCTTCTCCTACTTCTACAGATGTGCCTGATTGAACGAACATGTGATGAGTTGGGAGTATATGTGATGCTAACTGCATTTTAAAGTGCATACAAATGCCCTCTGCACACATACGTAATTCTAGATTCTTTAATCATAACTCATTTAACTGGCTTATGTAAATTTAATTGAAATTTTTCTCCTTTGCTGATTGGTGAATATAGCTGAATAATGCTGAATAGCCTCCACCCAAAGGATTAATTTGGCCCTTTGCACCACTTCAGCTAGAGAGACTTTCCAAAGCTGTGCTATAAGTGGGACATGCATAATCCCACACTCAGGCAAGCCCTGAGGCAACTTGCTATTAGGATGCAGAAGCTCCATGGCAAGAGGTCAGAGACTGCAATAAGGACACCTTCTCAAAGTAAGGAGTCCCAATAAGCCATTGGTGTCAAGTTGTTATCTAGAGAAGATGCTGGTTACTCTGGAGCTCAGCTAATGTTGAGCCAATCCTCAATTCCACCCACTGCTGTTTCCAGAGAGTATTATGTTTAGTGTGACATTTTTACAATGTGAAGACACTAATTCTTTGTGGCAAAACTTAATCCAAGTCTACGTACTCATACTAGCAGAGTACTCCCTTTAGAAACACATACTTTTACTAACATACAGCCCTTCAAAGTGTTCGGATTAATGAAGATCCACCATACCTGCTGGCCATTGAATGTACCAATATTTACCTTCTATCATTCCATCTTAACATATTTCTGATACACACACATTTAATGAAATTATATACGCATTATATGCAAAATTATTTTTAAAACACACTGTTACTGATGACTCTGGTTTATATATAGTCAATCATCTTTTCACTATGTGATAATTTATATGATTATATATAATCCTATCTGTTTCCCTAAGCATGTTATCATGGACCTATATCCACTTTTGTTTTATAAACAATGCTTTCATTATTTATTAAATGTACATATGTGTATTCTTTTTCCATGTTGATATGTTTCATAATCTTAGAAAAATTAGTGAGGAATAAGACGTGTCAAAGGAGCACTGCAGATAGAAACAAGGTGTTTTGCATAATGTTTTAAACGTTTTCAAATATAGTTTCTTTCTAAAATACATTGTTATACTGGCAATATATTGGCTCTTTTTATTGAACACTAAACCACATATTTGCTATGTAAATAGGAGAACCCCTCACACACACTTCAATACATTCTCAGCAATCCCATTCCATACTGCCCTAAAACCACAAGATTCTGAGTTTGTCTCTCTGCCTGCTACAAGTCCTGTAGGATATTAGAGAGCTTCACTACTTTTTTCCACAAGTCACCCAACTCTTATGCTGCTAAGCTGTCAGCTACATAGTTTCAACTCATCTACTTTACAGACCCAGGATTTGCAGTCATCTCAGCTTCCATATTAAAAGGGGAAAAAAAGAATTCAAAAAGCTCACCAAATTGGAAGCTTGCACCTTAAAATAATTGTATCACATAATACAGCTTTTCATTAACTCATGCACTTAGACTGCAAACTCTAAACATAAATGTATCACAGTTTTTCTCATTATGTTACCCATATCTGATGCTATTTCCTTCATGCACTAATAAAAACTTCCCATGGCAATTGCACTCCAATCAGACTCACAAATAGTCAGAAGCTAAACTACTGAAAGAACTTAAATGACAACTACTTGCAACTTGGCTGCCTTTACTGAGAAAGGCATACTTAACACTCCCCCTCTGAGGTATCATTTTGTATCATTCAGAATCAGGACTTTATACTGAAGGGTGACCTGTTTCCCTTTGGACTTCCCAAACTTGTCATTCTGCCTTCAGCAAATACCCACAGAATATTTTATACTCTCAGTTCTAAGAAAGCCTCTTCATTATAACCATGGAAAGTACTGAATACTTTCAGTTTCACTGAGCTGAATGATGGTGGATAAAAATCTCCATTATGAATTACTCAGAGATGGCCTCTGAGTCTACTGTAATGGTACACTTTTGTTACAGTTTTTGAACTTACCCTGATATGCTCAGATGCAAGATGGTGATATGGAAGCACCACAGATATGTTCCCACAAACTCATCACAGCACAGACATTGACATGGATGCTGATTTGGGACACCTCTCTAGGTTCTTCAATTATGTTAGAATTACTTGACCACACCTGGACAGTTCTAGTTCTTGCCCCTCTCAAATTTTTGAGTGATGAGAAACACCAGTATGCTCTGGACCTATTCTACTAATCTCCTATTCAACAGAAATGCTCCATCTGCAAATGGAAAATCCAAGCTTTTCTCTCTTTTTCAGGGGACTTGTTTTTCTAACAAGAATTGTTTAAAAAAAAAGAAAAAATAAAGGAAAAAAAAGAAAAAAAAAAAGAAGGTTGTTTTCAGAACTGCTAAACCATGCTGGAAAAATAAATATTCCTGTACGAATTAAAGCAAGACTTTTCCCGCTGATTTTGAAGATACCACAGCTGGCTATAATTTACTAGTGCGTACAAAAATACACAAACACAAAACCAGCATAACACAACTAGTTATTCTAGTTTTGTTGGCTGTGCTTAACAGACAGACATAACTGTTCTGTTGTTCCATGTGCCTTAGGGAATTTGAGAACTTTCCCTTAATTTTCCAATTATTTTCTTGAATTGTCACCTTTTTATTCTTCTCCTATTAGCAATCCTAATATTTCCTAAATTTCCTGGAAAAATTGCCTGTTTGTGTGCTCCGTGCTCTTGAATAAATTATTGCTGGGCTTTCACTAAGCAAATAAATCCCTGAGTTTTCTCAAGTTATTCTGAAGTATGGATATGAATCATTCTGCCCTAAGGTAAGTTTAAACATACTGTCTGTTTTCCCCAGGTATCTAAGACACTGCATTTATTATGCCTGCAACTATTTTATTTTAGAACTTCTCCAAAGGCTGAATTCTAGCTTGCATGAACACAGATCACGGCAGTATAGCATATGTGAAGACACGGTGAATGCTGGCTTTTGCACAAGCTGTTAATGAGCTGTACCAAAATGGTAGCTGTCACTTTGCGTTGGATCAGGGCAATCTGTACAATCTAAGGAAATTAAAAGCTCCCAGTGGCAATGGATCCTGTTTCAGTCATTAGCTGCTAGGGACTGACAGAGACCATTCAGAGGACCAGCCCCCTGTGAGGTTATTTGGTCCTCGGGGGATTCACTGCTAATGCTGTTTTATGCCCCACTTCTTTGTGATGCAGAGTGAGCACAAATGAATTACTATTTAATTTCTTTATTTAGGTGCAGCTAACATTGCAGGGGAAACAAAAAAACGTTGAAGGGAGGAAAACCCCACAAAACAAGGATGCATTAATCTAACAATCAAGAGGGCCACACAAGTGATTTGGTGGAGGCCTATAAAGCACCTACGTAGGTGCATGTGCAGTAGATACATTGTAATACAATGAATACCTAACATGTATTTCCCAGTACTTTACTATTTTCCTTTGAAGTAGGTCCACTGAGACTGAATTAGAAAAGCAAAACCTCCATTAAGTCTTATTTCTGTATAAGACATATGGGAGAAATATCTATCCAGCTATCTATCTATATTTTAACAGAGTCTGAGAATATTTGCTTCAATCTTTGTGTTTCAAAAGAGAACAAATCAGGCAGAAGGACAGAAGGTTACAGATTAGTCCTGGTCATTGCTCAAAGAGTGTGGGTTATAAATAATAAAGGAGAAAAGGGTGAAGTACACTAAAATATAACTTGAGACCCACAATGGAATAATCAAAGCAATGAATCTAATTTCAGCTTAAAAATACCAAGCAACTTTGGATTGAATGTCTCTGCACCGCTCTCGTCTGCAATACAGGAACTGAAATACTAACACACATTTTTAACAAGTTCAATCAGGAGAACAAACCAAAATGTCTTGCTTTTTAATGCACTGTAGATGATGGGTATATTTGTGTGCATGCATCCGTATCTATGTATCCAAGTATGCATATATACATGTAGTCAATATACATTCTTTGAAAGTTCCATGCTAAACAGAAAACTGTTGCTTCTAATGTAAAATAGATGACAGCCAATACATACCTAGTTTCTGTGTGTGTATGTATGTATATATGCATATATTATACACCTACATATATATTAGACATATATACTTTATGTATGTGTATATATGCAAATGTATGTGTGTATATATAAATATTGCATATATATACACACTTACACATACATGCACAAATTTTTTTCATTGGTAGAGAACTGGTTTTAAAGTGCAAAAGGTGGGGCTAATCCTGCACACATCCCTCATGACAGTGAGATATCTGACACGCTTGCAAGATGAGGCATATTAGGTGAAATGCTGCAAGGTGCTGAGAGGCAAATATCTTCAATACACAACCTTCTTCCCTGGCAGGGAGAGGGCTGTACACTACTAAAGAAGCGGACAGCCTCTAGCAGGATCACCTTTGGAAGGGTCTTTCCCAAGGTTGGTTTTTAGCCAGATAATTCAGTGTCAAAATGAGGCAAGTAAGAAGTGAATCACTAAGTGAACACCTTTAAAATTATGAAAGGGTCTGAAAGAAAATTTTCTTCAGCCTCTTAGTTCAGATGCTTCTAGGCCTGACCCCTGTATGTGTCTCAGTAATGGAAAATCCCCCTCTTCCATCAGGACCAGGATCAGGCCATCTGTTTATCCAAAGTACAGGCTTTTCTAAAGATGACTACTGACTGCAGGAGACGAAATGATGAAATTTACAGACAACCCTGGGGCTAAGGTGATTTTCCTTCTTCATACATCTCATGAAAATATGCTTAGTGTTTCATGTGCTCAAGCAAAATGAAGAGCCACAATCTCACTCAGATCACCAGGTCAAAAGAAAAATGAGAATGTAGTCAAGAAAATGGAAATAAGGACTTACTAATATTAAGTTTGTCTGGTTCACAGGGGTGCTGTCTCACAACCTTGAAGTGATCAAAGCTGGTATTTTAATATCCTAACACAAAAACCCAACCAAAATAGACTAAGGTAGTGGAGGTGAAATCACGCAGCACAGCCATGGCTCCCAAAGGGGCCTGCAGTGAGACTGGGACTTCTTACACATGCAGATCAAGTGAGAAGCCAACAGGGATACCCTGAGCAGCCAGTCACTACCATGTGCACAAGATACATTTTTCTAGTGGATTTTGAAATTAATTATTCCCCAGAGTATCTTCTCAACTGAGGGAAGAAGCGATTTTCTTCAGTGGTGTCCTGGGATCAGGGAAGGGGCTCAGCTTAGAGCTGTGTGGGCCTGGCTAGGCTGCTATTCCATAGTACTGATGACTTCTGGAGAAAGGGAAGGTCAGTGCATCCCAGAAGTGCCCCATTTTTGTTTCCCTCTATTCTACTGAGAGGTTCCTGGGGCCAGCTGCATGGACCCTGCTTCTCTTGCTGCTGCCCATCCCTTCTTGATCCTCGGGAGAGTGTGGCTCTGGGTAGAGAACACAGCTGAGTCGAGAGGAGAGGAGAGGAGAGGTCAAAAGCAGTGCTGCCATAGGTAACCAAGCCCCAGCGGAGTGGAGCACTCAACAGCAGCAGTGCCAGTGAGGAAAGCAGCCAAGGGGAACAAAGTCACAGCATGGCACAACACTGACAATCCAGCTTTTGGGAGTGTGTCCATCATTTTTTTTCCATGGTCTCAGGCTTGGGGACAGGCAGAGCACTGCTTGGAGCACCTGCCATCTTGTCTTTGTCTCAGTGGCCACACAGAACTAAGTCAAGGTGGTGGATATGTTTTTGTGTGTAAAGCACCTTCTCTTTTTTATACTCTTGTAATTAATATTGCTGCTGTTACTGTGCATTTCTTATTCTGTTGCTTTTGGCTTCCAGTGACCTGGTATCTCAACCCATATCCCTCTCTGAACTTGTTCTCTAGACACAGAACTGTTTTGCAAGAGACCAGATCCAGAATCACAGATGAGCAGTGTCCTGTTCAATTTTGGTACACCTGACATGAGTCTCACAAGCAGGTATTAGCTGGACTCCTCCAGTAATTTAGCTGCCAGTGATTAACAAGGCTGAGTGTGAATATGGTGATTTCTGAATAGTGATAGAAGAGCCAAATTTGGAGGCTTTGAGAGAACAGCGCCCTGCCAAATTTTGTTCCAGTATATGCAAGACAAAGCATAAATAAACTAACAACGTTGGGCAACAAGTATTTCCCTAATGCTAGTTCAGGAAGTGGCTGGGTCATCACTGTTGCATGCAAAACATACCCTCAGGAATCATTTAACACAACAAATTTTAGTCTGAAGTTAAAAACTTAAGACTGGAGCTTAAAAAAATCATACATTTCTGCAAACACACTGGAAAATATGAGGCAAGCCTAGCTATATGAGTTTCTTCCAGTTCTTACAACATAAAAAACATTTCAGGACATATCTTAGCTAAATTTGCTACTCAGATCATATACATGTATGTCCACACCCCTTACTATAACAAGAATAATTTCGTATCCATGCTGCAAGTTCTAATTGTGTGTCATAGTAGTTAATGGGATAACTAATTTCATACATGCACCCACACTCACAATTTAAAACAAAGTCTGAACGTGAAAATTGTCAGATTTCTGTCTTTGACAAATGTGAAATTGTACAAATGTCAGTACATGTAACTGCAAATAAAATAGAGAAGAAAAAAGCTCAAAATAAAGGTCAGTGAAAGCTGAAAGTCTCCCTCCTAGACATAATACAGTATATAAAGTTATTACCAGGCCTTCCAGGCCTTGCACAACTTTGCCCTCTTCTACATCTCATCTCTAGTTGCTTGTGACCTCTGCTTTGCCAGCTCAACTTACCTTTCAACTATCTAAGATGTTTTTATAACCCCTATTACTATGGTACTGGAAAAATCTCACAATCTTTTACTGTTTTTATCACTGTGAGACAGGGCCAAGCTATTATCCCTACTTTATACGGAGGAAACCTGGATGAAGCAAAGGTAAGGCACATTTTTTAGGTGCTTGGAGTCTAGCATTAAGTTAAGGTGCTTGGAAACTCTTAGGAGAAAGTCCATATAAACACATCAGACTGCCTTAACTTATGTCCCTTATCTTTTATTTGATCCTCCTCAGCTATTTTGAGAGTCCCTTGTTCCATAGCTGTTTTCAAAGTGACTACCATAGTGCCTTCAATAGTGGAAATGAATGAAAGATAGCATTTTAAATCACATGGACCAGATTTTTACAGGTGTTTAAATACATAGCTCTCACACTTGAATAACTTGGACCTAAGGCACTCCCAAAAAAAAAAAACCAGCTGAGATCTTGCCATGCCCACAAGGGCAATATTTCAATACCTGTAAAATTTGGGCTGTACCCACCAGTGTCACAAGAGGTATGAAAAGTGAGAAGCTGCAGTTTGAACTGTCCATTCTTGAATCCTTCAGAAAGACCTTCTTTGAGGCACCATCCTTTTTCTCTCTTATCTGTCACAAATTAATTCTCTTCACCAAAACAACTGCCAAAATCCAGGAGGTCATACATTCACTCCTCTGCCAAAACCACTCTTTATACTAATTTCTAGTTACCTGATTGCTGCCGTCTCTGGAACTTTACTTTGCATTCAAGTGAAATCATGATTTTTCCCAAGTTAAAAATTAGAGCATTGTATGCTAATTACTAGCTTACATCTTGTCCATATTAAGAACTTGCTGTTTTACCTTAGATAATATGGCTTCCTCCCTGGTTGAACCTGCATGGTCCAAGTTCTGGATCAGGAGTCTGAACTCTGCTGTACTTCCAAGGAAGAGCCAAAAATAAAAAAATTGAAAAATGCTTGCTGGTTCTGTTATAATTTCAGTATCATCACTGAGAGTCAAAGATTATCTCAAAGTGAGCCAATTCCACATCCCCTAGTTGAGGCCATGGAGATTCACAAACCTTAGGTAGACAGATGCCAGTGCATTGCTTTATTCACTGTTTAGATTAAAGGTTTGCTTTATATCTAGGAGAGGTTAAGGTCTTTCACTTTTTAATATTTTATAGAAGCTCATACCTGTTATTCACTGACAAAAACACTAATAGGAGGCCAAATGCTCCTAAAAACATGGCAGTTTTAGTAGTAAGTATTGAAAGTCAAGGAAAAATCCCTAAGCTCTTCCTCTGTGCTTACCACAGTATTTTCAAATGTTAAAGCACAGAATTTTACATGTAGATTTTCCATTAGTTTCTTAACATAGGGAAGAAAGGATGCTTTTCTTTCTAATGACAGAGCAAAGAAATATGATAAGCAAAAGTTGCCCTCATATTTATGCTGTCAACTGAAATCCCTTTGCACTTTTAACTAAAGGTGATGTTTCTTAGGCCCTGTCCTGAACTACTTTTGAAAACTGTGAGCTACTGAGCACAGTGAGTGTTGCAGATGTAAATCAGACAAGAAAAATGTGCAGCCTACATGAAAATGTATGTCTGTAATATAAAATACGTAAAATGCGTCTGTAAAATATGACTGACTCATTTTCCTAAAAACCACTAAATTAAGATCTCATTTTATGGTTGCATGGCTTGCAAATTTTAAGGTAAAACACAACTAATGAATTAATGAAATGGACATTAATCAAGAATGCAACAATAAAAGGGGATATAAAAAAGGTTGCTTTTAAGATGCTCCTAGAACACTGACTCTAAACAATAATCAAAGTGCATTCCTGTTAGCCTGTTAAGGATATCTAGTTCCCCAAAAAGGATTTAAATGAAATATTGCCATTAATCTATTCTGTCTGAAAGTCCACATCCTCCCCAGCATATGGGGATGCTATGTCTGAAACACAGCCGATTAGGAAGTGTAGCCTGCTGCTTGGTTTATTTTTTTTAAAAAGAAGCATGAAATACTAGTACAGTATATTGTATGTACAGAGGCTTTATTAGAATAATCTCTCCCTAAAGATGCTTTAAGACTAACCCATCCACTGACTCATGAAGGGTAAATGCTAAATGCTTACAGTCAAATACATTCATTGTAACTCTTAGAAAAAGAAGGATGAGCTGTGACTTCTCTTTAAATTACTGTGACATGGACAAGTACGTACTATCACCTGGAAGGTGATCACCATCACTAGAAGCATCACCTCCTAGCTGTTAAAGATGACTGAATTCTGACAAAGGAGGTTTGTTTACATAGCCATAAAACTGCTATAGTATCTCACTCTGTCTCACTGTACATTTTCATAACACCACTCTCATAGGAAGGTAAATTTCAGGTGCTGCAAAGGCAACTGGAAAGTAGACTTTTATTAAACAATCTCATTCTTTTAAGAAGGCAACATAATCTAATAATTAATTTACCAACCCCTACTCTTAAATCAGAAAAGAATTTATTAAAATAGTAACTGTGCACACTTTGCAGCATGAGGCTTTTTGAAGACCCACTGAAGGCTAAACACAATGAGTTTCCTTAAGCTCAGCCAGTTATAACAGCTCTGTAGCACATGGTATCAGGACTTGGCCCCAGCAGCACATGGCTGAATACCTGTAGGTATCACAGAAGACCAGTCAGAATTTTGATCTCAGGATCAAGTCCACAAACTCCACAAACACTTGGAGGTTCATCAAGGACTAATCTTTAGTGCATTGTAACTTTGCCAGAGGGGTTATCAGTGTATAGTGTACAGAACCCACCAGGACAGAGGGAACCACAGGGTCCAGTTCTCCTGCATTCGTGCTCAGTGGGAAGCTGGGAGCCAAAAGCTACTACTTTCAGAAACACAAGATCCAGGCACAATTGCATGCTAGCCTCTGGCTCCATCTGCCAGCTGAGGTCTACACAAAGGTCAGATGGTGACACGGAATTTGGCTGGAACCAAGAACCACATATCAGCATGGTCTACCCTGTCTGAAAAAAAACAAAATACATCACCTTCCTACACACCATTGACTCGTAAGAAGCTCAGAATAGTGCAGAGTTACTTGATAAATATTTACCAAGTTTGTGGGTTAAAGCTCATGAGCTGTGCTGCTCTGGCCCAACACTGCATTCACTGTTCGAGGCTCAGAACTGCACATGCTTCCTGGACTGAAGACAACACTGACTACAGAGGATCTTCCTCAGACGTGAGAGAAGTATCCCACATAAAACTTATCTAAACAAATCTACTCTTGCTCCAGAAGCTGTAACTTCCTAAGTCTATCATTTCACTAGGATTGGTACTGCGGAGTGCACTAGTCATAGAACTTTTCCTCTCCTGCTGCCTTGATCACTAGGTATCTGTCAGGGGTTAACAACCCCAAATTTCTAACTCCTGGTACCAGCTGCTTCAACAGGCTGCCCTGACATCATGGACCACATTTTTCTAGTGAGGTACCCTGCATCTTGAAAAACTGGAAAACAATGCTGATTTGGATTGGAGAGGGATGAGGGTGATGTTTGTGGGTTTGGGTGTGATTTTTTGTTTGTTTGTTTGTTTGGGGGTGTTTTGGTTGATTTTTTAAGGTTTTGAGAGAGATTGGAAACATACAGCTACAGTAAATAAGCCTCTGTATTAAAAGATGATACCTTATTACCATAGCATGTTTCTACTGCAGCACACCAAAAAATTATTGTCGTAGGTTGCAGTATAGATGTATTTATTCTGATACCACCTCCACAAGCTGTGGGGCACTGGTTGTTATCTCCTGCTATGACTCACCCCTGATAACAGGTGATGGGCCATCAAGAGCCCACCACATGACTCATGGACTTATGCTATTGTGAGATACTCTGCCCAGGAGGGAGGAGCCAAGCATTCCCACCTGGATATAACCTGGCTTTGGAACTGCACAAATCAGCCCTGTCGACTGGATTCCCAGAGGACAAGAGCTACCGCTGGACCTTCAGGTGGAGACCAGACCTTCCACAGGATCGCGGCTTCAGCCTAACTACTTCACTTGGACTGCTACCACCACCCTGACTGACAGGGTGTCAGGTTGTATCTGACTCTGTCAGTTGTTTATTTTTCTTGTATTGAATTTATTTTTAATTTTCCTATTAAATTATAATCCTGACTTATAAACCCACTGGTTTGTTTTCAAGCTAATACAATTATCAACTACATCAATGATAGAGAGTTGCCTTTAATTGATGAGCACATGCGGACACAGGAACCACAATGAAAACCATTGATATTTGATGAATCCATTCTGCTTCTGGTACATATTCCAAAAGTACCAAGTTCATTAACAGCATAAAGAAGTAAGTAACTATAATCTAATGAGTCAGAGCAGAGAACTTCCAGACACATAATTTTTCAATCTTGCCTGCTCTCTGTGATGATTGCGATATCTCCCAAAGTCACCAAAATGGTTTGCATGTAGTTTAATTAGAGAGCACCCTCATGTAATACTAGGAGAATTGTTTGTAGAGTATGATAACAATAAGCAGAGTAATTAAATCTCATACTCAGGCAACAGGAGTATGAACATAAGTGACAGGTGAAAATTTCTAATATTCTAAAATCTTGGCCTTCAAGGTCGATGTCTCTAACTATATAAAGTAAAATGATACTCAATGACGTTCTGAAGCTTATTTTTTAAAAAGAACTTCAAAATTTAGAAATAGGATGTACTACAAATGAGAAAAGGTTCACATTTCTAAAATCTAAAATACTGGTGCAAGTCCAGAGTGATTCAGATTGAGCATAGTAGCAAGTAAATACAAATAAAATTCAAGAAAAAAAATCAACTGTTTTAAAATTGAAAATGCTTTTTTCATAGCCTACTCCCCCCATCACAACCCCCTCAAATAAGAAAAAAAGAGGGGTGGTAGTCACTGGTGACTCCCTTTTAAAAGGAATGGAGGGCCCCATATGCTTACTGAACCTGACCCACCAGTGCTGCCTCCCTGTGACCTGGGTCAGAGACATCACCAAGAAACTTCCCTGCCTGGTACCACCCACTGATTATTACCCACTACTGGTTTTCCAAGTGGTTACTAATGAAGTCCCAACAAGAAGGCTGTGGATGATCAAGAGGGACCTCCAGACCTTGGAACAAGTGGTCAAAGGATTTGGAGCACAAGATGCATTCTATTCTGTCCTGCCAGTTGCAGGGTATGTTGGGACAAGAAACAGGAAAACCATGCAGATGAACAATTGGCTTAGAGTCTGGTGTTACCAGCAGAATTTTGGGGCTTTTGATCGTGTATCGGTTTATATGAGAGAGCCCACTGGCAACAAACAGGGTCCACCTGTCTCAAAGGGAGTGAAGAATCTTCGCTCAGGGATTAGCAGGGCTTTTTGAGGGAGCTTTAAAATAGATTTGAAGAGAGATGTGGACATTGCCAGGCTTGACAAAGACAAGGGATTGTATGGGGAGAACTGTTGCAAATAGTTCCCAAATAGCAAAAGAAGGCTCAAAAAGGGATACCCCCAGCAAGAACAAACATCCAAAGACATGATCACAAGACAAGACCATGGGGCAGTTGTTCTCATCCCCACTTGGATATTGACTTAATCTAAAGATGCTTGCACACCAACATATAGAGTATGGGGAGCAAACAGGAGGAACTAGAGATCTGTGTACACTCACAGGGCTTTGATCTCATTGCAGTTAGAGACATGGTAGGATAACTCACATGACTGGCATCATAGAATAATAGAATATCCTGAGTAGGAAGGGACTCACAAGGATCATCGCAGTCATGACTGAGTGTGGCTATGGATGGCTACAGGCTGTTCGGAAGAGAAAGGAGAGGTGAAGGCATCCACCACAAGAGGTCGATTGAGTGGGAAGAGCTGCCTTTGAAGACCAACCACAAGCAGGTCAAAAGCCTGTGGGTAAGAATCAGAGACCAAGACAACAAAGGGAACTATGCAATTGGTGTCTACTACAGGCCCCTGGTCAAGGGGAGCCTATTGATAGAGCCTTCTAGCTCCAGCTACAGGAGGCATTGCACTCACAGGCTCTCATCCACCTGGGGGACTTCAATCACCCGAACATCTGCTGGAAAAGTAGCACAGCAAGCTGTAGGCAATCCAGGAGACTCCTAGAATGCATGGAGGATAACTTCTGGACCCAGATAATAGAAAGCCCTACAAGAAGAGAAATGTTGCTGGATCCATTGGTCACCGACACAAGTGAGCTTATTGGGGATGTCAAAATTTGAAGAAGCCTGGGCGTCGGTGATCATGCACTGGTGGAGTTCACAGTCCTGAGGAATAGAGATCAGATAAGGCATAAATTTAGGCTCCTGAACTTTGGGACTTTGGGCCCTTTGGGCCCAAACTTTCAGCCTTTCAGGGAGATAGAGGGATCCCCTGGGAGACTGCCCTCAGGGACAAGGGAGTGGAACAGAGCTGGCAGACCTTTAAGGAATCCTTCCATAGAATGCAAGAGCTAGCAATCCCAAGGAGCAAGAAATCAGGCACTGAAGGCAAGAGACTGCTGGTCAAACTAAAGGGAAAGAAGCAAATGTATGGACAGTTGAGGGTAGGACAGGTGACTCAGGGAGAGCACAGAGACAAAGTAGGGTTGTGTAGTGATTGGAGGAGAAAGACCCAAGGTGAAGATGGAACTGAACCTGGAAATGGATGCAAATAATAGCACGAGGGGCTTCTACAGGTATGTTAACCAGAAAGTGAAGGTTAAAGAGGGTGTACACCCTCTGATAAACAATGCTAGAAAACTGGTAACAATGGATGAAGAGAAAGTTGAGGTGCTCAACAACTTTTTTGCCTCTCTCTTCCCACATCTCTTGAGAGGATGGAGAGCAGGATGGAGACTGGGGGAGCAAAGTCTCTCTTACTGTACGAGAAGGTCAGGTTCATGACCACCTGAGGAACCTGAATGTATGCAAATCTATGGGGCCCCATGAGATGCATCCCAGAGTCCTGAGAGAATTGGCTAATGTAGCTGGCAAGCCACTCTCCATGATATCTGAAGAGTCATGGTAGTCAAATGAAGTCTCAGGTGACTGAAGAAGTGGAAACACTGTACCCATCTTTAAAACAGGTGGAAAGGAGGACCCTGGGAATTACTGAACTGTCAACCTCACCTCAGTGCCTAGGAAGGTCATGGAACAGATCTCCTAGAAGTCATGCTAAGGCACGTGGAGGACAGGGAGCTGATTTGGGACAGCCAGCCTAGCTTCACCAAGGGCAAGTCTTGCCTATCCAATCCAGTGACATGACTACCTCAGTGGACAAGGGAAGGGCTACAGATATCATTTGCCTGGACTTGTGTAAAGCCTTTGATACTGTCACAACATCCTTCTCCTCTGAACTGGAGAGAGATGGGTTTGATGAGTGGACTGTTAGATGAACAAGAAATTGGTTGGATGGTCACAAAGATAGTTGTCAATAGCTCAGAGTCCCAGTGGACATCAGTGACAAGTGGTATCTTCAGCGGGTATTGGGGCCTGTGTTACTTGATATCTCCATTAATGATATAGACAAAGGGATCAAGTGCACCCTCAGCAAGTTTAACACCAATTTGGCACAATACTAAGCTGAGTGTGGTTGTCACACCTGAAGGATGGGATGCCCTCCAGAGGGACCTGGGCAAGCTCAAGTGGACCCATGGGAATCTCATGATGTTTAATAAGATCAAGTGCAAGGTGCTGCACCCAGGTTGGAGCAAGCCCTGGTATCAATACACTCTGGGGGTTAAGCAGATCGAGAGCAGCCCTGCTGAGAAGGAATAGGGGGTGCTGGTGGATGAGAGGCTGGACATGAGCCAGCAATGTGCACTTGCAGCCTAGAGAGCCAACCATCAAAAGCAGCATCTCCAGCAGGTCAAAGGAGAGGTTTCTGCCCCTCTTCTCCCCTTTAGTGAGACCCCACCTGCAGTGCTGAGTCCAGCTCTGGGGTGCCCAGCACAGAAAGGACATCCACCTGTTGGAACAAGTCCAGAGGAGGCCAACAAGTTGGTGAGATGGATGGAGCATCTCTCCTATGAGGAAAGGCTGACAGAATTGGGATTGTTCAGCCTGGAGAAGAGAAGTCTTTGGGGTCACCTAATTGCTGCCTTCCAGTACCTGAAGGGAGCCTACAAAAAAGATGGAGAAGGACTTTTTATAAGAGCATGGAGTGACAGGACAGGGGGGAAAGGATTCAAACTAGAAAAGAGTAGGTTTTTATTAGATATTCGGAAAAAAACTCTTTCACTGAGGGTAGTGAAGCACAGGAACAGTTTGCTCAGAGCAATTGTGGATGCCCCATCTCTGGAGGTGTTCAAGGCCAGGCTGGATGAAGCTCTGAGCAACCTGGTCCAGTGGAAGGTGTCCCTGCCCTTGGCAGGGGGGTTGAAACTAGAGGATTCTTACAGTCTCTTCCAACCAAAACTATTCTAGAATTCTATGATTCTGTAAAGTCCACCTTCCAGCCCTAAAAACGACAGCCTCAAGAACCCAAGAAAACAAGGTACTTATTTTCAAAAAAAGTTATGGAAACCTATACTTGTTTAAATTTCAAAAGCAAGGACCTAGGGAAGATGTGATTACTCAGTGCAAGTATAATTTTTTTCCCTGATAATTTGGGATGATAATGAACAAAAAACAGATGGATACAAACTGGACATGAATGTTTCTAGCTAGAAGGGTTCCTAACTACTGCAGTATGAGGTTTGGAATGAGATTTTCAGTATGATTAGCAGGTAAACCTATACATATATACACACATCTATATATCTATACATCTATACATCTATACATCTATACATCTATACATATGGTATATATGCACAAGAGATAAAAAAAACATTTTGCCTCAAGATGAGATAGTCCTGAAGGGCTACATAGTGTAGGAAAGACAGACCAGGAAAGTGCAGACCTCTCTATGTGAGGCAACATTTGGAATGTATCAGGCTCTGCCTTGGGGTGGAGGACAAGCAAGTCAAGAGCTTATGGGTAGGGATAAAACAGCAGACTAGTAAGGGTGACATTGTTGTGTGTGTTTGCTACAGGCCACCTGAGCAGAAGAAACTGTGTGATGCCTACAGGCAGCTTGAAGCAGTCTCAAAATCACAGGCACCAGTTCCCATGGGGGACTTTAACTACCCTGACATCTGCTGGAGAAACAACACAGTGAAGTACAAACAGCCCAGGAGTTTCCTGGAAAGTACTGATAACAATTTCCTAGTACAGGTAGTGAGAACCCCAGAAGGAATGGTGTGCTACCTGACCTCATACTAACAAACAGGGAAGGCCTTGTTGGAAATGTGAAGGCTGGGAGCAGACTTGGCTCTAATGACCATGAGATTGGGGAGTTCAGTATCAAAGAAGGAGGCAAGGAGGAAGCAGGGCAGCAAATAAGATTGTAATCATGGACTGCAGGAGAGTTAATTTTACCCTCTTTAGGGATCTTCTAGGAAGAATCAATAGGAACAGGCCCTGAGGGAAGAGAAATCCAAGAGGTGGTTGATATTCAAGGATCACATCGTTCAGGCTCAAGAACAATGCATCCCAATGAGCAAGAAGTTGGGCAAAGTGGACAGATATCTTCATGTATGAATAAAGAACTCCTGTCAATACTTAAGCACAAGGAGAAAATACACAGGAGATGGAAATAGGGTCAGGTTACTTGGACTGAATATAGAGAGGTTGTCAATGAAAGTAGAAATGAGACAAGGAAGGTCAAAGCCCATCTGGAATTAAATCTGGCCAAGAATGTCAAGGACAAGAAGGGCTCCTTCAAATACATCAATAACAAAAGGAAAACTAAGGAAAATGTGGGGCCATTACTAAATGGAGGGGGAACCCTGGTAACAAAAGGATGCAGAGAAGGCAGAGTAACGGGATGCTTTCATTGCATCCATCTTCACTGACATAGCAAATCCTCAGGAATCTTTGACTCAGGAGACCAGGGTCAAGGAATATTGGAAGGAAAACTTTCCCTCACTCAAGGATTGGGTTAGAGAACACATAGGCAGATTTGATGTCCGCAGGTCCATGGCTCCAGGTGGGATGCATCCACAAGTGCTGAGAAAGCTGGTGAACACCACAGTAGGGACATTAATGGTCATCTTTTGAAATGTTGTGGAGATCGGAAGAGGTGCCTGAGCACTGGAAGAGAGTAAATGTCACCTCAATCTTCAAAAAGGACAAGAAAAAGGACCCAGGGAACTACCAGCCAGTCAGCCTCAACTCAATTCCTGGAAAGGTGATGGAGTGCCTCATTCTGGAGGCCATTTCTATCCAGAAGATGGGCATCAGGAGTAGTCAGCATGGATTTAGTAAAGGCAAATCATGTTTGATTAACCTGATGGCCTTCTGTGATGAGACAACTAGCTGGATGGAGGAGGAGAGAGCAGTGTGTATTGGCTACCTGAACTTCAACGAGGTTTTTGACACTGCCTCTCACAATATCCTCATAGGTAAACTCAGGAAGTGTGGACTGGATAAGTGGACAGCAAGGGGTATTGAGAACTGTCTGAAGGACACACCCCAGAGGGATGTAATCAGTAGCACAGGGTCTAGCTGGAGGCCTGTCACTAGTGGTGTCTGCCAAGGTTCATTATTGGGTCCAGTATTGTTTCACTTGTTCATCAGTGACTTGGGTGAAGGGCCCTCCTCAGCAAGTTCACTGACGACACAAAGCTGGGAGGAGTGGCCAATACCCAAGAGTGCTGTGCTGACATTCAGAAGGACCTTAACAAGGCTGGAGAGATGGGCAGAGAAGTCTGAAGTTCAACAAAGACAGATGCAGAGTCCTGCACCTGAGGAAGAATAACCCCTGCACCAGTACAGGCTGGGGGCCAAACTGCTGGAAAGCAGCTCTGCAGAGAAGGACCTGTGGGTCCTGGTGGACAACAAGCTGTCCATGAGCCAGCAGTGAGCCCTTGTGACCAAGAAAGCCAATGGTATCCTTGGGTGCATTAGGAAGAGCATTGCCAGCAGGTAAGGGAGGTGATCCTGCACCTCTACTCAGCCCTGGTGAGGCCACATCGGGAGTGCTGTGCCCAGTTCTGGGCTCCTCAGAACAAGAGTGACATGGAGCTCCTGGAGCAGGTTCAGTGAAGGGCAACAAAGATGATTGGGGTTCTGGAGCCTCTCTTACAAGGAAAGGCTGAGGGAACTGGACCTGTTCAGCCTTGAGAAGAGACAACTGAGAGATCACCTCATTAATGTGTATAAATATCTAAAGGGGAGTGCCATGAAGATGGAGCCAGGCTCTCGTCAGTGGTGCCAAGCAATAGGACAAGAAGCAACACGCAAAGACTGATGCAAGGAAATTCTACCGGAATATAAGAAAAAATTCTTTACTGTGAGGGTGACTGAGCATTGGAGAAGTTGTGGAATCTCTCTCACTGGAGATAATCAAGAACCATCTGGACATAATCCTGTGCCAGGTGTTCTAGGATGATTCTGTTTGAAAAGGGAGGTTAGACCAGATAATCCACTGCAGTTGCTTTCAAACTCATCTATTCTGTGATTCTGTGATAACCTCAGCTAATAAGTTTATGGTTGCATTTTCAGCCACAAGTCTGTTTTCTCTGTTATTCTCTTCTGAGTACTACCTGGATTTGACCTTCAAGCTGTGATACTTTTGGTTTTTCTTTTTTTAAATGTAGAAAATGTAGAGTACACTAAGTGTACCATCTCATTTTGTTCTCTCTTCCATATGACCCCTGAGTGTATATGTTATAATAACTCTGTTTCAACTCCTGTTACACTTAGTGCAGCTGTGGGAATCTAACAGTCAACACCTATGATATCAATGCCTACTGCATTCTTAATCAGAAGGAAGAAGCCCAGGGAGATATGTACTTGAGGAGACTAGAACACTTTACTATCTCCTTCTTAATAAATAAACTTTTCTCTCTCATTACAAAGTGAGAGAAGCCGTGTAAAGAAATGCACAAAGAACACAGTGCACTCTTCTTAAAAACATAAGCATTTGAGTCAGAAGCTGTCTTTTGGGCATGTCCTCAGAGATCAAATTTAACTTCACCCCTGGCAAATGTAATTTGCCTTATTCTTCTGTAAATATTGTATGACAGTTACAGTTTAATAAATTTTGGTTCATCAGTTCATACCACAGATCTTATTCATTCACAATTGATTAATATGGGAGGTGTTTCACAAGTAGCAAAAGGGAAGCAGCTCCTAAAGATATATCACTGCTTTAGTTTACATTTCCCACAGCATGGCTCACTAGGTCTATAATGTATTTTTCACTCTCTGGTGTTTACTCAAAGACTCTCAAACACAATATAAATTCCTCTGTCAAACCACACAATTATTTTTACTAATCCATTGAGAACGGCAAAGCTGAAGTGTTTGAACTGAGGCAGCCTGGTACAATAATCTAACAGTTAATTCAAGCAGGTGCGGGAAGTATTATGCAAATTTCAACTAACTTTTTTTATGCATGAGCATCTCATATTAATATTCCTTAGGCATAAAATTCATTTCTTTGAGAGTCACCACTAACTCACTGTAATCAGTTATCACCAAGGTGGTATCAACCTGTACATGCTACAAATGGAACATGTTTTCCTAACTACTACGCTTAAAAGGACAGGAGCTGTAAAAGATGACCTGGGTTTAATGCACAGAGGTAATCAAAAGTAGCAGTGGGGTGTCCCACAGCCACCACCATCAGAGATTTTTGGAGAGTTGGACCTACATTTGAAAGCTGTATATTGAAAATATTCTTCTGAAATAAGATGGAGCAACCGTCCAAAAAACTCCAAGCAGAACTCACAGAGTATAAAGATCATAATTAAATTTTGGGGGGGAAAGTGTACTTCCTGTCCACAGTTCTTTCTTATTTAGTTGAAAATAAGCATTGGAAAGTTTTGCCAGAGTAAATCCCTGTTAATTACAAAAGCTAGGAATCCTTCATTTACATCAATAAGACCTGTTTTTTATAAAAGGTCCCAGCACACATAGTGCAATCAGTCTTCACAATCTCATAAAGCAGAGGGAGGAGGATCTGAAAAGATGGCTTTCCCCACTGCTTAAGATTGTGGGGAGAAGAAACTCCCCCACACACCGAACTTCACAGAATCAATCAGTATGGAGAAGTTCAGAGAGCATCTTCCCTCAAATCTTGGTCACACAAATTGTGAAAATAGCATCATCCCTGGCTGGAATAAACATAATGTATACCTAGCTGTTGAGCACCACTGGTCTGAGCAGAACAATAAAACTTGTCACACTGGTGTCTTACCTGCCTATTCCACAATACACCTTATTAGAGGGCTCCTCTTAAGTTGCTTTTTGCTGAGTCACAAAGGCACTTCAGAGTTCAGCTCTAGCTGCCAATGAGAATATGATGCTTTTAGAGGCATGAGTGAACCAACAGGTCTTAACACCCTGAATCTGATGATCTGGGGCCTTTTCCTACGTGCCCTGCCCATGGGTCAGGGAGTCCTTAGCATTCAACCCTTAGTGAAGTTACATTTCAGTCACACCAACCTCCATCCCTGTCTCTTGCCCTGCTTCCTGGATGATCCTTGGATTTAAACTGTAGGTAGCTTGTCTTCTGAGCCAAACTCTTGTGCATATGTTGTAGGCTTGTTTCTAGTCCTGCCTTTGATCCCATTTCCAGATGTTCCCATGTGAGAGCCCTCGGTAGGCCTTGGATCTGGTTTCAGACCCCTTTGTACCCCTTTCCCGTCAGTGGGGGTCATCTTCCATTTCTGGCTCACTTCCTGTTAGGGAACAGCAAGCCTCACTGCTCCCTGACAAGGAGGACAGACACTGAATAGTCCTGAGACAGATCTCTTGTCCTCACAAATTGTTCTTTCTACCCTATCTGCAGCAGAACATTCCAGCAGAAAGCCTAAAACTCATCTCAATACTAAACTAACAGCTGTACCCCACTGTTGTACTCCAACCAACCTTCCTACCATCACAGACATCACATACCACTACTCCAAACATGAGACCACTCATCCACAGTAGATGCTTTTCTCATTCAACAAATACCCAGCAGAGTGGTGGACAGAACCTTTCACTGATGTGCGTTGGACTGACCATCACCAGCAGAGTCATGCCACTGTCTGGGCTAACAAAATGTCTAATAGTGCTTACAAAGTCCAGGTTCTAAATTGCCAATTTATGCTCCAGAGACAACAAACAAGTAGGATAACAGCATCTACTGCATTCAGTACTTCCTGAAGCAGCTCTCACTGCCCTAGACTCCAACAGAGTTTCTACAGACAAAGTTACTGTCACAACATATGCTTTTTACCTCTTAGTTGTGCATTTGACATTTCTTGAAGCATACAAATTAAATCCAGTCTCAGAAATACATGCTTTAAAAGGTGAGTTGTGAGATAAATCAGCAAATTTTCTGTGCTGAGTAGCATATAACATGAAAGTATATTTGTGAATAAATATCAAAGTATTTATTGTTAAGACATTTTGAACAATTTTTCATTTACTAAACAATAGTTTTTATTTCAGCAGTGAATGTAATGAACTGTATTAAACTCAACAGTAGCAAGAGCAAAGGTTTATTAGGTAGTTTACAAAATCTCACAAAACAGGTCAATAGAGAGTAAAGATTGTCAGCTGAAACTGTGACTTACAGCAATACATCATTATAAAAAATAAGTGGGTTAATGTGGTTTATATTTCTGTGCTGCATTTGACATAAAAACATAATCCAAAAGTATAAAAGTCTTTCCTGCCTTGCACCATGGGTAGGTCTGAGTTAAACAGGCATAACATATTCCCATTCTACCGAGATAGCATTTTCCATGTGTTGAGTTTGGGTGTAAATTACCTTAATTAGGTTTGATAGAAATCAGGTCTTGTGTCATAGGAATACAGGCCATATAAACATGATCTTTATTAAATTAATAAAATAAATATTTCTTCTGGCAATAGGAGCTAATTCTATCCTATATGAGTAAATGAGTGAACAGCAGAGAGGAACATCTACCCCCAGGTTTTCATTGGAATCCTCTCCATCCCAGTTCTCCCCAAGGAGAGAAGGGTCACATCCCAAAGAACGGAATGTCTTTAAAAGTTGTAAATACTTCAGCTGTACAGTCACTGTGCTTTACTAGACACACAGTCTCCAGATATGCCAAATCCTTGTGTGGGCTTGATTCAGCTCTGTCATCCCAGCATATCTGAAGGTGCTGCATGGTGTCCAGATCAGGGCCTGAAAGGGTTATCACAACACTTCTCCTGAGTTGTTACATATTGCCACAGTCCTAGGCAAGCCTCCCTTAATTTCCCTTGACAGTTCATAATATCTTGACAGCAAAACCCCTCTCTATCAACTTGCAGGCATTTTGTCCCCATCATGCAGTCTGAACTAGGAGTTTCCATGATTGAGACACGTTTGAGCATTTCACGTTACTTATGTTTGATTTTATTGCTTAAGATTCTATTTAAAAATTTAAAGTAATGCAACGTGACATTGGTACGACAATTAATTTGAGATACTTTGATGGTGCTTTTTGCCCTTTGCTTTGTCTAAAATGTATGAACATTATTTCAATTAAAATTACTTTATAGAAAAATAAAGAAAAGTAAACAAGCATGTTTCATGCAAACCAGCATGCTTCTTATGATCCAAATATGCAACATTGGCAGCAGCTAATGTGCATCTCAGAAGTCCCCTCTTTGGACAGTAGCATTCCTGTAAAAAATGACAAAATTATTTCTAAATGACCATTGATCATTTTAGAGTACTACATTTATAAGTTATAAATATTCTGTCAGAATTCACTGTCATTTGACACTTCTCATTAAACAAGCATATTTGGATCTTATCTGAACTTACATGACAATTGTTTCCAAGAAAAGGCAGGTTTGACTGGAAAGTTATGAGAGAACCAATATCACAGCATGTAAATAAAAAACACTACTAATCATGTTTCCTGTGTTGCAACAGATTTCCCCATATATTCTGTGTATTTTATGGTATACCAAGTAGTTCAACCAATTTGTCTTTCTGGAAAACTGACAAGCAGCCAGTCTTTGCTGCTTCTGCCTTTACACACAATTTATTTCACAATTAAAGGAATAAAACAGACCAGTACTAAAACCTCCTCCTCCTGACATCTGACTTGAGAAATATATACATTCAAAAAGCCACAAAATCCATTATCCCATTATTTTATACCAGCACCTGAGCTTCACTGCAGGTGAGAGGCAGCCAGTCTCTAGGCTGTCATGTGTCTCACTCTAATTCATGTTGGAACTGAAATATCTATTCAAAACCAGTCAGAGAAGTAGTTGTAACCATGTTAAAAAAGTTTGTTTTGTTAGACCAGTTCCAGCTACCTTTTAAGCCTTTACTTTCTATGGACTAACTTTTTAGAGCTCTGCCTGGTGTCACTTGTTTTTATTGAATTTTAACTGACTTTATTTTAACATATTCTGAAACATTTATGGGACTAGGATGCTCTCTGAAGTTACTTCTGTATTGGATTACACACTTCAAACCCATACTCTATCGCATTGAACATATTTAACATGGACTGGCCACGACCAAAAAAACATCTTTCCCATATTCTAGAAATTGTGATATGACTTCCTACACACAAAAATGTAGCAGAAATGCAATATTATTACGTAATTCCAGCATTCACCGAAATTATTCACAATTTGCATTTTGCCTGACTAATATCAGCACATATTTTCCTCCATTCAGAGTTTAATATTAAGCTTCCTTAGGAAAACTGAACAGTTCAGTATCTGCATTTCTCAGGGTTTTACGGTTTAAATTCTGGTATCAGAGCCTGGCTTTTAGCAAGCAAAGGATAAAATGACAGAAGGATTTGCAAAAATAGCTCCTGTTTCTTTTTTAGCTTACTGCTGTGTGTTACTGCCTCTGAGAGAGGAGCTGGTGAAAATCTTTTTGAGGGAGAGGGTGAGATACACTTAAGAAATATGGTGATGATTTTTAACATGCAAAAATTTTATTTCATAGCTACAGGTTTCATTATTTGTTTAGTTGGTCATCCACTAATTCTTCTAGTCCTGAACAACAGCTCCACTTCAAAAGAAAACCCACAAAAGCATTCAGAAAACTGGTAAGTGCAACATTTTGTGCATGTGCATGTGCTTGGCAGGGACTGATATCTTGTGTTATCCAGTGTTTGTTTAACAGTCTTATCAATGATTTAATGAGCTGTTTGTTGGGCAGGAGTTTTCTAAGAGAAAATGCCACAGTCAAGGACACTGTTTAAAAAGAAAAACTGTTGAATGGTAACGCAAAATGTTGAATTGTGTCTTCAGAAACACTTTTATACATGCTTGTTCACTTCCACTTACCCATGAAACAATGCACGGCCAACTGATGTAAGCACTAGCCCCAAAGCATACAGAATTACTCAAGAATTGTGCAAGAGCCTGAATAGACACTTGCTTTACATAAGTGCATGCTCCTCCCAGCCACTTTGCATATTAGTGCAAACTTTGGGGAAAGAGCTTTTGTGTGCATTGAAAATGTACAACTAATATCAAATTTGCCGCTCAAGCCTTTTCAGTGTATCTTTGAAATTAACAAAACTTCAGTTTGTAATACTTATGCTTTAGAAACACTATTCTCATGCACACCAACTGCAGTCCTGCTTTTCACAACTTTACATGTGAACTTTTTATCACAATGACGCTTGCTCTGAAGCACCAGGCAATTCTTGCCAGAACAGCTTAGATAGTGGTACAGAAAACAGCCAGGTGTGCAGCACAGAGCAAATCAATATAATTACTTTAGCAGAAGCTACTACCTATCCTTGGTACTTACAGGAGGATAGGTAGGAAGATAAAACACATCCATAATGCCTTAAATATAGTGGCTCCTCTATCTTCATTTATGGGAATTCATTTTCATTTCCTGGATCCCACTGTGAATGCTTCCAATGGACTGCACAAGAGCTACAGTTTAAATATTTTTTAAATAGAGTTTTTGCTCAGTGTGGGGACACTTGGTTTACTCCCTGGCACTGAGCACCTGTGTTAGCTTCCCTGCGTGCATCCCTACACGTTCCACAGTTTGGGATCTAAGAGCAGATGGAAAACAATTTATGGATCTTTAACAGCACCTGTTATTAGTGTTTCTTTTCTGCACATTCATGCTTGAGAAGTGGACTGCCAGGAGAGCATCCCCAGCCACAGGGAAGAAAGCCTCCTAGAGCACCTAGGAAGACTCTGAGTAGGGAAGATACACAAGCAAGCTAGGACAGATTCAAGCATAGCTGAATTTCTATTTGCAGTCACTCTTTTCTCCCCTCCCCATATACTACAGCATGTCAGGATCTGACCTTTAATGAATATAAATACTGGGGAACAACTTCACTAAGATAGTGATACACACACAGCAACCACAGTTGATATGAGCCTATATGCTTCTATTGAAAAGAGATGATAATGAAACAGGCCTGAGCTGGTTCACAGACCTGGTAAAAAATTATCAAATAAATCCTGTCCTATTAGAAACCAAATTCTGTTCAGAATACAAGCCCTTTAGAGTGACCACTTGTCTTTCTGATGGCACTATGGGTCTTGCACAGCTACATTCATGCTGCCTTTTGGTCATATTTGTCCTTCAATCTTAGTCACTCCTTAATGTTTGGAGAATGAATCTCCTTGTCTCCCTGCACAGGCTCAGAGGATTCTGGGTTGTACTGGACAGTGTGGAGCAAACCAAAACTGGATGCACAGAGAAATCACACTGATGTGGAAACAGCCATAAGTTCTCCTCCAGAATAATTCAGCAGAAAGAATACAAATTTATGAATACATATAGGCCTTATGAATAAAGCAGGAAAGCATTTTCAGTGATAGCAAAAAACGCTTTTTATCATGGGCATAACAGTCAGACAGTTTAAACATCCACAGCTGTTTAAATGCACCTTATAATTTCCCTAGAAATACTGCACGCTACATTGATATATACATAGGGGCATTTACATGTGTAGAAGAGCAAATTCCTTTAAGTCACTCTCCATTGCAGCATAAATACCATACCACTGAGGTGGAAGTTGTTAGTGTTTCTTACCAGTAGGTCAGTCAGCAATCCCATCTGTCTTTTTGACAATTTGTTCACAGCTTCCCAATTCCCTTGCGGTTTCTTGTCCAGTGAAACCCCTTGGAATGCACCGTGATTGCAGGTTACTTTTTTTTGTCTGTGTTGCGCAAATGCAAGCCACAGAGCAGAGGGTATTTTTTTTCACAAGGCCAAATGCACGTTCCTTCACAATTCGTTCCTATCACAGCTGATAAATTCCTGATTCAAGATTCAGAGCAGCTCCAGCCAAGTCCCTCAGCTGTGGCTCCCTTTAAAGAGGGGTTAAACTGCCTCACATCCTGTTGGTTTCAATGGGAGATGGAGAGGTCTGGCTCTTCCATGTTACATGGTCCATGGATGGTTTGTATATTGGAGCCAGTTTCATGTACAAGATACACTGACAGTGCTGTCCAGTATTTTTATTTTTATTGCTTAAATCAAAGAATTCAGAAATGAGAAAAACAGTTTCACTCCATCCTCGCATTCCTTGTTAGCAAAAAGAAGTGTGTAATGCCAAGACGAGGTGGCAAGATCCAGGTGTTAAAATTATTCCCTTAATTAATTCAGCATCCTAAATTTTTATCCAAATAAAACTTCCAAGAATGAAATGACCAGTGAGTGAAATCCTATTGAGTATGAATGGGCCAAGGTTGCACCCCTGGAGCTCTTGAATATTTCACTCTCAAAGAGGAAAGGGGAGGTGAATGCATTTTAAGGTTAGCTTAAAATAATGCCATTTCGAACAGATCGCTGTTCAAAATATTTGCTAAATAATAGTGTGCGTTGTTTTAAGCAAACCTCCTTTTTTGCTTTAAAAAATATTTTTAATGCTTCAATAGTGTATTACTAAATGAACTGACAAAATATCTTAGAACTAACATAAACGTGGAATTTTAATGCCTTCTAATCACACAAATCAGCACAAGATTTTTGTACTTGTGCATGACCTTCTTCAAATTATCCCTCCATTTTGGCTGAATGAGAATGAGCATGGGCTATTTGATAAAAAACACTAAGTGTGTGAAATGAGGGGCCCTCATCATTTCTGCCAGACTCCTCTTGACAGAATGATGATAGAAGCATCACATCCCTGGGAGAGTAAATGCAAACTGACAGGAGATGAGCCTTTAGATGTTGAATATAATCTTGAATTGTGCTTGAAGTGTCTTATTATCTTGTCTTTTGATGTCTGAAGGGGTGGCTCATTGTTAGAAAAAGGAAAGCCCTTGCACATCTTTGCCATCTTTAAAAATTGTTTGGCCTTTAACAACTGCTTTTCCAACTAATGTCCATTTCTCCTGACAATAAATATGGCAGGTCATCAGCAAGTGACAAACAATTTACTTTACATGCCAAGCTTTTATGTCTTTTGAGAGCTCATGTGGAAGTATATTTTAAAAAGCCACGAAATTAGCACCATTACAAATGTTAAGAAGGCTGCATGTGTGCAGCTTGCTGCGTGGTTATTCATTACTGCTATGTTTCTGTTTTAAAGTCTTGTCTTTCCTGTAATCAGACTACTGTTAAAGTTCTCTCTTTATCATTGACTAAAAATAGTCAATGAAAAATAAAGAGCAAGAGGCAATTTTCCTCTGCTCTAAAAAAAGAACTATTATAGATACAGTACATGGGTAATGCATAAAATCGTATTTATCAATCATAACAAATCAATATTAGTAGCAGTATGGCAGTTATACCTGTATTGCAGACCCTGACAATCACATCACTGGTTTTTCCACCTTCAAGCAGCTTGACTTTTTTTCTTTCTTTTTTTTTCCCAACTTAAAAGTTTAATGATGAATCAGATCAATATGATTCCTTAGCAACTAAATCACAGGCACACTAGTTTTTCCTGTCACAGCACCAGTTTTGAGAAAGCAGTCAAGTTCTTTTTTCAGGCCTCCGTCACTCTGAGAATCCATAAGAATTCTCAAATGGATCATAAACTGTTACAGGGTTCAGGTTATTGTATCATTATAAAAACGTATTGATATAGTACAGATGACAAGACATGCAGCTCTTGTGCTAGTCTATTACAACCATCTGAATACCATAAGAAATATCAGATATAAACAAAATAAAACAGTCAGCAGTAAGCTGTCTTTTAAGGAACCCTTTTTTTTTTTAAACTCTTTTAAGCTGGTTTGAAATACAGCAGTTATATGAACCCACAGAAAAGAGAATACAAAACCAGAGGAATGTCTTATTAAAAATAAATAACCAAAAACTTGACCAGAGCCTAGAGATTTTTTTCAAGAAAGAACCTTATTTTGCTCCTTATGATGAATGTTTCACGCCAGAGTTTTCAGAGTATAAAGCATATAAAGAAAAACTCTCCTTCATCTGCCTTCCAGTAGAGCCCCAGACAGCCCCACTGCCACTGCTGAGAGAATACACCCTGTATTCTAGCACAGCAGCCTTTACACCAGTCAGGGGTCTGCTGGCACACGCAAGCCTGAAATTTGTAAAGTGCTATTCAAAATACTTGACCATCATTTTACACCAATGAGACAATGGCAATGTGAGAAAGGCTTGACCCCCAAACTCAATCCCTTTGAAGTCTATGGTCACAAGTCAGAGTCCCGCAAACCCAAAGTTGTTCATTGACTAGCACATCTCATCCGAGTAAACCTTTGCATCATCTGGTCCCTCTTTTATTCATTGCCTCATAAAAGCAAAATGGTGTGGGGGCTGGGGAGAGCGGGAGCAAGCTGGACCAGCTGATTGAAAGTTTTTTTCTTATCAGCAGCTGTTATGAGAAGGTTCACTGTGCTATATCCACACAGTTAAAATGAGAAGACTCTGAAAACAATGCATCAAATCCCAGCAACAGAGCCACACAAGAGTTTCCCCTCACACTCTGCATACTAGGAAGAAAAAAATACATCAACTCAAACAACTTATGTAGATGCTTTGCTTGCTGGATATTATCACTAAATTTACTGTGCTCATGAGAGTAAAGTATATTCCATTAGGAGCAAAAATATTTTTTAAATATTTTAATTTTCTGTTTACTTTCAGCTGTAAATTCCATTTTTCCTTCATAGAGATTTGTGACTTGCAGTCCAAATATTTATGATTTCAGGCAAAGAAGTATAAGCAAGAAGGAGAAATATCAAGCCTGTACATTTACAATCACAGTTGAGCTTATATATATTTACCTAATTTCCTCCTCCTCCCTTTAATCTCTGCTGATTTCTCTAGCTATGTTTTTGTTTAGCAATAATTACCATCTCTGTTCCTTTTTTTTTCCTTAATGATGATAATCCACTCTACCTAAAAATTTTCCACCCTAATCGAAGCTTTACTTAGGTTCCGACACTGACTTCCCCATGACAGCAGAGGCAGAGTGGCAGAGCCTTAGCAATACACATGTAATACACCTGCACAGCAAAACTGAAACCTACAGTAACCCCAGGATTGGTTCCATAATTCATAATTTTTAAATATGAAGCCAGCATGATTATTTTTATGTTTATGTATTTATGTCTTGGCTCCTTCCTGTCAGTATGGTTCCTTGGCTGATTTTAGCTCCATAGCATAGGAAACAGCATAGTCACAGCAAAGCAATGTCTATGTGAGACAAGTGGAGCCCCCAAACTGGCTTGCAAGTACTGATAGGATGAATATCTTGTTGAAATCTATGGTCTTCTTGTGTATGTGATGGACAGTCACCTGAGATCTGTCAGAATCTGGCCTCATGTTTATTCAAATCACTGAGCAAACATAACATCTCTACACCACGTGAATAAATCCTAATTCTATATTCAAAAGAAAGTACAAAAACTACCCCATGTAATAGTATTTGCTCAAGAGATTAGACTGAATTCAAATGATTTTTCCTTCCTCTCCAGTTAATACTGTGCTATCTGAAGAAATAATTACACATACTTAATAGTACAATATATTTAAGTATACCTTAAGGTATATTAACTAAAAAGTAATTCTGGCTTCTTGATTAAACACAGGTTTTTGATCATCCTCTTCAAGGAACAAATTCCCCTAAACATTAAGCTTCAAACAAATCACAGAAGCCTAGGGACCTTGACAGATGGAGGCAAAATGCATTTTGCAACAACTGCCCATGACACAGCTATACGTGTTTCCAGCTGTGTGCACATGCCAAGGAGCAAAAGAGAGGGGAAGAGCTCTAAACCTGGCTGTAAGGAAGGAGAGGGGAAGCCAGGAAAGATGGCACTTTTATTTGTACCGATCTCCCACTTTACAAGCCTTGGTGTCTGTGGAGAGAATAACAGTTCTGTGTGGAGAGAATAATAGTTCTGTGTGTACAGTGTGCTCTGGGAGAGGACTTCCTTTATAGTCTCCGGGAAGGCAACTGGCTGCTAGTAATTCTTTATTTAACAACTTAAAACCCAGATTTTAAAATGTGGGACTATGTCAGATAGGAGACTGGGCTAGAAAATGAAAATTATTTAATAGAATCTCTAATGGTCACCAAACCATAAGAAAACTTCCTGAACTGAAAAGCACAAAAATGTTCTTAAAAGCTAATATTATAAAAATTAGTATTATTGCAGTTGTGTAAACTCCACGCTAGTTTTGAAAGAAGTAATCTAATGATAGACTGCTGTAAAAAATGCTGTTCTTAATGCAAAAAAAGTCTTTATTACTTATTTGTGTAACATTCACATTGTCAGTGTAATGTGAAATTGTTTTAGGACTGAGTTTTTTTATTGTATTAGAATAACGTATGTCATATTTCCGTCACACTGGCTGTCAATTTATATATATTAAATATATATACATATTATACTTTTGTAATCACTTTCAAGTAGTGTGATTACTCTGTTGTGTGCAACATTGTAACATTTCCTTCAGATGGCTTCAAAATGTTTGGAAATTAAAATGATTGTTTACCTTTCTAAAAAAAAAAAGATGTGAGAAGAAAAAACTCATACTTTCCCAACAACTCTTCTTGTATATTCTAAAATAAAAACAGAAAAACAAGCTTCTTTTAGGCATAGACAAGCAGCATTTTAGTGTTTAAAAAAACATGTTTGAGAGTGGCAGGAGTGTGCATTGTCCATTGATTTGGTAGATATAAATATCCCTGAAATCTAGGGAACAAATTTCAGTCTCTCCGAAAAGAGCAGACTCTACTTAGCCAGACAGGATGAGGTACTATTCTTCTTTAGATGACCTCTGCTTTCAAAGTAAAAGGGCTTCTGAGAGCATCAAAGCAGTATCACAACATAAAGTATAACATGTCACAATACAAATCTTCCTTTGTTTCGTACTGATAGTGATTTTGATTTTTAGATGGTGGAAAAGGAGAAAAGTAAGACTTTATGTTAAAAAATATCCAACCATTTACATGAGTAAATAATACTCCTGTTGAAACCTGCAAATTATGACACATTTAATTTTTTCTGGGTTTGTCCCTGTTTAGCATTAATTTTCTCATTTCATCATTTGAATGTAGCTGCTGCCTCTGAGTTTGTCAGAAATTCTTTTGTAGGTAGAAAAATCATGTTATTTTGTTAGTATTAATACTAACAAAATGCTAGTGGTAGTCATGTAAAAAGTCAGAAAATAAACCATTAGTGGAAGAAACCTTAATATATTGAATATGCAATTAAATCAAAGTATAAAAATGCATAAAGCTGATCATTCCATCCTTTGACAAACTCTCCCTAAAAAAAGGGACCACAAATGATAGATGCAATGGAAGAAACAATTTCAGAAGGAAAAAGAATTAAAACAAAGAAGAACCTACAAATGACAGAAGGAAGAAAACCTAGGAAGACAACACAACAAGGAAAACCAAATGCTTACACAGGATATTAAAGAGAAAAATGATCCACACGAGTTACTATGTTACTATGAGTTTCCTACAGCTACCTCTGCCTTTGGATATTTTTAAAAAATTTATTAACCTAACAGCAGGAAACTTTATACAGATTGCCCCCTGACAGGGTACCAGTTTGGTACAAGCACTTGCTGCCTCTTTGTTTAGCATAAAGAAATCAAGAGAGGTGTTAAGTGGTGCCATGTGTACATTTGGGCAAATCTAACTTTGCCTCCATCTGCCTCACCTGCATGTTCCCATGGAGAACTTGATTAATCATGTGAAGTCGAACAGAAACATAAAATTCTTCTCCCTTTTCTTTTCTACATTTGCTTCCTTTTTAATGTGCAAGTGACTGATCTACTATTAATCTCAAAACACAAACTGGCAAGGATCTCAATCAAAGAATCTAACAGTTCTTTCACAAATTACCTGTTTACTGTCTAGTAGCCAGCAAGTCTCCTTTGAAACAGCCAGCCATTTATGTTGCTTTTAAACAAGTTTGTTGTTATTTTTATAACTTCAAAGACATAAAGAAGAAAGATTAACTAATTAAAAATGAACCATTTGTCATTCAGTCGTACCAATTACACACTGGGATTTAATTCTTTTTTCCTTCCCTCTCTAAAGTTAGTTGTTCTGGGAATAAATACAGAAAATCAGAGTTCAAGGTTCACTTAAGTAAGGCATAGCATACACTTGAAAAAAAAACCCAGCCACAATTAACTTATACTCAAATCAGCTTTTAGGTTTTGGTTGCTTTTGTTTTTAATAGTCTATCTTTGTCACAATTCAGGGACAGCAACAAGAGTCTTCTTTATTTCCATAAATGCAAGAGAATTTTTTTAGTGAGGCTGCAACATCTGTCCTTTGTCAGCCCAATATTTCTTTCATCAGAAGTTAAGGGACTAAAACTCTGGTCTCCTCAGAGTTGGAATATATGTGCAACCACCACTGCCTGAGCTACCTGCAATACCTAAGCACAACAGAAAAGCTGAGCTGAGGATGGATTTTCTATCTTACCATTGCATCATGCTTCATGTTTAAATAGTCATAACACCTCTTTTTGGCTTTAATGGGCATTTACTCCCCATTCCCAAGTGCATGCCCCACTGACAGAGTAAGAACTCTGCAAAGAAATCAGACAGCATTATTCAGAGTAGTTATTCAAGCCCCTAACTTTTTGCAAATACCTATTTTAAAAAGCTCATATCAAATATATCCTTCAGAAATAACAATCAATCACATAGCCAGATCTCTGGGTTCTTTAAGAACTTACTCATTATTTGAGTAAGACATCACTACATTTTAGAAAATGGATTTGCAAGCCTGTATGATGACTCAGTCCTGTAAACATGCCACCCATTAATGTTCCTCATTGACACAGTCTTTGCAATGAAATAGGGTTCCTAATCGACAGATTATTTGCTTTAAGGAAAGTATCACACATTCAAGCACTAGCTGGATCAGTCCTATGGCATGGATAACTGATAGTGTCTCAGAACAAAGCATCCACAATGTGGAAATTATTGAATAAAATTATGTGAAGAGACAAGAATCTTTATATGCAGATCAAACATATTTCAAATGTCATGTCTGCTGCTAAAAGAAGACTGATTTTAATATAGAGACCATTTGAGCCATGAACTTCCCTATCAAAACAGAAATATTCACCAGAGCTTTAAAATGCATCAATAGCAACAAATACGCATTGCTTTCTTCCATTGAAATTACCAAGCTTTAGCAAAGTGTTCCGGATGGGCCGAGATCTTATAGGCCTTTAAAATTTGAGAATATAACCAAACCACTGAGAATCATCCCTAAATACAGCTATGAAAGGAAAGCCCATAGTCTGAAGGTCCCCACAGGCTAGACATACTGTTAAGGATGATAATGTGAGCTACCTCACAGCAACCTGGCAATGACCTCTGCTCTGACCTGCAGAGACCACTGTCTCAAGAGGTAAAATACAATTTCGTTCTTTATCCTTTGTCACTGAAATTATTCCAGTGCCATAAATTCTAATCAAGACAACTCCAATTTAAAAAAACAAAACAAACAAAACAAAAAACCCCAACGAAACAAAACATATGTTCTTTTAAAGAGTGAAACAAGGGCTGTACTAGCAAAACATAATCAACTAGAAGCAACTTCTACTTTGCTTCTCTGCAGCATATACATGTATACAGAAGGATGCACACAGTTTTGAAACATGGGTAACAATATGGAAAAGGAAATTAAATCCCAAAGCCAATGCAGAGGTTTGAAAATAAAACATTGTTTATTTAAATGTGTGCAGATTCATTTAATTCCCATATCCCCACACCATATTTCAAGCATACACAGCATTATGAAAAGATCAAAAGCCCGCTAATGAACTAAAGAAAACCACAGTCTTCAGATTGAGCACAAGCAAACTAAGATTTAATTTCACTGGAACAAAACCTTGCCAGAAAAAAATAAAAAAAAAGAAAAAAAAAAGAAAAAAAGGTTAGCAGTCAATTTGTTTGCTGTCCTGCAATAATTAAATAGGAAACACTTGTGGTCCACAATTATAGGTTTGGTATTGCCTTACTATATATTTACAGCTTTATTTATTTTGATAAGTTTGATGCATAGAACTACCGACTGAATCTCAAAGAATAGCTTTATAGTACACAGTAAAATTACCGTAATATGCAAACGCACGCACTCCCAGCTTTCTTTTTACCGTCATTTTATTATGTAACAAATTGCCTTCAATTAAAGATTAATTAAGGACTGGATCTAACTCCAGGAAAGTCAGCCTCAGCCCACAGGGAGTTTTGATGCTTGGATTAGCCACTTCATTCTTGGGATTTTTACTGTACAGAGAATTTTATATATGACATGTATAAAAAGTGTATCAATATTAGATTGTGAATCTCAGCAGTTTAGTACACAGCTGAACATGAAGGGTGCTTTTTTACTTCTAAGATTTTTTTTTCAGAGCAATACTTCAAACCTTACACTAGATTTTTTTGAAAATATAGTAAAAAATGGCAATGAGGATTAGTTAAGTTAGGATCAAATCCCAATGTGTTTATTCAAGTGAAACTGCTACTTAGCATTAACAAAAGCTTTCCTCTAGTAAGACTAGTGGCATTTGGCCTGGGCTACTATTTTGAAGCATATTGCAGAGTACGACAACTTGATCTGAAAATGACACTGCCAGGCAAGTCAAGAGCCATACTCAGTTTTCTCTGTTACTTAATTACATCCAGTGGTTAAAATAGGAGATATTACCTCACAAATATTTAAAAAAGTAAATAATGCACCACAAGATCTCTTACAAAGCAACTTCACCTCATACTGTACAGCAAAACTAGGATTTTTGTAACGAAAACACTGTAGCTGTGCAAACCCACATTTCAAAAATGTATTTTTGAGGTAATGAGTTTCAGGACAGAGTCCTTTAAGAACATTTTGCACTTCAGTTTTGACAACTTTTTCTACTCTTTTCTGGTTTCATATGACTTCAGTGTCAAAAATCTTTGCATGCAGGTATGCAGCTTTCAAAAGGTCTACTGGTACAAAAGCACAACTGGAGGATTACAGACTCCTGGACTATGGGACAGCCTTTTCCTTCAAAAGGAAACAATTTTTTTAAAAAAATTAAGAAAAATATCACCACCACCAGGAGAAAACAAGCCAGGAAACAACAATAAGGCACAACCCCTCTAATCACAGCTGCTCCTGTCATCATTCACAGGGAACAGCTGCACCACAGTGACAAAGTGCATCTTCCCAGACACCTGTATACCAGTCTCAGGTGGAAGCAATTTCAGATTGTCAGGAACTTATCCCTACTTAATGCTGGTATTTCTGAGAGTCATAATGCTACAGCATTCGTTTGTTTGGTGTTTTTTTTGTCACTGATAGCAAAGCACCCATAAGAGAAACAAAAGTTTATTGCATCTCTTAAAAAAAGTGCGATTAATTGTGATCCTGCCCCCTCATCACTGGCGGCAGTGACTATTATTGAAGAGGTATGATTTTGACAAGCAACAAAAACTAAATACCCACTGTTTCCATGGCATGCAGTGAAATACCAAAACAAGGAAATTTGAGAATAAGGAGGTGGATTTTAAGAAAAGGTACACGTGAGAAAAGCAGGTCTTTGCAGAAAAAACTTCATCCATCAAAAGAAGCTAAATAGAATGCGTCCAGTAAAAGAAGAAGAAACCTCTTCACATCTCATCATTCAACTCTGTTCATCTATATGAAAATAAGACTCATGAAATATTGCTAACATCAACAAGACATACAAATGCTGGTCATTCATTCCAACTAAATCAGTACATGATTTTCACAAATCCTTAAAAAAAAAAAAAAAAAGAAAAGCAGCAGTGTAGTGTAGAAAAACTTTTTCTCTATGGACCTATCTCCTCTCCATTTTCTAAAATTCTCCTCCTTAACAGATTTAGGGAAAATTTTCACACAGCACATATTAAATGCTATATTTTAAAAAGAAAATTATTATCTCTGATTACATGAAAGAAGGTTGAAGGAGAAATTGTCATTCTCTATGCCAACACCTGTCAATAAGTTCACAATAATTTAACTTCAGAGACTGCAAAGAAAAGTACAAAGTATGTATTCCTAACATGCTATTCATAACATTAAACAAAGATAAAAAAAACTATAGAGTGGTGTTGTTTCATATTTATGTATCAGAACTTTAAACACAACTACACTTAATTATTTTTAGTGTTTACTGCAAATCTATCTTAAGGTATGCATCTGTGACATAACATCTAATCATCTTTATTTTACATTTGCTCAGTTTGATCCTCAAATGTATCAAAATTGCCCCACTGTCCTTTATTTTTTTATCAAAATTACTAAAATTAATTGACAAGGGCTGTTGCTAATAGATCTTTAGCATCTGTCATAACTGTAACAAAATCTCAATAAATAGTACATAAGTTCATACTGTGGCAGTTGGACTATTTCACATACTTTTGTTTACTTAGGAACATCTTTTATGCAGTATAAGGATCAGGCTAGCAAACATCTTACGCTCACCAATAGAAAAAGCACAATATATGAATTTTCAGCTTTTTCACTAGTGGTTTTAGTGAGATAAATTATGTTTTCAGCCCAGAAGGAGACAAGATATGGTTACACATCCTTTCTATATCACACACGGCAACTCTAATGAAAGTGTCTGTGCATACTTCACTACCACTGTAGAACATCCAAATGACAATGGCTCAAAAAATATCCTGCCTTTCATTAGAAGACTTGCCTGATCTAAAAACAGACATTTAACTATCCTCAAATTAAAAGTTCTTTTTTTTGCCTTGTATATGCCTTGCTGTATTTAATAGGTGCACCCTAAACATTTGAGCAAATAAAACACATAAACACAGCTGAAGATATTTATAATACTCTAGATTACTAATAGACCTTTGAATTTTAGACATTATAATTCTTTCCTGGATGAAATGGGCTAAAATAATTATTATATGCTTTTTGAACATTCAAACTGCTAATGGAAATTATGCTTTCCATGGAAACAAAGATTACTAAGAGGGTGCTTAAAAATGAATGTGATATTCAGTAACGGTCATAACTGCAATCCAGAAATTAAATTTTAGGGGGGAAGTTAATTATTATTCTCCCGTATCCTTAGTGAAGTTATTTAGTAAAACATTCCATGCTGTAACTTTAAGTAATGTGTAAAGAATATTATAATGTAAAATTGCATGTGTTCTTTTGTTTTTAAAAAATCGTGCAGCTCCTACTGTAGGTGCAATATTGAAATCTGAACACTGCTACAGATTTCCTTGCAGATTATGAAATCAAAAGTCGAATCTTAGAAAACGGGCTCTCACCCTCTCCCTTAAAGCTGAATTCCCTTTAAGCAAGATCTTTTTCCCTTCAACTTCCACATATAGTAAAATGAAAAATAAGGAAATGCTCCATTTTTATTACGGTTTGTTTCAGGTCACAAATAGAAATAATTAAAAGGAACTTCTTCAGGAGTGCAGTCCTTCTAAATCCAAAATGTCACAACATACCATACAGTGCTGCTACATCTCAGACCCCTATCAACATCTATCACTCAAGCACGTGCCTCAACAGCTCTGCTCCCTTTTCTGATTAGAGATCAGAGTTGCTTGAGTTGGCTTACAGGGTGTCATCCATTTGAATGACAGATGTCTGTGTTGGAGTGCCACTCTCACTGCTTTTGTTTTGATTGTGAAAAGTTACACTTATCTGGCACAATTTAGACTATTCCAAAATAAATAAAAATTCAAAAGGTAATACTTCTTTCCACAGGCTTGAGAAAAAATATTTAATTTCTAATTTAAATTCCAAAAACATCAGCTCCATGTGCAATACCCTTGCTAAGCTTTGTTTACTCAGTACAAAGTGTTTTCTATGATAATCCTTCCGTTCTCTTCAGCCAGATTTATTTTTACCATTAAAAAAATCGTAACTTTTCAGTTTAATCAAGCCTTAGAAAAAGCTGGTAGCATGTGTGACACACCAGCACCTAACACAATGTTAAAGTACTCCAAGAAAATGATCCACCTCCCTCCCCTATTATTTTACATTAGAGTCCACCGTTCTAAAAAAACAGAAAACATCTGCTACTTGTGCAAAATATGTTCATTGTTAACAAAAGTTTTCAGGACTGACACTGTCATTCTGGTAACCAGTTGCAATGGGAGCAGAGGACTGTGTGCCTGCATGGTCCAAGCTCCTCTTTCCTACTTACAAGAAAATTGAGCAAACAAACAAACAAACAAAAACAAAAACAAACCACTAAGAGGAAAAAAAAAAAAAAAAAAAGAAAAAAAAAACCAGAAAAACCAAGGGGAGATTGCTCTTCCGGACAACATGGTAGCAGTGAAATGAAATACCTAGACAGACTTACCGAAGAGCTTGCTGGGAGTGTCCTCGCTGTCATTTGATTCCACAGGCGCAAGCAAGGGCTCATTCAGCTCGTTGTCTGAAGTAGCTGCCTTGTCCTCACCTCTCAACTCTGCATTCATTTCACTCCGCAGTGACAGCAAGGGCTTACTGACTTGTCCAGCTATCATTGGATCCTAGGACGGGGGGAAAAAAAGAGTGAGGGAGGAAAAAAGTGGCAGCTTTGGTGTGCGTATACTCTCTCTTCCACTCCTCTCTCTCACATACAGGCATACACACACACACACACTCTCTCTCTCTCTCTCTTATCTCTGGCTGCTCCTGCTGTTATTGCTGGCTGCAGTCAAGTGAAGAGCTATTACAGATCCAATGAGTTTTCCATTACTCCCCACCCTATTAAAGCTCAACTAGCATGTGAGAGATTCAGGATGCTTTGGAGAAAAACTTCTATGAAAGCAACATAACCAGCACAGCTTTAATTGTGGCATGTGCTTTTTTTTTGTGTGTATATTTTTACACCTCACCCTGTCCTTGGCATAGTAAGGAAAGAAATTCCTGTATGCTCCGATTTCACAGAAGAGAAGCACCCTGTGAGTGCTCCATAGTGATTTAAAGAGGCATCCTCAGCTGCACAACATTAACAAAATCAAAAACACAGTTTCTAGCATTCCAGCATTTCTATGAAAACACACAGCATCAAATAGCCATTTCATTGCATACTTTCAACAGAAATACAGTTTTCTTCTAACTGTTCCTGTCATTGGGATACTATGCTCCAAAAGTCCATAAAGAGACAAACACATGTTTTTCTTTTGAAAATAAGAAACACAGAAACCATATTCTAAAAGAAAAAATTAGGGAAGATACTTACACATACAGCTTGCAATTATTCTTGTATTTGCAACTTTATATCCCTCATAAAACATTACACATATATCTGTGTATATATATATATATACACATTTAAATTTTTTCTTGATTATTTGAATCTGTTTTATCTTCTGCTCAATGAGGACGTTTGGGGGTCAGGCATTATTTCCAAGCATACTCGGTTATTCCATTTGCAAACTAATATGCATAATATCATGACAGCAAAGAAAGCAGACTTAAAAAAAAAACCTAAAAAACCGAAAATGCACAAGTGACCTTGTTGCTCTCTCTAGCAGCTATTTATTGCAAAGTTCATGCCTAAATGGTTCTTATGCAGAGAACAGGTGACCAGCGAGCAAGTAGGTTGGCTAGCATGTTCCCTCTGTCCCATCCTCACATTGGTCGATGTTTGCCTATGGCTTTTTTAATGTATTCATGTCTGAAAAGTGAATTTGATATGACACATGATAATCTATGAAAATGTTAATCAATACAAATAGTTTAAGCTGTCATCAAATGCACTTCTTTAGTCAATACTCATATTGTCGAAAACAATGTCACTGTCACCAGGGCTTAATTTGCACAGCACTTAAATATTGGACTCTGTGCATCAATGCACTCCTCTTCAAATACTGTAGGTAAACACATTTTCTCCCTATTTAAGGCTGAAGCACTCAGCACACATTTAGTTGAGCCGAATCCTCCCTTTTGAATACCTTGATAGGTCCACTGGAGGGCAAAATTAATACTTAATTGAATCTCACAGTCATCAAAATAATCAATACTTTTTTATTATTTATTCTTTACAGTCTGTTGACTGTTTCAAACCTCTGAGGGAATGGTGGAAAGGATTCATGGCTTTGAAACACTGTCATTTAACAAGGTAATTTTCAGTGGGGCATTAGGGGTTGTGAAACATATAATAAAACAAAAATGGTGGCTTATAATAGGAAGAAAGAAAAGAATTATATTTCTGCCATCTAACAAAACAGGATAAATAAAAAAAACACAAGTGCAAGCAGGAGAGGGAGAAAGGAGGGGGAGAGGGAAAGAAAGACTGGCTTTTGAAGGGTTTTATCATATCAAGAGCAGAGCTGAGCTTTCATAATGCTGACATTTCTCATTCTGACAATCCTAAACAAGTGGAAAGGATGAGATCGCAGATATCATCTTTCATCACATTCCCCAGCTTAAGAACCAACATGACAGCTTCTCTCCCCTTTACACTGTTAATTACTAAATAAAATACTGCTCTCTGTCAGCATTAGATTATTGCAGATCGCAACCACAAACATTACTCCATTGTTTTGTTTTGCCTTTTTTAAACCAGTGCTACCTACCCTGAACTCTTCAGAAAATAAATTAGGCCTGTGTCTACATATTGTAAATATATGAAACATAATCAATTTAATCAATGTGGTCAATCCATGTTATTGTCAGGCTAAATTGCTGGCGATTTATTAACATTTCATTTACTGTATTTATTAGGCAGCAACAATCTGAACATTTCTTTGATGTTTCTGGAGAGGAAAGAGAAGCCAACAGATTTATTTTGTAGATACTGTAAAAAAACTCTGATTTGTTATGCCTCATGCTCATATTGCACTATGGATAGTCATTTACTGAGGCAAAAAATTTGTTTGCTTTCATATACTAAATAATGTATTTTAGCGGATTTTGCAGCTAAAGGTCATTGTGAACACAAACAGCATTGTTTCAGTCTGTGCTACTGCTCTCAGTTTCAGCTATTAAAAACTAACATCAAGATTTGTTATTAACATCCATAACAAATGTGAATCAGGACAAAATTTGACCCTTTTTATCAAAGCAGTTTGGGGAGGGAACTAATCATGTCCACAGAAAAAGATCTCTGGATGTGTGGACTAGCAGCAATTTAATGGATTTAATGGAATCAGTAGGATTCTAGATTAAGTCTAAGTTGCCAAATTCTGAAGTTGAATGTATGAAAAATGGGAGGAAGAATAATGTGGGAAATGTGACAGCACTGGGAGAAAACTCAGCCCTTTGATGTCAGTGAATTCACAGCAACTTCAACAAGGCCAGGATTTTATTTGTTATGTATATCAATAATTCGGCCTCATCTGGAGTACTTCATTAATTTCTGGTTAGCCCATCTAAGAAAGATACATCAGAAAAAGGTGCAGTAAGAATGATAAACTGATCTAAAGGACTGGGTATGTTTACAGAAAAGCGTGACTAAGAACGAGCATGATCAAAGGACACAAGATCATAAACAGCAGAGAGAAAATGTAGATCAGGAACTCTTCATCCTAACTCATCTGAGGAGAAAAGGTGTCTCCACTGAAATGGGAAAAAGTAATAAATCTAATAATAATAAACTATAGTTTTCCAAAGAGTAGGTGGTGGAAAACCTGTGGAACTCATTGCGGCAAGGTATCACTGGGACCTGCATCGCAGTAAACATCAACATAGTCACTTGCATTGTTGGGATACTCTTAGCAGTGAATTTAAAACAGTTTTGCAAACACACAGGCATGGACAATGAAAAGTGAAATAACATAAACTGCTGCCCCCCTCCCTCAGACACTCTTACAGCACAAGAACCTGCAGTTAACCCCCAGGGTAGCTCTCTTTGTCAGGTGGTAAATGAACGACAACCATCTCTATAAGCAGACAAATTAGATACTGTCCAAACTTCTAGTCTACATGAAGACTAAATAAATCACCTAAATGATGGGTTAAGGAAAGGTTTGTTTCCTTGAACAACATATTTAAAAATGGACATTTTTAAAGTTCAGGTTATCTCCAGGCCTTCAATTGCTTTCTGTGCTTAAAAATGTGTCTGTTCTGCAGTGAGTTATGCATGATTAAAAATGATTGTTTTCGCAAAACACATAATAAATTGTAATTCCAGTGCACACAAGTGGCCTAGTCTGCAAAACCCCTTGATGATCAAAGGGGTTGTTCCTGTATTTCCTAATGGCCTCCCTAAAAAAATTCTGGAGTAGTTGCTCTGGCAGCTGCAGGCCCAGGAGCCTTCTCCTCCTCTTCTGCCCACCTACAAGTCCATCCCAGAGAGAACCCATGACATTGGAGAGGATGCACTGAGACAAGGAATTGTATATGCATCTTTAGTAGCTAATACTGTCAGGATTTGTTCTTCTGCACTGGATGTCCTTGACACTCAGCATTTGCTTTTAGGAAGGTGCTATAGGTCAGATTACACTTTGCACTGTAACACAGGCTCTTCCATTTACTGACAGCCACACAAAAGTTTCAGCTTTTCATATGCAAAAACTAAAAGTCTAAGAATGCATAAACCTGTAGAGGTACGGCGGCCCGATACCGCGGATCCTGAGTCCCCAGGACCATTGGCCAATGCCATCCATGCAGAAACCACTGAAGATGCCATATCCTGGGGCTCGGAGGAGGCCGGGCCATGAGCCGTACTCCCCCTCCGCTGGAAAGTTTTTCCTAAGTTTATTGGTTTAAAGTTCGCTTCCCCGCCCCTATCACCGCCCCTGCTGCTTGCCCTCACTAGAATGTTCTGTTGCCGGGCTTCCCCCATGAGTTGTTTGTAATCCCCTCCCTAGTTATATTTCATTTGCTCCCCCGCTTGTCCCTCATGTTGTCCCGGAGCCCCGTTGGCTCCGCCCCTGTTGTTCCTCCCCGGGAAACCCCGTACTTCCCCCTAAAAACCCCTTCCCTTTGTTCTCTCGGCGTGGTGTGGCCGCGACCCCAGCCCCGCCATGCTCTGCACCCGGTAGCTGCGTGGACCGCCCCACCCGAGAGCCCCCAGTGTGCCTCCCCCGCGCCGCTTCTCCTTAATAAACTGCACACTGGTGACTCTCAGCTCGTCGTACTCTCTTTATCACTGGAAGCGACCAGCGACTCCACGGCGTTCCTGCCCGGCAGGCACCCGCCTCCGCCGCGTGGTCCCTGCCGCTCCAAGGAGCGAGCCTGGGAACACTGAGGCTGACCGCAGCCGCCTCTGGGACAGAGCTGAACAGCCGGGAGGGCTGAGAGCTTGGGCCAGGTGAGGCCTCCGAGGTCTCCCGAAGCCCCGGAAGCCATTGGGACTAAGGCGGCCGGACCCTTCCGGACCCTACAACTTCATAAACCCAGCAAGATTAATTTTGTAAAAGGAGTTTATATGCTTTAAGTAAGAGGCAAGGGTACATAACAGGCATATAATGCTGCAGAATTTCAAAGTTCTAGTTAGGAGAGAACTACGGAATCACAATCCCCTCATTCAAAATATAACTGTATATACCATACATGCAGTGACAAATTACACACACATCTTGCAGACACTCATATAACTTGTCATCTATTTCTTGTCCAACTAGCACTAGTATTTCCAGAGTCGCCTGTTTCCTATGAGATTTCCCTGACAGCTTTGTGCTGCAAGTGGTCTTCCCTGCTGTGTGTCTCCCTTAAGGGGTGGCTTATACGTCCTGTAATTCAGTTACACTATCTGCTACATCACTTGTCAGCTCTGCCACTCCCTGATGACTAAAACTGGCTGTTGGGCTTAATTTAATAGTAAAAATCAGGTGGATTTGCAAATGCAAATTTCAGTTTGAGTAACACACACTCAGCTAAATGCTAAAACCTTTACTTTTTTCTTATCTGAAGCACTGTAAGAAGTACAGGAAAACATTTATCACCGTGTTAAAAGCTTTGCCTTTGCACTTTAAGGGTAAAGGTGCAGTTTCTAAGCAAAACTATTTAGTAATCAAAGGCAGCTTTTAAAAGAAACTGTATGGGGTTTGTGTCAAACATGCCCTAGGCAGAAGTCTGAAAATGAGAGAATGAATTACTTTCTTCCTTGATGTCGAAGTTGGGTGATAATAGAACTTTATAAAGGCTTCATGTACTGATTTAGCCACTGCTCTAAATTTTGTACTTACTGCACCATAAACATTGTTGCTCTGAATCTAATTACTTTTTAAATTTTAGTTCAGAGAAAAAGTAAGATCCTCTGGTTTGCTTTTTATTTTGCCCTTATTTTGAAGTTACTTTGCACAGACCTTTTTCCTCCTACCTTAGAAGTACTAGAAATCAATTTGCTGGTTTTCTTCAAAACATGAAATAACTCCTTTCTGAACTCCCACCCCCTACCCACCCTGATCCTGATATTGCACATACTTCTGTTTGGGACATAATCAATGAATTGTTTGAGAGCAAACACAAAAATGCTACTGATTAACATAGCATTTACATTTTGTAATGATTTATTATTCTAATGACTGCACTAGAAATTATTCAAATTGTAACTTTTTAAATTTTTTGATCAAAATAGAACATGATCATAAACTTGGATAAAGCTATTCTAAGATGTACCTTAGCTTTGTTTTTGTGTGAGGAATACATTGAAAAGACTCTACTAGAAAGGGATTGGAGTTATTGTTTTTTGTTAAATACCAGTGAAATTCAGGATTATCTTCTCCCTTAGTCTTCTTATGAAAAATTTTCCTTCATCTTATTGCTTCTAGAAGTATTCATTTTTTTCCATAAATAAAGATCTCTCACAGACAACCTTCTTTGATTCTTTCTTCCTTGAACATTGTTTTATCTGCTGTTACTAATGTGCTAATATTTCCATCCCAATCTATCCGTAGACTGGTTTATGCCAACTACTTTGAATCAACCTTTTGTCCCCTGCTAGCCTCTGACCATTTCTACCTGCTGGCTGTCATTTCCCTGGAAAAGTTACAGAGAAAAATCTCATTTTCTTCGCAGCCACTTGTACCACTACCTTTGGACGGATGTTTATGAGCAAAACAAACAAGGCTGCTGATACATGATCATTGATCTCCCTTCACTACTTTGATCTTGAACTTTTATTTACTGCATTACGCATTTACTTCTCTTACCTATATTACACATATTCAACTTACTAATATCGTCTGTATTACCTCTCCTTCCTTACAGCAAAAAGCTGATACATCATCAGCTCATCTCACTCAATATGAATCTTATCATCCAAAACAGTCTCCGCTTTTCTTCAGCTAGAATAGTATTTATTCTCTGCAGCAGAAAAAGAAAGTTCTTCTTTTCTCCCTTTTCTCAATACTGATGTGGCTTTGGACATTTTGTTTTTCCAGTGATATTCATTTTCACATATAGTGTCCAGGTTGCAGTTAAAAAAAGAGTTCTCTAGTTAAAAAGAATGTAGCTAATTAAAAAATCAGTGCTTAGTTATACTCATTTTATTAATAGTGCTGAACGGTAACAATTTAATTTGGAAAGTTAGAAGAACTATCATTGATTGTGGTACTTTCTTTAACAGAGATATTCTTCTAAAGTTAAGCAGTAATTTTAGGATACTCTCTATTCATTTTCTTAATTTTAAGTTCTAAGGAAATTGAAATAGTTACTGCTAATTAGAATAACACAGATTCTGAGAGAAAAAATAAGGTTTTCAGAAACTTGTGTAGTTTATAATTGTTGGTTTAGGAATCTTAAAATAGAATTAATTTTATTTCTTTTTTTAACTGAATTTTAAGTGGCAATGTCCTTTGAATTGTTGTGTCTTGAGACTGAGGTACTACAATGTGTTTTCAAATCATACCAAAAAAATCCCTCACTAAACTGATTTTTTCCTCTATTTAACTATTTTCCCTAATGATAGTGTTGCACATATTTCTTACACCTATTAAGAGCAAGCTGAAAGGTTCACAAGAGAAGTTCAATTTGCTAATCAGGCTAGCTAGAGGCTGCAGGGAATAGACACACAGCAGCTGCACAGTAGGAAATAGCTAGGTCACCATTTATTTTATAATCAGTTTGGGTTTATTGCTCTAAATGTACCCCAGCAGTCATGCTGCAATCTTCAAAAAGGAAAGAAAGGCAAAGAATGCTGGTTTCACCATAGAAAAGGTAAGGAACAATTATTCATTGTAGGGGACTTCTGCACCTCTGGTCCAGAAAAGCCATTTCTTAATCCTGCTAGCAAAGAAATCTGTGCATTAATGAATCCATACTTTGTGTTTTCCCTGACACACATGACACTTAGGGATCACTAATACCAGAGTACACACAGCACAGAAGCTTTACTCTAAATGTTGCCTTCAAGTCTTAGAGTTGACCTTAATGCTCCTGATACAATTATTGGTCTGATTTAAAGATCATACTGCTCTTCTTGTTGCAACAATTCTTGTTTAGAGTTTTGTACCAGATACAGGGTGAAGCTATTCAAAACTTTCCTCAATTAATTAGATAACAAGAGTTTTAATTTTGGCTTTGTCCTGATAATAATGATTCCCCATTTAAATGACATGCTGCCTTCCTGCAAAGGAGCTTGTCTATCTGTAGACGGGTAGTAAAAGTTTATATGCACACACAGGTCAAGAAACAGAGGAGCTACTCTTCTGGGAAGTTACCATGCTCCTCAAAACACATGATAGACAATAGCACACCGCCACTAGTAGAAATAACAAGTCCTGAGAGTGGTGAGAGAAATCAGCCTTCTTCTAGTTAAAGATTCTTGGAGACACACAAAACCTGATCCATTTCTGTGAAAGCAGACAATCAGACCCTAGAGATCAGGATAGGGCAAAGGCAGAACAGGCATTTTTGACTGGGACCAACATGGTGGAATAAGTCTTTAACAGACTTTCCCACTTATTTAATAGAATCATTTAGGTTGGAAAATATTTTTGAGATCATCAAACTGAGAGATTTCCTACTCTTCTTTCATCTAGTTTCCTGAGAGAAAGAGATGACGTAGGAGAGCAATTAAATTTGAAATTAGAAGATGGTCCTGTGAGTAGTAAGACTTAGACATATTTTTAACACATTAGCTGTCTAAAGGATCCCTGCTATTAAAAAAAACAAAACCAAAACCACCTTCCTTTTCACCCTGAAAATTCTTTCATGTGGTGTTGTTTTAGTCTCCACACTGACCACCTAAGACATGATGCTGTTTACCAAATCACAAGTGCTCTTTCATAAGCCTGCCAGTTTCATAACTTGTCTTTTTTCTTGTTTAATATTTGCTCAAGTTCTATTTTGAATAGCCCTTAAACACAAGGCCTCTCTTTCCAGATTATTATGCTACATGTGTTGAAAGATCCTTCTAGAACCTACAGTATGCCCTTATCAGCATAATCCTTCTGCTCTCCATGAGAAGAAGAGGCAATAAACAACCTCTTTGGAATTAAGAAATACAATAAAATACTCCATACCATACTCTGAGTTAGTCTTTCCTAGGTGTAAGATTTCTTATCAGAATTCCACCACAATGCATTAAATGATAATAATTTGGCCTAATAAGAATTTTAAAATGGTATTATATGCAGTTTCTCTATATTTGCATTTGTCAGGTTTTGTCAACCTCTAGCCCACACTAGAAATTATTTTGGGTGAAAAAATATCAAAGCCAGAATTCAGCTAAAATGGCTTTCTTTTAGAAATCAGCATGTCCAGAATCACACCAAAACCAAACTTACAATAGATTTCAAATGTTGATTGGCTGAGAGAGAAACTTGACGAGGCTGCATAGATGGGACCCAGAGCAATTGAAAGAAGTGCTCCTCTTAGTTAAACAAAAACTAAATTTTGCATAACACATTAAGATTTTCATTATGTAAAACAAAGAAACCATTAACTTGAATTTTTGACAATCAGAGCACGGGTTAAATAGTAACCCAGCTCAGTGGTTATTTCAATTACTTGCATTTAGTCTATGAAAACCCAAATCAACATACATCTGTATTCAGCTATGGACTCAGTCATATCAGGAAAGTCACTTCCTATTTCAATGTGGATCTTCCCTAGTTCTCACCAGAAATTCTATCAAACACCCACAATGTAACACCTTCAAAAGGAAATTTGTTGAAATGGGTACAAATCCCTTACAGTGGAAGGAAGCAACATTTTCACAAGAAAACTTTTTTTTCCTGAAGATTTTTAAAGTAATACTACTCTTACTCCAGTTTTATCCAGTTCTTGAATTGAATGCCACTTCTAAAAACAGTTCTAATTTATAATACAACACACGGTAACAACCTAGACCAGTTTGGAAGTTCAGGATCTATTTTTTGCGAATCTTTTAAAATCCTTTACAAATACAGTCAATACACTAAACTAAATCACACGAGGCAAATCACAATTTCACCAGAGTATCACAATCAGAAATTGACAAAGAATCTTCAATACAAAATTGTTCTTTTTTATCTTGAAGAAAGTGAGAAAGTCTGCCTTGACTTCTTCTTCCTAAACAAGGCTGGAGGCTTCCCAAACCTGAATTCAAACTTAGGATAGCTCAACCTCAAATGTATATATTCGGTGGTTGTTAAGTTAGTCAGCCCCACATGGTGCTTCCTGTAATACAGCACACTTGAATTTCAGTGACAGGTATGGGAAATTACTTATCTTCTGGCATTTCTTCTGATATCATGCTTTCTAGGGGTGGACCCTCAGATTTCCTTTTATCTGCTCTAAGCATAGATTAAAAAAGCAATAATGCCCATCTACTGAAGAAACTGAAAACCTCACCTGATCTGAGGCTCACAGACTAAAATGTTATTTTCTTTTTCCAGATACTGGAAGATGTACTGCAGCTTCCAGGTTAAGAGGAAGAATCCCAAATAGTTTTCCTATCGTTCTCCTATGTTGAGATCATCTGACAGCAAAACCTACTGCTGCAACTGCTAAACATACTTACTAATGCCACAAATACTGCAGATCAATAATGCAATGCCTTTTATGCTTCCCAAGCCTTCCTCACTGATGAATGAGCACAATTGTTTTTTTAATCATTACAAAAGATCTTCAGGGTTACTTTTCTTCACACCAGGTCTTCATCAACACCTGGGTACCACATTTTTCTATTCACATTGTAGATCACAACATATTAATCTCTAATTAAATGTATCCCAAATTCAACATGCCTTCAACTATCACACAGCTTCATATTTCTTATACAATTTGCATAGGGTCATGGTGTTCTTAAAGAACTTGAAGCCCAAAGAGTGCTTTGCCTTTTTATCAATGGCCTTAATCTGCTGAAGTTGCAGGTGTACCTATAAATTGCCCGTGTTTTGTTCATTATGCTAGGGTAGGATGTGTCACACATGGCACACAGTAACAGTATTATGTGTTGAACATATTGGTGGATCACTTCAATACAAAGCAGTTTTTCTGTTTAATGCTTTACAATAGGAAAACAGAAGAACATTTACCAATCATTTTAGCAGCAATTACAGTAACTGGATTATCAATAAACAATGAATGAAGCATTTCTCAGATCTGCTGGTATTTTCCTCCATGAACAGATCTGTTCTTTATTAGATACTGTTTGGCTGGGGGATTTTTGGAGGGTTTGTCGTTTATTTTAACAAAAAAAATTGCCATACAATGACTTGCCATTAGCTCTCTATTATTTCTCAAGGAAACTCCTTCAAAACAAACAAAATTTTAAGGAAGGAAGAATCAGATCAGAGAGTAAACCAAAACATGCAACTATAGCAACTTGCTGCTAATGCCTCGATTTTGCAAACTGGCTAACATCACTGGGCTGCTCAGTTTCACCCTGAGAGAGTAATTATCGCTGCCCTGCTCAGAGAGCAGTCACAAGTGCTGTTGTTTTCCTTCTGTTTCAACAGGAGTAAAATATTTCCAAAGATCCTGCTACTGTTTATCACATGCATATCTAATGTATGCACATATATTTATGTAAATATTGCATATATAAAAAAAGTTTTTAGCAGGCCTGATTCCTTTCCAATTAAGCCTTTTGGATTGCTGGCAGCTGCTTCAATAGGGACAAACCCATACTTAATTCTCCTTGTGAAAAATCACTGAGATCTATGCAAGGGCACTGATCTTCTTGTCATTGAAATTGATGACAAGATATCAATATGTATCCCTAAATGTAGTTTAGTGGCTTCAAAAAAACATAGATCAACATAATTTCATAATATTATTGGTCTCATATTACTTTTTAGCCTACTTTTTCATATATTACAAAATTTATGTTATTTTTTTAAAAACAACAGATGTAGTTTTTGAAAATAAAAGTTTCCTTCAAATTATTAATATTATTTAAAGACATAGCATAATTTACACCTTTCTTTTTATAACATTAGCATCCCAAAAATAAATATTAAAAAGTCATTAATAACTTCAGAGTGATTAAAAATACAAAAATAAAGCAATAAAATGAAGAATACGAGTTTTGATCACAATCTCACATTATTTGTTCATTATAAGTTATTTTCATGTGTCTGTCCAAAGGGAAATTGATACTGTGTGTTTGGCAAATATATTTGAAGAAAGCATCTTTGCTTTTTACTTTAAGGTAAAGTTAAGTCCTATGTCCATATTTATCATTAATTTTCTGAACCTAGAGACTACATGTATTTATAGTTTGAATATGCAAATCCAAAGAGCCAATTGGGTTTCCTGCAGCAAGCCTGAGAATACTAGCACAGCTGAAAGATCATACAGTGTTCAAACCACCTCTGACATTTCTATTAGCCCTCTTTTAATAAAAAATAGTCTTTCCTTTGTGGGAGAGGAAGTTTGCCACCAGATACTTATAATAGGAGGGCTGGCAACTTGGAGGCTCAGTTTTGCCAATGAACCTGTATGCAATTGCTAGCCAAGTCACCTAATCCCTATAGATTTTTTAACCAGTTTGCAAAGGAGAGAACAGGGCAAGGGTGCCTATTTTGACTCTTAAACCATTCTGTGAAAATTTGCATAAGTAATCTACACTATCGCCACAAAATCGTTACTGAACTCTTTCTTGCTCTAAGCTTTCCTAAGGTTTAATAATATCTAACTCAGAGTGTCATAAAAACTAACTTTCCTCAAACCAGTCTCACAAAATTTAATTATATTTACTGCTAGGACAATTTCCACTGTATTTAAGTGGACCATTAATAATTTTATCCCTTTATTCCTTTTGTTAACATATTCCTCCAATGATACCTGCTTTCAATATCTACAGATATACATTTTCTTTTGTGTTGAACAAATAATCAAGCTATGCATACTTAGCCAATTTCTTCCTTACATCAAGAAAAATCCATCTCCCATTTCTTAATTTAGTGGCATTTCTGATACATTTCTGAGCTGCTGCAGGTCTTTGTTGTATCTGTCAAACCCAACTCTGGGACAATTTCAAAGGCTCTTCTAGGGCCAAAATATGTTTTCTCCTTGCTCTCTTGGCACTCACACTGGTACAATGCATGCCTTCCATCCTCCTAGCCTAAGAAGCTTGAGAAGAATTAGGAATGCATATTTTCATTGCAGAGAAGGAAGGAAATGAAATTAAATACTGTAAAACAGGAGCTCATGTCTGCTGTTCTCACACCCTATAAGGTTACATTACTTTTTCTTTTCTTCCTAGTACTACAGTTTCCTCAGGAATATTCCCTTTCCAAGCAGTTGTCAATATCCTTAAAGTCCCAGTGGGTGGTTCTTCATTTTTAAACCTACTGAAATTTTCCTCCAACATATTTATTCCTGCTTGTGGTTAAAGCAGTTGCTCCCTCCACAAGATTTGCACTGTTTTGGTAAGTTATTATGGCTAGCAGCCAAGCACCCACACAACTACTCACTCACTCACCTCTCCCACAAGATGAGGAGAAAACAGAGGGAGACGTGGCTTGTGGATCAATATAAAGAGAGTTTGATAAGGCCAGCATAAGATGCATATGCAAGCAAAACAAAATAAGTAATTTTTAGCATTACTTCCGTTTGACAAGCAGATGTTCAGGCAGTTCCAGGGCAGTGAAGCTTCAGTGTGCATAACAGCTACATGAGAAGATGAACACCATAGCCACAAATATCCCCAATTCCTCCTTCTTTCCTCCAGCTTTTAATGCTGAACACTACATCATATGTATGGAACATCCCTTTGGTCAGTTAGGGTCAGACATCCCAACAGTATCATAGAATTGAACAATTTGGGTTTGAAGGGACATAAAGATCATCTAGACCAGGTTGCTCAGAGCCCCATCTAACCTGGCCTTAAACATTTCCAGAGATGAGGTATCCACAACTTCTCTGTGCAGCCTGTTCTGATGCCTCACCACTCCCACAATAAAGAATTTTTTCCTACTATCTGATCCAAACCTAATCTCTTTCAGTTTGAAGCCATTCCCCTTGTCCTTTCACTACATATTCTTGTAAATAGTCTTTCTCTAGGACGGCTTTACAGAGAGACTGACCTTTCCCAGTTTCTCGCCCAGTTCTAACACAGCAACTGTGCAAGTACTGTTCTGTGATAGCCAAAACAGGGAGTGTCATCAGTATTGTATTAGTCACAAATCCAAAACACAGCATCATATGTGCTGCTATAAAGCAACTTGCCTCCAGCCAGCAAGCCCCAGTACAATGATTCAGATCTACGACTTAGGAAAATGGGTGGAGCACCCACACATCTGTGACATTCCTTGAGCTCCCTTTTCACACAGACAGGTAGCTCTGCTCAACTCATGGGCCTGACCGTCCTGGCTCATATGCCTCTTCTGCATTCAAACACAGCATCCTTTTTATCATCTGACTCCAATGTAAAACATTATTCTGAAGATTACTGAAGAGAAACCTTGGCAAAATAAAAGCAAAAGCAAAGAGACTTAGGCAAGCACCAAATAAATACAAGTGGCCGCATGTGGGGTAAGTAAAATTAAACCATCCCCTTTTTTTGCCCTTTTTTTTCATTTTAGACCAAACTCATATTCATAGATTAAAATTAACTTTCTTATTTACTTTTACCCACATTTACTTCATTCCTTTATTTATTGGGTTATTTAAGTATTTCTCAGCACTATAATATCTGAATGCCTAATCACGTACTTTGATCTCTGTGTTTTCATGCAAGCTAGAGTGTCCTCAGAATTCGTGTGGATATTAAAATGTTCTCTTTTGCCATAAGATCAAGTTGGTGGGTGATTACTTCAATGTGACACCTTATATAAGCTTACCATCATGCCTTCACTTTAAACATTGTAAGTCAATGAAATATATTGCAGACATTGACAACACATACAATTTTGCCTGTTTGATATCCCATTATTGCAATAGCAGCAGCAATGGTTTTGGAAAAAGCTTTTTTCCCCCAATAAGCATGTACTACCAATTTTGCACCCACAAGTAGGGCATCTTCGTAGGGAGCAAAATAAGGCCACTTAAGTGACTCTCACAAAGTATTTGCTTGTTTCCAAGAAAATGCGAAGTAGTACACCCACAGGCCGACATAGAGAATTACTAGTAAAAGATAACCAGCAATGCCTACTACATGGAATCAAAACATTTCTACAAAAAATTATTCACCTGTGCATTCAAAATAGCAAAAACATTAAATATTCTCAGACTTGATACTTAGCTAGGATAAGAGATCAGTTTTGTAGCACCAAGCTATATGCACAAATATTTCCTATGTAACTTGCCAAAGTCCAGCCAAAAAAAGCTGTAGTCTCCACATAAGTAACTCTACTTGTACAGTTCTACCAGCAGTTTCCAAACTTCCCTCTGCTCATCTTTCAGCTTCAAACCCTAACATACACAACAAAATTCCTGTTGGGCTCAAAATTACCTCTTCATGTGGGAAGCCTACAACTTCATAAGCTTTGAATTCCAAAGGGAATACATTGGTGCGGGGGGGGGGGCTGTTCTGGTGGGAAGGAAAGGGAAATGGAAGTAATCCCAGTTTTAGAGGGCTATGAGTATTAAGCATAGATTATCAATTTCATTCTATTTCAAGGCAAAGTTTTGTATGGAACAGAAGTTAATAAAAGATGGAAAAATTTAAAGCCACAATAATCAGAAAAAAATTATGGACTCCTTTTCAGTTGTCTAAGGTCATACATTCAGTGTGAAGAAACATTGAATTCTGTTCCATGTATCAGTTAAAGAAAAGCTACTGAGAGGCTAAGCTATAACCCACTTAGATTAACCAGCAACTCACCGGGGATGGGGGTGCATTAACATGAATTGCATGCTTAAGCAGTAATTCCCTGGACTTTATCACATCAAAATCTGCCTTATCCAGTAGTTTAAAGGATTTATAATTTTAGAAGTCTCACATGGCCACATGCACAAACCTTCAGTCAGAGAACTGTTCCCAACTCTACATCATTCCCCAACCTGTCTGATTACAACAGAGCAACTGAGTAATAGGAGGACAGACAATCTAACCATACAAACAGCTGGAAAAATTGCTCACCTCGGCTTATTTTCTGAAGAAAAGTTCTAGCTGCAGACTTCCAGTGTTTTTATTACGTTTTTACGAACATCAGAAAAGAAAAAAAAAGTGAATGAATGTGCACTTATGAAGAGAAATGGTTAAATGAAAATGCAATAATTTTCCACCTCTCACTCACAACTACTATCACAAGTAAGGTAAAACTTTCAAAAGACACACATTTCCTTTGATATCAAAGTGATCTGGTAAACCACAAACAAAGAAGAGGTATCACACGAAGAAGTGACAAAACAAATGAACACTTATGCTGGGCTTCAAACCCCAACGTTTAGGGGTCACTCCATGTGACTCGAGTAACTCCATCTGTATGATTTCTTTCTCCTACATGACCTAGTGTCTGTACACATCCTTAGGGGTCTTTAAAGAAAAGATGACAACATACTGAAAAGCACTAACAGAAGCCCAACCACATATGTGTAAATTTGTTGTGACAGAGTAACTGAACTGCTGTGATGAAAACAAAGCCATATTTATACTGTTGTTAAATTATGGCTTTAAGATATGATAGTCATTTATCTATATCTGAAGGGTATAAACTGGTTCTTCAAGCATGTAACATTGGACTAAATATATGTACTGGAATCAATGGGACCACTTATATGCTACGATTTTGTGAGGCTGAAATACAGCAGTGTGGGCAAATTGCTCAAAGGTACCCACAAACTTATGTAGGAGCAAAAGGATGAAAATGACATTGAAATGCGCATAATCGACATGGTGGGGGGGGGTGATGGGGACAAGAAACAGAAGTGCTTATGTTACAACCTTCTTCTGAAAAGGTAAGTAAAAAAAAGAACTTCTGTTTGTGACATTCAAAGATCTACTGGACAGAGAAATGCGTAACACAGGAATGCACAATTGTGCACAGTTGTGGTGTCTTCTAGTCTATATCACCAAAAGTCTTTCACCTCAAACTTGCTCTGAGTCAGATAAATACTTTTTGCACTATTATCCAGTTCAAAATTCTAAACCACTACACTGACAATGAATGCAAATATTAAAGAACAGATGGGTTTGTGATTATTTTCCTCTCCAAAAGTATTTCAAAAACTTGCTGGGTTTCTCTTGAAATGTCTCTACAGACTCAACCTAGGATGTCCCTATTGAAAGGGGTTCCCTCTTGCCTTGTATATGATATTAACCCCATTAAAAAGTTACAACCTCAATAACACCTATTCTAATTCTTTTGCCTTCACTAGGGTTCTTCAAGTGTAGTTCAGCATTTCATTTAAGGAAATGAGATTGAAAAGGCAGACTAGAAAGTGGAACACAGTTTATAACATTGTTGATAACAATGCACAGCTGAATCCCTTTTAGTATCCCAGTTGGTATCAAAGATACAATAGTGAAATCTGACTTTTCTTAGTATGCCTGCTCTGCACATGTTTACACTGCTATGAAACTTTTGACAAAGAACTATAATGTTCATAGATATCACCTAGAAAACAATTTCAACTTGGAGCACAACAATCATATAATTTCACAGCAAAGTCACATTTTTGTCTCCCTCACTGCTTCAAATCCCATTGTTTTGGCTTGCACCATTTATTTGCAAGAAGAAAATGAACAAACCAGATACATTCTAAATACCAAAGAGAAAAACTTTCACTAAACTTGGAGAAAATTTGCCAGGCAATTCCTGTTTGCAACTCACAAGGGCAAATTAAAAAGTATGTACTCTGAAATTTTTCACTTATGACTGAAATGCCTCCAGTTTCCATGAAACTCAAGAAAACCTATTACCAACACTGAATATCCTTATATAATGTGAAAATGTTTACCACGCTAGAGCTTATGTCTACCAAAAGAAATAAACTGTAGTTAAATAACATTGTAACTGAGTATAGCTAGTCTGAGAGGAATTCTTTACATTCTGAACAACTTTTGGAGTGCATTCAGATCAGGTACTGTAATAAAACCCAATTAAAAAGAAGCCTCTCAAAATGCTAAACAGCCGTAACTGATGACTCACTTGGAGGAAAGGACAGAAAACCTTGTAAACCATAGACTTCAGCTTAGAGACTTCACTTCTTACATCAAGTTTTGAAAGCTTGAGGTAAAGGCAAACCACACCAACAGCATGAGTGAAGACTAAACAAATTTGCCAGATATGTACTTCGTTAAGAGAAAGCTGGAGGGGCTCTGCCCTGGATGACCGTAGTGCCATCCAGAGGTAAACTGAAGCTCAAAACTAAGTGAAGTTGTCTTGAATTGGCATGAAGCAAAGACCTCCCTTTAGTCAACATTGAAGACTCTAGTTCTCAGGGAGCCATACAAGTGGTGTGGCCGTTGAATTGTTCAAGGGCCTAAGGTTTATCCAGTGTTCCAAGCATGGATTTGTGGCAGAACAGGCTTCAAGCACATTTTTCTACTTTAAATTGTCAGAAGAGGGAATTAACTCTGTAGCAGCAAACTCATTCTTGAGGACAGTTAAAGGCATGCACACAAAGCTTTGTGGGGGAGAATTATTGTTGGTCTAAAAGTAGCATAGAAATAAGTGGGGAGACAGCTTTTATAAAAGTGTTCAAGACAGTCTGAGATTTTATTTTTTTTTTACAATAACCTGACAGACATGGGTGTTTTACTGAGTCTAATCAAGAGATCTGGTTAATGGAGAATTTTCCAGGAAATTGTACTGGCATTCATACATTTCCTTTCCAAGCTTCTGTGGTGAACATTTTCATTTATTAAGGGGAGACAAAAGGGGAAGGACTGTATCCCTTTCTTTTATCTCATTCAACGAATAGAAGGAACTCAGAGATAAAATGTGAGAGATCATTTAGACCTTAGGAGGAGGTAGAAATTAGACAGCATAAGGAAAGTGAGCTGATGGCCAGTTCTTGACTGTGGTCAAAAAACCTATACAATACATTCTGTGTTTGCATCTGGTACCAGTAAGTGAGGGGTGGGTATATAGCTCATTTATCCAGATGAATACAAGTGCATTTTTACCTCTAGACCTAAACTGAGAATAGGGAGCCATTGCAATACATATTTAGTATTGAAATATGAAGTAAGGTATCTTACACTTTTATAATAAAGATCAAAAAATGCAAAATATTTAATAATTTTCCTACCTTCTTAATATAGATTGCGTGCATGGACCTCTTAAAACAGAAACACTTAATTTAAAAGGTAATATGGGAGGAATAGTTCTCTGATGGAGCAAACAACACAAGACACAAAATACATTCCCATTCCATGCAGTGCATTAGTTGCAATGGAGGCATGACATGAGATATCTATACTACTACCAATAGTTTATAGACTCTTAGCATAAGTGGTGTATCAAGTTGCTCCAATGGAAAAAGCAATGGGCACTGAATAATTATTTGGAATTCAAACACGATAATACATATATACAATTACATCCTTTCCTCAAAAAGAAATCTTTTGTCTACTTGCTATCCAGAGCCAATGGCACTGAAGACTCTGGAGAGATGGAGAAAGAATTCACTCTGGATGAGGACAATCAATCAAAATCTTCTCTGGAACTAGATCTGCCTTTAGAGCAGATCAATAAATGCTACCTGTTGATCTACAACAGTAGAATCATGAAGACAGCAACTCCAAATGATACGTATATACATATTAACTATTGCACATGTGTGTTTATTCAAATAGCAATTCTAAGTAAAACTGAATTTTGTTTTTATGAATGCATGCCCATACATAAGATGACATTGACCAAGGCCCTCTTACTGCTCTATCAACCTGAAATTCTGCAAGAAAAAGAAACAAAGAAGTGAAATATTAATGGAAAGTGGGATTTTCATCACAATAGCCTCAATAAATATGTCGGTCAGGAGGAAAAATAGGTAAAAAATAGAAAGCTTATATCTCCAATATCAAAGAAAAGAATGCTTGTGTCAAATCTATTGGAGAAATTGCTATGAATGGTTCATCTGTGCGGAAATATGATCTTTGTAATGCTGCTAAGATAAGCATGACCTAGGATGATATGTTGAATAAGCTGGTGGCAGAAGTTAAAAATGTCCATGGGAAGATTTAATTTACATGTCTGTTTTCCAGTGGTTTAAAATGGGTAGTGTAAAAAATTGCTTTTCAGGATGGTTCATTAATTAGAATAAAAAGGAAAGTATATTAAATGTTAATATTAGGATGAAGTCCTTCTAAACGGCATTCAATATTTTCCCAGTGTGCAGAATTTGTCATTTGAATTCATCTGTTTCTTCAGTTTTGGATCATTTGTACTTCTTTTCCCTGTGGTCCATATATTCCTGCTGTTGTATGTGCAGTTCCTCTTCCAACCTTTTCTAAAACACTTAGAAAGATTAAGTAAAATGAAATATATAGTATATTTAAACCAGAGAATCGGAAAACGGGCTTTTTATTAGCCTCATGTAAGGTCTTATCAGGGAAGCATACCCTAATTCACCACCTAATTCTGCAAAAATCTTTGCATAGAAACCCAGTTGCCTCTGCTCCTTATTCTGCAAGCAGGAATTTCACTATAAACCTCAAAAACATTTTCATGAGTGAACACTTGAGAACTTAACCCTGTGGGGGTGGCTGTAAAAATCAGCTGATCTCTAAGAGGAGGTCAAAAGAGGCTGCATATGCATAACTCAAAGAAGGTACCCTAAAGGGCAGCAGTCGTGTCTACTGCAAAACACATCATTTAACTCTCAGTGACTTGTCAGTGGGAACCATGCCACACCTGTTGTCCAAAAAAGGCAGACACCTCTAAATTGGCTAAATAAAGGTAGTTGTTCTACAAATTAACAATTGCATTTGTATGTGCCATGGTTTATCACCTTCTAATATTTGCAGCCAAAGCAAAGAGAGAAATACTGGACTCAGGTGTGTCCAAAGGAAAATATTACAGATATTGTGGTCTTTTCTTTCTACCCCCACAACCCTTTTCCATGTGACCTTCCAATTTATCATAGGTTATCATTGTGCTATTGAGTTTTATGTAAGATACCTGTGATTCCTTACTCTTTCCATTAACTTCCAGAGACTTGTTTTCCAATGGAATGCGCTTACTGCAATGGGCTTTTGTCGTCAATATTTTCATAAACAAAATTCAACTAATTAATTGACTTCTATGTTTTATCAAAAAAACTTAACTAGAAAATGTTTAACACATCCTAGAATCCAACACTAGGGACCATTAAGAGAGGAAGCTGAGGTAGAGGATGTTTTGCTTTTACTCTTTAATGATAATAATATGAACTGAAGTGTTCTTACTCAAGGCATAATATGAAAATACAAAAAAATCATTTCAGGTGAACATAAATTCTTCTTGAATTGTAAATGACCCTTCTAGTAGAATCTAGATTAAGCAGAAGCTTAAGTTCTCTTCAGTACACCTGCTCTTCTTTGGAGCATTTTTCAGATTCTGGCATACAAAGTTAGACCTGAACTGTAGAAAATATATGATTTTTAATGCTCTTCTCACAAAACTTCAATTACTGTATATTTAATATGTTTAAGTTCTTTTCTTTGTTTTGGGATTGTTTGGGGATTGTGTTGATGGAATAATTTGATGTTTTAACTGTCATCAAAAGGACATTTTTAATGATAGATTGAAAAATGCGGTGAGCTGGGTTTGCTGCTTCCCCCTTTCTTCCCTCATAGCCACTGGTGGACATTTACTTATGCAGTGATGTGGGATAAACAGTCCTTCAATATATGAACACTTCAATTTGTGAAATGGAAGCTCAGAAAACACAGGATAATATCTACTGAAAGAGGATGGCTGGGGGAGCGGGGGAGAAGAGTATTTAGCTATTTTAGCTTTTAAAACCTTTCAATCAGATTGTTTAAATCCCAGATTCAAGTGGCTTTCTCATTCACAAAGTGCAGTCCAATAGCTGACTTTCTTTGAAATTGAAAACAGTGTCAGGACCTGTGTCTGTTAGGGCAGTGTAAATTTAGAACTCCATCAATTGCAAAATAGTTAAAATCATATACATCAATTATTAGAAATTGGCCTATAATTTGCTTTAATTCCTTAACTACTTCAAGACAGAGATAAACCTCCTTCATATCAGTCAATTATTTATCACAGCTACGTCAGACTAACTGATCACATTCTTCCTGATTGTTTCCCTCTTCCTACAGAGATAACTGTTTACAATAAAGACAAAACAACACATGATCTTTCACCTGCCTGGAAAATTTAAGGAGAGAATTATCAAAGCAATTCTGTACCATTTGCTACTCAGAAAAATAAAGTTTCTTAACCAAAGGCAGATAAGAACTTGGTTTAATCTGTGAGAATGTTAACAATTTCCAAAGAAATTAAGGAATCAGCTATAATGAGTATAGAGGACTAGGAAATTAATAGTAGAAAGTATATTTTATAGAAAAGATAAATCCTGCATGAATTTTAACCAAACAATTTAGCAGTTCTCTAGTCATATTCTAAGAGTTATCTAAATTCCAGGAAATACAACTCTACAGAACCAGAATAAAAACTCAGTTTAATTAACAATCAAAGTAGCTGCTAATTTGTCCATTTATTCACAGCTCATGCAACTTCATAATAGAGTTTGTCAGACTAAACTGTTTAGATATGCAGTCCTTGTGCCTGCAGTTATTAAAACAAACATCACATTTATAGTACATCTTTCTCTCAATCTGCTCAAGCTGAGCAAAAGCACATTTGAAGCTCAGAGACTCACACCCAGTGTCCACTTTAAATAGAAAAATCTCATTGATTGCGTGAAACTCGGGTCTCATTTTTGTCCATCGATCCCCTTGGTGACCTTCTACAGCTTCAAAGCCCAGAGCGAACCCAATCTGACCCCAACTTTATGTGCATTATTATATCGAGAGACAGGAGCTACTTACAGTCCATGCCATTGTCTCCGTAGATATGTAATATTCTAGAACTGCTCCTGCAGAGAACACTTCATGCACTCGGCATTTCCTTTTCTCTGTCTCTGTCTCTCTCCCCTGAAATCTTAAAATTCTTCTCTTTGCTGTGCTGAATGTTTTTTGTTTTTCTTTTTTCTTCTCCAGTGGACAGCTCAAATGAGCAACTTCAGACTTTGACTAATACTCACATAACTCTCAGTAAACAACATCCTTCACACAGATCTATAACTAATAATAACGCTCTTTATTAAGCTCTCCTGTGAAACAATATGTCTAATAAAAACTGCTCTCCATGCTGTTTTAATTATAATAAATCACCTTCATTATGATGCATACTTCAATATAACATGCCTAAAGCTTAGCTACCTGGGATACTACAATAATGAGGACAAAGAGTAGACACATATTGAAGAAAGTTATTTACACACACTGAAAAATTCTACAGTACCGTATTGCTTTGCAACATGAATTTCAGCAACTTTTATCTTACCTTGCTGTTCATAACATCACAGCTGAGAAGAACCACCCCCCTGAAAAACGCTGTTTACATAAATAACAGCACCTTGAATACATCCACTACCATGGAAAAATAAGTCCTTGCAGTGCAATCATTTCTCTATAAATGTATAAAAGTATTTTACCACCCTGTGCAACAAATCAGTGATGAGACTATAGGCTGTTGTGTGCCAGTACCTAGGGATTTCATGTCAAAGTCAACTTCCTTGGCAATCCCTAGAGAACTGCGCTGTGCACATTCTCATGAAAGGTGTGAAAATCTGATTTTCTAAAATGGATCAGTAATTCTCTATGAAGGGGAAAAGGATCAATAAATCTTTGCTAAGTAGATTGTAAAGGAAAAATTATTCTTTCGGTGACAGTACATTAGGATCCTCCAAACAATCTCAATAAACTAAAGACATAGCATTTCTCCAGCAGCTACTTTTGACTTCTGATATATTTTTGTAATCTCCGATCATTCTGCAATACACATACATTTATATTTGCTAAGCAATGTTCCATGTTGATGTTGATTTATGAGTGTATGCCCTTATAATGCTCAGCTGTGAGTAGAAGAAAATTATTAGCTGCTTGTAACCTGATAGATGTGATACAAGAAAATGTCATTACAACTGTGCACACATATATGTTTGTTACTATATCTCTCTGTACCTACACAAATATTCTGTACTCTGTATGTATATATCTACACACACACACACAATTTACTACATTGTGTGTATGTATATGATTTTTTTTTTAAATGTGTGCCTATATAGGTACATTTTCAGGCACTGAGAGTTAATTATAATATATATATAGCAACTATAACTCTACTGGGTGCTTCACAGTGCTGAAAGGTGTCCATCCAGTTACTGCAGTAGCACATGCCATCTGGCATTTACACTATCAAATCATATAGCCATGTTGTACTTAAACATGTGATTTTTACATAGAAGCAAAAGTAGCATTTGCCTGAAGACAACATGATAATATGGTTTACAGCAAGCAGTCAAAATACATTGCCAAGTCAGAAGTGGTCTATGCACGCAAGCAGAGGAATTCATTTGTCCTTTTTACACAATCTCTTTTTCCTGCTGCAGAGAGTAAGGGGATCGTGCCAGAAGTGTATGCAGTGTTGTTTCTGCAGCAGTGGTAATATGCACAGTGTGGGCACTTAAATGTCCATTCCAATTCTAAATGCCAGTGCCAGTATGAAGCTTAACATGCTGGGTTGCATTTCTATTCCTGGCACTCCCAGCACACAAGTATTCTGGGTGGTAATCTTTGAGGGGATGCATGCTGAGGAAAGGAAAAAGAGCACTTTGTCCCTCTCCCTAATGCTGTGAAACCTGAAAGGAGAGGAGGCAGCTTCTGCTGCCCATAGAAATCTATAGTCTGGAGACCAGGCTCTCTCTTGCAAGTAGGTGTTGGTACGAACACAGAAAATCAAATCTAAAAAAACAGAATAACATGAGAAACTAAATATGACAGGAAGGCACAGACAGAAAAATTTTTGAGTTTGGCACTCTGAAGCTGCTTCATATTTGAGAGAGCACCCCCAAAAGACAGAGGGTTTCAAGCCTATGTGCAGTTCTGAATATTTAAGATGCAGAATTCTAACAGACCTAGTGAAATCCTGAAAACCAATACACCCGAATAAGTTTCTCTGGCCTTTTTCAGATGGTGGAATGATGGCAGAAGCTATCAATTTTATAGCCAGAAGATCCAAAGCTTTGTATACTTCCATAGATCAAGGAACCTGCTTGCACAATTTCCTAAATCCTTTAAGTTTGTCTTTTGGTTTTTTGTGGAGATTGTTTTGTTTCTATAAAACAGGGCAACATAAACAAGAGTTGAGAACAGGTACTAGGTCCCTACACCCTAGCTGAGCAGAAGGTATCAGAACATACTTAAACAGGCTCAACAATAGCATTGTTTCATGGGTGAACATAGCTAAACATTGTCTTCCCCCCCTACCCCATTATCTCTACTATCCTTGAGTCCACCAGAACAAATGAGACCGGAGTAGGCAGACTTACAGAGACAAAAATACATAAAGGAGGTCAACAAATGCAGTATAATCAATTCCCAGTGAAGTAACCTCATATCATTGCCATGAAGGGGGAAAGGATAAAATTAAGTAGTCTTGGACTGGCAAATCTCATTTTTATCCTAGGACACCACGGTCAAGTATCATGGGGAGTTTGCTGCAGCTTCTCCTCAAACCTGTGGGTTTTGGACAACTTCAGTGGAGCATCCCAAAAGCACTTGGCAAGTCCAGATGATGAAGCTTCACAACACCTCCTTGCAGTATGTCAAATAAAACAAATAAGGCCCATACATGTGCCCATAAATGTCCACACACATTGGGGTATCACAGGGAGGCAGCAACAACATTTTAAAGCTGGGTGTCTTATCTGCTCTTGTCTGGATATTTGACCTAGGTGAAAACCATGCAGGAAACCAGATTAGTCCAAGTAGTCCTTCCTCTCATTGTGAACTCATGGAAATACTAGAAAGTGAGAAAGACATAGCTAGTCAGTGGCAGCCCACAGTCAGTATCCATCAAAGAGGAAATCTGACCCATACAGATACAAAAAATACTATACATGCTCTCTTGAACAATTTTTTGGTATCTCAGAGAAATATGCAGTTGTCTTTTTTACTATAGATTTTGGAAAAGAATCCCTTAATTGTAACAAAACCATGGAATATTCCATCTCCCTGCAGCATCACAAGTAAGAAACAAAAAATGCCAAGGGCCTAACACTACTTGCAAAGAAACATGGTGGTGCATCATCTGCAGAAGAAGAATTTGTCTTGCTCAGGTCAGAGGTTATGATCCACCACACCAGGTTTTATATGATACTGAATAAATACCATTCTCTCCTATACCATTACATATCTTGCATTACACTTCTGAAGATAGCCCACTCCTGAAGTCATCGTTCACACTTGTGTCCAGCAATCAACTAACCCAGAGTAGCACAAATAATCTAGTTCAGTGTGCAAGCATTTGTTCAGACCCTTCTCTAACCTGCCCATCCAGCACGTCTAGGTGTTTGGCTTCCTCTGTTAGGTACATAAAGGTTGCTTTCTTTTGTTTTGTCCAATGACATGATTTTTCTGGACGGCCGGTAATATCACTTGCATAGGAAAAACAAAACAAAAAACAGCAAAAAAAATGCAAACAAAAAAAAAAGCAAACCCACTTTTTTATTCTTTCCTAATGTTTTCTAATATCACAGATTACAAGAACACCGCATTTAGGATTAAATACTATATCTGAAATTAGACAATAGTTTCCTCACAGGAAACAACACTTACAGCTCATTGTCTACCTACCCAAGCTGGATTTGTTGTTGCTGGATGAACTATTTGGGTCAGGAAAGGGATGAATAAATTTTTGGTTGGTTGGTTGGTCTGGTTTGCGTTGTTCTTCATCTCTGTTTTTCTCACAATCAGACACGAATTCAAAATCCCTGTGCCTGCTCCTGGAATGGACCCCACCCACAGTTTATTTGCATGTTTGCATGATTGCAGCCAAGACAAATCATGGGTGTCTATATTCACCCTTTTCCAACTACCCATCTATTCCTGACCTGCACTAAGGAAAAATAGATGTGAAGTAGTATGGACATCGGTTTAGACCTACTGGCTAAAATGCCTAAATACCAAAGGACACATACACCTTCAAAGACCAATGTTTGCAGTTTGCACAAAAGACCAAATCCTGCATCCACCAAAATATAAATTTTCTCAGTGTTTTCAAAGAGGGGAGACCCCATTCAGGAAATCCAGATGGGCATTCATCAAGGAGAGGCCCATGAAAACTTTGCATCTGAGGGCCAGGCCTTTTTTATATGATCAAATACCCAGAAAAAATTACACCAGTGATGCAACACAATAAAATTAACCTTATATTGTGCACCTTCAGGTGTCCTTTTCAGAATAATGAAAAGTTTCTTCCAACTTTTAACATTCTTCCAACTTCCAAGATTTTAAAGCAGTATTTTTGACTCATTGACCCAAACAAATTATGTTAAAGAGATTCATTACCTGAATTCTACTTTCCAAACCCTTTAAAGGAATGTTATATGCACCCACATGTGCAAAATGTGCAACAAGTGCAAAATTCCAGAATATAATTCTATAACGTACTCTTAGAAAATTTCAAAAAGGTGCTTTTCTATGTCACAAGCTAAAAATTTCACTTGTATTCAAAGGCACATTACTCTCATAAAACCAGACAACATGAATTTTCAAATTAAATTATCGAGCAGCCCTGTAGAAAAAGCTGAAACTTACTTGCCCTCTTAATACCATAAAATTTCACCTTATTTCGCAAAGAAACACAGCTTATCACTGAGTAAAGCTTTTTCTGAGAAGATTAAAAAGATATAATAAAAAAGGTTTTGCAAATGAACCTATTCTAATCTGTTTGTTCTGTGTTGTAGAAAACAATTACCCAGAGGGACCCTGACAGGATGGAGAAATGGGCTGACTCATGAGTTCAACAAGGAGAAGTGCCAACTCCTGCACCTGGGAAGTAACGATGCTGTGCATCAGTATATGCTGGTGGCCAGTCAGCTGGAAAGTAAGTTGGCGGAAAAGTTCCCGGACTTTTGGTGGACACCAAGTTGAATGTCAGCAAGCAATGTCTCCTTGCAGCAAAGAAGGCAGAGCAAGGCTCTTTTCAGTAGGGCCCAGAGACTGGGCAAGAAGCATGCACTGAAATACAGGAGGCTCCCTTTGAACATCAGGAAGTGCTTTCAGAACCATATACCTGGGTCACTTTTAAGCGGTTGCATTTCACCCTTATCTCAGTTGATTACACAGCTGATCTGGTATAGAAATACCAGAAATATAAAAATTTAAGAAATAGTACAGGAGGCAGGTCCTCTGGAAAAACACCTTTAAAAGTCCTTTGGAATTATGGATTGCAGTGCATTTTTGCAAAGCAGGGCACAGAACTCTAAAGCACAAAAGCTCTTCTTAATAATTTCAGTAGACTTCTGCATGAATGTGCTCAGATCTGTTGTGAACTGCTTTTGAACACCTAGGTCATGATCCAGGTCACTGACATAAGTAGAAGCAAGTTTACTCTACCCTGTATGCAGATTTGGACAGCATCCTTAGGATTTTTTCACAAGAAGTTACATTCTTATATAAGTAAAAATACTATCAGAGCTTCCACAATACTTCATGATAAGCTAACTTGCTAGTCACATTTGTGAAAGGCTAGGATGATGGTAAATTAATACCATATTCATAAGCATTTTTTATGGGAAGTCACCATTTTTGCCTTGTTCAGTTGATTATCCACATTATCTTCAAAACACAGAAAGAGTTACCTAGTGCCCTGTTTCCGCATTTCCCTTCATTTCTTCCCTACTCCTCTAGCATTATAACCAAAACATTTAGAAAGTGTTTGAAATTATGTCACCAGCTCCACCTTCCCTGCCAAAAAGCCACTGAAGGCCTTTGTGCACACAAGCAGGCATTCCCAGGTAAAGATGAAGAATTTCAAGAGCCAGGACTGAGGAAGAGCAAGAGGCTGGCGAGAGAAAGTCTTTATGGGAAGACAAAGAAACCACCTTCACAGCTGGCTGTATAAGAAGAAAGCTTTACCCTACCGAGCCATCCATGACAATTTGGTGGCCCTACTGAGGTGCAGTCCTAGTTGTAACATGGTGTGCATTTGAAATAGGAATGGGATTGGTAGTGAACTCTTTTTGGTAACATAAATAATTTAACTTTCCTTAGCTACCTTGCATACAACCACTGCATTAGAGTTAGGTACTCAAGAGCAAGCTGATGATGAAAGATTAGACATTTTTTCAAACACTTAAAGAATGTATAGGTTGTTGGAAATTGTTTCTCTGTTAAGATTTTTCTTTCCTCCTCTTTCTTCAGAGAGTAGCAGTATGGAAAAATCAGAAAACTAGGGTGTTTATGAACCATACTGAAAATGATGAAGTGTATTTTATTGACCAAGCAAAGCAGGCAGATCACATAAAAAGGGAACCACATGTTTTAAAATATTTTTAGAAAGGGAAAAAGTTATGTAATGCTGGTGCTATCAGCCCTGCAGTTTATGCAAGTGTCTTTAAAAGGCAGGGAATGTGTAAGGAGAATGGCCTTTGAAGAGCAAAGCCGCATCACAGCACACCTCCAGATTACTTCATGCACAACATTGACAAGTCTTTTAAATATTAAGGGCTGTGTTCTACTCTAATTCTACACATGGGACTCCCATTAATGCCAGTGGGTGTTTCATATGAAGTACAAGAACAGAAACAGCCCTTGGCATCTTTTAGTGTTAAAGAAAAAAGATTTCAATAAGTTTACTTAATCCATCAAACTGGCAGACTCTAGCATTAGCGCCTGTGATAGTGCTGTCAATGCTTGGTCAAGCCTAAAAAACCTTCAAGCTTAAGCAAGTCTTGACACAGCAGAGAAGCAGAAGCTCAAGATGGCCAACTGCAGGAAGTAAATAAACTTTTAAAAGCAAAAAGAATAAAGGATTAAAGGATAAAGAAAATTATTTTCCCCCTTTATATCAACTTTTTCCAAAGAAATATATGTTTTAGAAAAAGAAACACACAGCTTGGCAGGCTGGGTGGAAAAAGAAAAGCAGAGACAAGTTGGGGGTTGGGGGAGGGGGAAGTAGAGTGTAGCTGCTAATCCTGCAAAGGCAGTTTTTCAATATTGACTCTAGTATATTGGGGCCATACAAACTTTTTGACCATGCACTAACTGGTTTGCTTGATAGCCTGGAGTCACTGGAGTTAAAGGTCTCAGTATACATCTTAAGTCCATGGGACGAATGGATTTGTGCCCAATACAGTATTTTGCTGGCAGACACCCAAGTCAGAGTTATCAATTGGTGTTTGCAAGGGTGGCAAGCATAAAACAACTCTACTGATGTCTTCCCTTCCATTGCTCTACTACCCCCACAATCACAATTAGAATAGCCTCTGAGCCGTGGGTCCCTGACACATTTTTAATTTTAAGTTTTTGTTCAAAGATCACAGAAGACCCCTGAACTTGTTAGCCTAGGTTTTTGAAGGACTGGTGGCTACTGTTTTGGATGAAATGTCCTTGACTAGAGTGTTAGCCCTCACAATAGTTGCAAGAAACCTAGCTAAATCTGAAAGCTGGTAGAGCCAAATCTAAAATAAAAGGTCCTCTTCTCATTGGCATATTTAGTATCCCCCTGGTTCAATTACAACTCAGGGCTACATGGTGCAATTTCTGTAATGAGGAAACTGACATACATGGTCTGGTACATGGTCTGGCTGACAATGTAGTAAGACAAGCTTGTTGAAATCATTTAAGATTTATAGGATGCATGTCATTGTTATTTTGACCTTCATACAGAAAATATTTGAGGCAATTTAAACTGTATTACCATCACCCAAAGTAGACAATTTGAAGAAAGCAACAGGGTAGAGGTTCAGGTAATTGTTGGACAGTAATATGCAAGCTTTTTGACTCCCCTGGAAAAATTTATATACTGTATTTATAGCAGTAAAAGCATCTAAGCACAAACAGCATTTCAAGATAAAGTTAAAAATATTACAGAAAGATGAGCCCTACAGCTAACTGTATCTAACAAAGTCTGTTCTCCATTTGCCCCTTTCTTCAAATTCAGTATACGGCTGACTTACTTGAACCTATCAGTTCAGCACATGGGCAGTAGCAAGGGGTAGCAATTCTCATGTTCCACTCCCTCTTTGTTCAGTTGCTCTTTGGGATGAGCTCCCTCTTACTCACCACTGTCTGTCTTCCCTGTGTAGTTACATCAATCTCTCCTTGGACAGTTACTGAGGAAAAGCAATTTTCCAGAAACAGAAGTCTACATGTAGTTCTGGATAGGGCAGTTTCCCAATAGTCATTATAATCAATGGAGTCTCTTTTACTGACTTCTGTAAGAGGCAGATCAAAGCAAGACCCTTTCTTTAAGGTCCTTGTGAACAAATTTCACCTGGAAATGACAGAATGCTTCCTGCCAGGAAATCTACAGAGAATTCAGGCAGAACTCTGTTTTCAGTTTTACAACAAACTTAGATTAAGTGAATTGCCTTCTGTAGTTTTCTGGTGTCAATTCCAATTATGGCTAATGCTGTGTAAAACCCTAGGCTTAAAAAGCTACATCAAGAAAAGTACAGTGAAGGTTAGAATGCACATGGGAAGCAATGGTGATTTTGGGTTTAATTCTTTCTGGGGTAGAGGTTCTGAATGCTCTTTTTGTTTACAGTTTAGGGAGAGTGAAAATATTACACTGAAAGTGGTAGGAAGAAGTCTTCATAAGAGGCAGACGAACAGTAGAATATATAAAATCATTTTAAAGTCACCCTTAAATACTTCCTCACTAATCCACCAGAAAGACTCACCAAAGCACAAGTTAATTCACGTTCTCTGAATTTCATATAGGAATTGAGCATTTCAACATCAATGGCCTCTGCTGAAACAGACCTTATATGTACAAACTGGCACTGTAACGAATTCCTAACTAGTTCCAATGTTATGGGAACCACTGCAACTTGAAAATACAAGTCCACACTAGGAGAAGGCAACCCATTTCAACCACTGAGGACTCATTATTAAAATAACCCTCCTCCCTTTCAGTGGTCCAATGGAACGATTCCCAAACAGAGAGCCTATTAATGGAAAGAAACTTTTCATCATTGCTCAGCAGCCATAGTAGATCACAGCAGAAGAGTCTGATCTAGCTACATTTCTGTCATAAGCTTCTTAAACCAAATTGAAGTTTATCCTTCTCTAGATTCTACCCACTGCTTTGAGAAGAAAAATTAATTATCTAATTAAACCATCATCTTGACATATAAATTAAGTATATATACTCTTTATAAACAGGATTCCTATTAGTACATTTGAATCATAACTTGTACTTTTGCAACATCCCCATGGAATTAATTTTAAAAATGAATGAATGAAAGAATGCCACTAAGTCTACAGAGTTTCTCTCGCACATCTCTACGCTGGCTTATATAGTTTTAATGTCTAGGACTTACACAGTTGCAAACTACAGCCTCATAGATGACATCTCTTGTTCCCTGCATGAAATTTGGTGAAATGAACGCTGAAGTATGAAACCCATTAGTGCCATATATACTATACACTGCATTTGCGAAGGCTTAGTTCAGGGGGATGGAAATTCCCCTCCACAGATAAATACAGCTTTCAAAGGGTTTTATTATTATTATTATTATTATTATTATTATTAATTGTTATTTTCTTCCAACAAAATATCTATTTTTTGGAACATCTCTATCTGCTGGTATTCTGAAACTCAATGAAATACCTCAAGGCAACTACCTGCTCACTATTTCCTGTTGAAGCAGCACAAAAATGTTCTTTATGTTATTTGAAGCAGGCAGCAAAGATGGCAACACAGGGGTGACTTCATTTCCTTGAGGGAAGAGAAATTCCAACACATATTTAGTACATATTTATATGCCGTATAATTAAAAAGGTATCCCACAGAGACCAACAGGCACTGATAAGTACCTTTTATTGAAAAGGGCACATAAAAGAATAGGACTATGCTTGAAAGTGCAGTGGAGCACAATCCGAGGTGAGATCCTACCGATGGGATCCCAAGAAAACTACTGAACAGCCAGCTCCAAACTAGGACAGCAGTCCTGTGGTTTTTGCTCAGTTTAGCTTCCTATAGACTCTAATGGCTGCAGAGCATATGCAAACCAAACTAAATAGTAAGACAGTCTATAGTGAATTCTGGTTTTCTATGTTCTGTTCCAATAAGTTTGGAAATCAATTGTGCCACCATCTGCCATAGAAAATTTTCTGGGTTGTCCTGGGTTCATGCCATTCCTGGAAACTGGATGAATGCTAATTTGGATGAGAATAGATTCTTTTTGCAATGTTTCATTTGCTGTGATCTCAGTCCAAGAGAGAATCAGGCCAATTATATTGAGTGCAAACTCATTACAAAGAAGCATCATGTGCTTTAATGAAAATAAAATATTTTTCATGTATCAATGAATGAACTACCGTGCCTTTGAAGGAAAATTCAAGTACAGGAGCAAAAAGTGGTTTAAATAAAGATACACTCTCATTTGCACTCTGTAAAACTGTGATTACCTATTTTTCCTTTCATGAAATAACCTGGTACTCCTCTAAAATCAATTTGCAAGAGCCTCAGCTTATAAAAAAACCCAACCAACCTCCCCCTCCCATAAAATCATTCAAAGAAAACCTACCTGGACAAAAGGCCCAGTTTCCCTACTGCTTTGTGGTAGGGTAGAAAAAAACTGTTGTCTGCTACATTAGTGAGAAATAACAACTTCAGAGTCAGCCACATGCTGAAATGTTTCAGTTGAAATCAAACTCCGAGAAATTTTTTAAATGTTTTCAACACAGCAGCATGAAGCATCGACCTAGTTGGGATCACTTAGATCTAAAGCAAATGCACTGATTGTTTTCACAGCATGCTTTTCTACTTCAAGTTGCAACAGGCAGACTGGCAACTGCTGTTCGGAAAGGTTTTCAGCCCCCTGCCTTGGACTACTGTAGCCCATGACATGATCAATAGCAGGGTTAGAAGGCAGAGGGGGCTAAAGAAAGATTATGAAGATGAGATGAGTAACAGAATTGCCTTACAGGATTTGTTCTCTCACTCACCTTGAGTCTTTTCTGTGCGAACAAAGATGGACAAACATCCCAATTCTTTCTCCAAAAGGGGACAGAAATTTTGGGGAGGCTGTGCAGCATGAGCACAGACAGCATTTTGCATTTTGGAACATTCTACTCAACAGATAGGACAAGACAGAAGATCTTGCCAGCAGATATAATTTTCTTTGTCTGGGTGCAATGGAGATACCACTAAAGAAAACTTTTCTCCCATTAATGAGTATAATTAGAATGCATGGTGAGAAAAAGTTCAGGGAGAAATAAAATTTGAGTATTCTCCTTTAATCATTTCACCTCAGCCCTGCCTGTGCTATCTGCAGGCATCTTTGCTAGAGCTCTTCTGATAGCAACCATCATCTTTTGAACAAGCCCTGCTCCCTTTGAATTGGTTCATAATGGGAGAGCGCTTCAGACACCAGTCCTGCTTAACATGCCACTGCACAGGGCACTTTTTCTGCCATGTTATAAGGACTTTAATGGCTTTCAGTTGTTCAGGCACCATATTATTAAATAATTTTTATAGTATCTCTAACAATCTTAATACAGTGCAGCTCTTGTTAGAGACTTTATGATAGAAAATGTGATTTTAAGTCCCCTACTGTAGTTACCATGCTTTTCTCATACTCTATCCCACCACCAGTTTATGAAGATACTTTGAACTTACTGCAGTAGTGTGAGAAAAGATGGAAAGAAACAACTCAAAAGGAGTAAGAGAACACCTAGTTTATGCCACTGTCTGTTCTTTCCAGTTATGCACAAAAGAATCCCAGGAGAAAGGCATATTTGCAAATTAATAGCATGCAGCAGACAGAATATTGTTGGGATCCAGTCAATCCACATTTATATTTTAATATGATAAAAAGATAGGAAATTGACATGAATTTTATACAGTTCTTTAAGTACTCTACAGCCCAAGCAAACTATTAACACAGGCTCAAGGTCAGTGCTACACTCCAACAAGGATAGAGCTCTTTAGACCCATGGCATGGGCTGATGTAAGCACCACCTTATAGCGATAATGGAATTAACCCCACTGCAGACCGTTTGTTTACAAATGGTTATAGCATCATTATTTGTGCTGTGCCTACAAGCATGACTTTCTATAATTCTTCATGCCCAAAGAGAAAACTCTCCCAGCTCAGATGCAGAAGAAAACACAAGCTACCGGCCAATAAAGGATGAGTCCTTCAATAACCATTATCACATTTTAGCCTGGTTCCATCCTCTCAAACATGATATTAACAGGAGCTAAAAAATTTGGACACTTTGGTCTCCTAGAGAGCAGCATAGTGGAAGCAAACAGAAGAATGCATTGAAGAGGCCTTTTTTTTTGTTGTTTAAAACCTTTTAATAAAGTGGCAATAGGAGAGATGGCCTGGGGAGAAGTAAGGGGCTGCATCAAGGAACCCACCAGTATGGGAAGGCACAGTCCCAGGGTGATCACAGCAAGCACCCTGCTGGCACCAGAGATGACTGGACCGAGCACCAAGGTCGAACATGTGGCACTACACAGGCAAACACAGGGCACCCTACAGTAGCTACCTAACTACAGCATGGGCTGGCAGATCTCCCCATCTTGTAGCACTTGGCTGTTATCCCTCCTTTTCTTCTGCAATAACACAGAAAACAGCATTTCACCTGTCCCAACAGTACCTCTTAGACCCACTTCCCAATAGCTTTTCTTAATAAAATGCACTTAGGTGTTCCCCTTCCCAGACCTGGACATTATCCGCTCCCACACTGTGGAGCTTCAGCTGCTCTAGCCTATGTGCTATTCAGGTTGCCAGTTCACAAAATTAGTTACAGGAAAACACTCATGATGAGGGCTTTTCTTTAGGCATGGGAACTCCCTTCAGATGAGTCTGTCACTTGACAGTATCCTTCCTGATCAGACAACATGTTGGCTATTTGTGTCATACTGACATCCAAGGTTTCCATTAATCCCACCTCAGGGCACGACAGCAGTTCCTTACATGCACTGAGTTGCTTAGGCTTTGGGCAAAATGGTCTGTCTTGTTTTTTGTGTTCATCTTTGCAGCAACCATCTTTTAAACATATAATGTAATGTTCAGATTTGAACTGAACCACTTGGTTAGAGGGATTTTTGTTATGGTTTGAAGAACTTTGGGAACCAATATATAGTGTCAGTACTGTAAAAATCACTGAGAACTTGTAATCACTACCAGCTGACAACTAAACAGGCGTGCATTTCAACCTTATCCTGCTAAGTACCAGACTTGAACACATCTCTCACAAAAATGCACGGAACTTAACTCATTCTCATGTGAAGGATGACTACAAAGTCTACATGGAGGGGTCTTCCACTTAACCCTGAAAAGTGGCATACAGAGGTATTTAATCATTGAGAAGATTCTTCTGCATAGCAATTAGTTGCAGCTTCAAAAACTAAACCCACCAATTTTCAGTTACAATACAGCTACTTCATAGCATATGCAAGCTGGACTCTTAACTTTTGCTTGTAGCTACACCATCAGAAATGACATGGCAAAATAGCAGATCTCTAACAGCTGCATTTTTGTCATTTGTTGAAAACCCTCATTACATAGCAAGAAGATGGACACTAAAGATGTACACCAAAAAGTAACACCAGTGTGAGTAGCACTGGGGGGAGTGAATGAAGGGAGGAAGATGGCAAAGCATCTTTCTCCACACAAGCAGAAACATCACTTCCTCCTCTGGAACCTGGGTTGGAAGCATGTTTCCAATATGAGCTCACTTATTCCGGCACTACTTTCATATATATCTCATGGCGAATGATCATAGGACTACTGCTCAGAGTCCCAGCTGGATATACCTTGGTTTTCCTATGAGCTTCCATGTCCAACTTCTCTGGTGTAGCACGCATGCTGCATTGGTTCCCTTTGAAACCCACAGCTTCTCTGGTTACTTAATGTGTGGCACTGGACAGCCAGTGGAGGGCAAAGAGGGTATCTGTAAGTGGTCAGAGCTACCTACTTACATATCAGCACGTCCAGGCCCCCTCTATGCTGGTAAATTTTTCATGGACAATATCTTGAAATATAAAGAACAACAAATGGAGAATTTAAACTTTTTACTGTGAATTTTATCAAACCAAGTATTGTCTACAAAAAAAATGGCTTAGGGTTGGTAATTTTTAACTTGAAGAATTTTTATCTTTTTTAAAATTTGGTATTTGTTGCTGCTACATTATTATACACCCTAACAAGCCAAGCATCAAAAAAATCAACACCTTTAGTTTCACACTATAACTTTGCCTAAAAGAGGAGTAAAATACATTACAACAGCCATTGTTGATGGCTGGTGAAAAATAACCAACAAACCTACTCCAGATATCATAATGTATGTATACTAAAGAATCTCTTGCTGTGAAGAACTACACAACCAAAAGTTAAGAAAAACCAATAATTTTTAAGTCATTAGAGTCAGTTCCTGGCTCTACAAAGGAAAATTCATGGAATTTTTAAAAACTTCTTTTGAGAAAAATTTATATCTTCACATACCAAATGATTCAGGAAAAAAAAACCCAAGATACTACTTCATATGCAGAAAGAACCTCTTATGCCTATTTTATAGAAATAAGCTGTGCTATTAGATATGTCTTCCTCCCCCTCTGATGGAGGACAGTTGGAGCATTTCCAACCCTCAACCTTGGTACAATGCTTAGAACACTTTTTTTAGCAAGCCAAAATTGAGCCTTTTTCATTTGCAATTTACAATTCATTTGCAAGAGTTAACCTTCAGCAAGGATTTAAAAAAAGCTTTTTTAAGAAATTATTTACTTTTAATTGCTTTATAATGAAAGGCACAGTTCATATTTCTATACTTAAGAGTTACTTACAAGAGTTTAGTAAGACTTTCCAGTGTAGCTACCAGTACTTTTCTTCCTTCATTGCACTTAGAGAGAAAACAGACTTTAGAGTGACTGCCTCAGACTCTGACATTTAATTTTTTAAATGCCTAAGTCAGAGCAGGTGTATGCTAAATAGAAATTAAGCATAAGAAGACACACAGACAAATTTTAAAAATCTAACCAGGAGGAAGAAACTCACAGACTGATAATTACATGATTCATAAAACACACAAGTACATCTGAAAAACTGAAAGTCCTTTAAAAGTTTCCCTAAATTATGTGGATAGAGGTGTGTCAGGTAATTCTTCCTTTAAAATATAGTTGGATAAGGTACAATATCCCTACAGTTACCAAAATATGCTGCAGTTTTATGTTGGTCTCCAAATCCAAGAATTTAAAATTAATTTTCTCATTTATGAGATACTTGTAACAACTTAAGTTTAGGAAATACTTGTAACAATTTAAAATCCTTTCAGGTAACATTAACTCTAGATTAATTCCTAAAAATTGGGATAAGCACTAATTCCCATTTGTAGAGCAACAATTTTTTATCAGATGGCTAACTTCGGAGAAGAAATTTTAAAAAAACCAAATGTGTTAAATCTTTCTCTTCAGAGGATCTGAGTCAGCATATTAAGGTCCAATTTTTTTATACTTAAGCAAGGATTGTAAGCATTCTGAAATCCCTGTGTCCAACTGGAGGCCTACATACAGCCAGCATCTTATATTAACACGTGGCTTTTAGATTGCATAGGTTGTATAACAGAAACAGATAAACAGAAGTAAATCTCTTGGATGTTCTTTAGAAATGAATGCATCACTTGTGCATATTCCTATATGATATCTCTGTTATAGCTAATCAGATGACATTTGGACAACTCAACACTAACCACAAAGGTATATTCAGGCTGAGAAGGACAATTGCATATCCACAGCCCAGGCAGCAGGAAGAGAAGACTACTGTGGAATGTTCCCACAATGATTTCATTTACCCATTCAGAGGTTAGGCCATACTCCAGCAAAGGACTGCAGCATACTCTGAAATTTAAGGGTATAACTGACTTACAGCAGGGCTTTTCCCATACAAGCAGGGCTCAAAACTATTGTGACTTGAATATTATTGAAGCGGATCCATTTGAGCCTGACAGTATATAATTTGAAGATTGCTGCCAGATTAATTGTTAAGTATCAGAGGGTCCTAATGCACACATTTCAAGAAAATGTGTGTAGTGATGCCAAAATATTACATAAAATATAAAAATTATGTATTTAATATTGTCATGAATATTTCATTAACAAGTACCTTGTTTTGAAAATTCTTGTTGCTCCTGAAGTAGTGAATGGTTATAGCAAAATGGAGGTACTGCCAGAAAGCAAAAGGAAGCAATAAAAAGATATTCATCCTTGGAAGGTGGGGTTCTTTAAATAACTGAGAATGAGCATTTAGGTTTTGGAGCTGTAGGGATTTTTAATTTCCTCCACAGTACATTGAGTATTAGTCAATACATAGCTTTTGGAAACTAGAAAATTTTCCTTAATTTCTGTTCATCAAGATCGCTCAGAACAGATTGGGAATTGTTCTGTCTCCAGGACAGACTTTCTGTACCTGTAACTACCAAAAACTCTCTAAGCAATATCAGTTAATGAAAAAATCCCTGTTGACTTCTGTAAAGCCTGGACTTTCATCCTTTTTCCACAGACATTTGTAAACAAGTGTAACAGATTTCAAGCTTGACAATATAGTATAGTTGGATAATTGCACTGTGTTTTATTTATACAAGTAAGTTTCCATTATAGCATTCTGTGGTGGTTTTGATTGGCCTAAAACATCAGTGAAGTGTTTTTAACATCTAAGAAAAATTTGGACCTCTCAGAAGCTGTTCTGGTAAGCCTAGAGAAGTGTCTGAAGGGTGGGGTGTGGCACAAAGATGGCTCCTGTGTGTCCTGAGTGCAAGTTCTGGAAGTTTTTACATCAAGTCCAGCAGAACCAATCTCTGATGGCTCTGAAGGTGATGGACATGCTGCCGGCCAAGTTTGGGCCAATTGGAGGTGCTGGTTACGCCTCTGTGAAAACATATTTAAGAAAAATTCAAAACAAAGTAGGCGCGCACTTCTTTCACTTTGTAGTTAGATGAGGAAGAGGTGCAGGTGAAAATATGTGAGAAAAAACAGCATGGAGATTGCCAAGGTCAGTGAAGAAAGAGAGAGAAAGAAGTGCTCCAGTGCTTCCGGCACCGGAGCTGAAACTTTCTGCTAGCCATGGTGGAAGCTATAGAAGAGCCAAAAATTCCTTCTGCAGCCCATGGAGTCCATAAAGATGCAAAAATCCACCCACAGCTCACTCCAGAAGAAGAGGTGAATGCCTGGAAAAGACTGTGAACCAGTGAGAGTCTCATCTAAGAGTTAAAACTGCAAAAAGCCTTGACTGGGAGAGAAAGACCTTTTCCTTGCTCCTGGCATGGAAGCAGCCTGGCCTCAGATCAGGAGAGTCTGCACAGCACCTTATAGACAAAAGAACTCATGTTGCAGCAGAAATTCGGGTGGGATGCTGCTCATGAGATTAGACCCAAGCCAAAGAAGTTCTCAAAAGACTGTCTCTCGTGAAAAAGACCCCTGGTTGAGAACCTCTTTTCCTGATTAAACTAACCAGAGGACCCCTCAACCTGCCCCCTGTCTGTGTTGCTGGTTTAGAAAAAGAGAGGAAGTGAGTACAGAGACTGCTTCTTAAGAGAGTAGAAGTGAAACCAGAAAACTGTCTAGAGAGAGAGAGAGAGAGAAACAAGTAGAAATAAAGAGTATTTGTAGTAAAAGAATTGTAGTGATAAATAAATTTGAAAATCTGCTCTGTAGACTGAAAAGAGACCCCACACCCTGCCCCCCCCACCTGGCTTGTGGATTGTAAAAGAAAAAAAAAAGGTGAATACTATAAGTTCGTAAGAGAGAAAGGAGAGTGAACAAAATAATGTATGAAAAGTTTATTTTTGCCTTGCATTTATCCTCCAATTCTGTTAGGTAATTAAATCACCTTTTGCAACTTTAAGCTTGAAGCCTGTTTGCCCTTTTTCGTGCGTCCTCCTGGCAAAGTCCTGTCTCAAACCCATGACACATTCCTTACGCAACAAGATAGGGTTTTCTGCTTCTACGTCTCTGCAGTCAATTCATACTTGTTATGTAAACATTATTTCTACCAAGATAAAAACAGGAAGGCTTTGGAACAGGAGAGCACTCAGGTAAACAAAAACAGTCCCTCATTGGGAAAGAAATTTTCTCAACTGCATAGGCAGAACCCTACAAAAATAGTGATTATTTCTTTACCTTGGTACATGTCCAAGGCACATTGAATCTTGCCACAAACTTTCATAGATTTTTGGATTAGTCCTTAATTGGTATTTACACTTGGTTTGACTGTCTTGTAATAAAGGTTTGTTTAGCAATATTGATTATGGCATGTTTAGCAACAAAATCAGAACCATGGCCTTGCATACATCCTGTGTTTTGAACAAAGTTCTGTATTAGTCAGAGGGACTATGGCATTCTACATTCTAGGACTGTCTCTCTTGGTACAGGACAGAAGTATCCTACAGCATACTGGAAAACTGGCAGCCCACGGCTTGGACAGATGTACTCTTTGCTGGGTTAAGAACTGGCTGGATGGCTGGGCCCAGAGAGTGCTGCCTCCAGTTGGTGGCCCGTTGTTATGTGTCCTTCCCATCCCTGACCCCGCCCCCCTGACCCCTTCTGACTGGATGTGAGTCAGGACCGCCTCCCATCCCTAGAGATAAAAACCCCAGCAAGATCCAGAACAGGTCTCTTTGGTTCTGGGCTCTTATGGAACTTGCACCCTCCCTTGTCTTCCCTTCCCCCTCCTCCCCTGTTTTCCACAATAAAAACACCATGGAGACCTGGAACGAAACAGCTGCCTTTCTAAACCTGCGACACTTCTGCCAGGACCGAGTCTGACCAGTCCCACAGCTCATGGCCATAGAACGACCACCCTGCGGGTTCCTGCTTTGGGGAGGCTCTCTCCCCCGCAGCAGGAGGGGGCTGCCTTAGGATTCTGCACTGCTGCAGTGGCCAGTCACTAGTGGTGTCCCCCAGTGTTTGGCTAAGTCCTGTTTAATAGCATTATTGATGATCTGGATGACAGGACCAAGTCTACCATTAGCAAATTTGAAGATGACACCAAATTGCATGCGAATATCAATCTGCTGGAGGGTAGAAGAGCTCTGCAGGGGAACGTGGACAGGCTGGATAGATGAGCCGAATCCAATGATATGAGGTTTAACAGACCAAGTGCCAAGTCCTGCACTTTGGCCACAACAGCCCCTTGCAGCCCTACAGGCTGGGGACAGAGTGGCTGGACAGCAGCTAGGCAGAAAGGGACCTGGGGGTATTGACCAATGGCAGGCTGAACATGAGCCAATAGTGTGCCAACGTGGCCAAGAAGGCCAACGGCATCCTGGCCTCAATCAGTAATGGTGCGGCCAGCAGGACTAGGGAAGTGATTCTTCCCCTGCATTCAGCACTGGTTAGGCCACACCTTGAGTACTGTGTCCAGTTCTGGGCCCCTCAGTTTAGGAAGGGTGTTGAAATGCTCAAGTGAGTCCAGAGAAGGGCAACAAGGCTGGTGAAGGGTCTGGAACACAAGTCCTGGGAGAAGTGGCTGAGGGAACTGGGGCTGTTTAGCCTGGAGGAGGCTTAAGGGAGACCTTTTCACTCTCTACAACTCCCTCAAAGGAGGTTGTAGCCAGGTGGGTGTCAGTCTCTTCTCCCAGGCAACCAGTCACAGGACAAGAGGACACAGTCTCAAACAGTGGCAGGGGAGGTTTATGCTGGACATTAGGAAGAATTTCTTCACAGGAGTGACTGGGCATTGGAATGGGCTGCCCAGGGAGGTGTTAGAGTCACCATCCCTGGAGGCGCTTAAGAAAAGACTGGATGTGGCACTTAGTGCCATGGTCTAGTTGACAAGGTTGTGTTAAATCGTAAGTTGGGCACAATTATCTCAAAAGTCTTTTCCATCCTTGTTGATTCTGTGATTTTATGATTCTGTGAAGTGGGCTATTTTATCAGGTTTTGCTAGAAAACAGCAAATACATAACGAACGAATGCCCTGAACTCCATCTCCTGATACTATTACCCCTGCAAAGGGGTAACACTGGAAAAACACCTGAAAGAGGACGATCTTCTAGACTGGAAACAGCACCTGGGAGAAACACAAAAATATGGAAGAGATAGCTGTTTCAGAAGCTAAACACTACCTCATGTTTGCAAGCACACATTAACATCTGTGATCTACTCTCTAAATGAGAAACACAGTGAGAAAGCAGCCTGCACACTTGCATCTACAGAGCTACATTTTTTCACCTTTTGGGCTATCAGAGGACAATGGAAGTCTCCCATAGAGCACTGCTGATATCCTGCCCAAGCTCCACGTTGGAATTGATGCAAACCTTTAAACTACACTGGCGACATATTCTTTACTTCCATATACACACTACCACATAAAATGGCTATGCTCAACTGCATATTTTTCCATTTCATCTTACAGGTAACTGAAGGGCTCAAAAGCAGCAGAATTTCACATTTGTAAAACACTTCAGAATATGTAAATATACTGAAGAGAGATTCATAGAATCAAGTGAGTTATAAGGGACCCATCAGTGTCATCAAATACAACTCCTGGCCCTGTACAGAACAGGCGTAAGAGTCACAACACGTCCCTGAGAGCACTGTCCAAATGCTTCTTGAGATGTCAGGCTTGGTGCTGCGACCACTTCCCTGGGGAGCCTGTTCCAGTGCCCAACCACCCTCTGAGGGAAGAACCCTTTCCTGATATCTAACCTAAACCCCCACTCACTCAGCTTCATGACACTTCCTCAAGTCTTGTCACTGTTCATGAGAGTGAAGAGATCAGAACCTGCCCTTCCAGTTCCCCTTGTGAGGATGTTGAAGAGCACAATAAGGTCTCCCCTCATCCTCCTCTTCTCCAGGCTGAACAGACCAACTGACCTCAGCTGCTCCTTACACAGGTACCCCTCAAGGCCCTTTACCATTCTCATGGCCCTCTGTAGTGGGTTGACACTGGCTGGCTGCCAGGCACCCACCAAAGCCATTCTTTCACTCCCATTTGCAACTGGACAGAGGAGAGAAAATATAACGAAGGGCTCGTGAGTTGAGATAACGACTGGGAGAGATCCTTCACTAAATACCCCCATGGGCAAAACAGGCTAGAATTAAAGATATTAGTTGAATTTATTAATTAGAAGATCAGACAAGGATAATTGGAAGTAAAATAAAACCGTAAAAACACCTTTGCCCTGCCCCTCCATCCTTCCCTGCTGTACCTCCTTCCCCAGCCGGTCAGAGAGACAGGGAATGGGGGTTATCAAGTTCCATTGTTTTTCTGCTGCTCAGGCAGAGGAGTCGTCCCCCTGCTCCAGCACAGGGTTCCTCCCATGGGAAATAGTTCTCCATGAACTTCTCCAGCGTGAGTCCATCTCATCAGCAATGGCTCTCTGCGAACTGCTGCAATGTGAGCACATCCCACAGGCAACAGTCCTCCCCAGGCTGCTGCAGCGTGGTCACTCTTCCATGGGGTGCAGTTCTTCTAGGACAGGCTGCTCCAGGGTGGACTCCTCTCTCATGGGGCCCTCACATGGGAGGAGGAGGAGGGTCACAGCCTCCTCTCAGGCATCCACCTACTCTGGCATGGGCTCCTTCATGGACTGTGGATGGATCTTTGCATCCCTTGGACCTCCATAGGCTGCAGGGGTACAGCTGCTTCACCATGGTCTGCACCACAGCAGGGGAATCCCAGCTCCAATGCCTGCAGCACCTCCTTCCCCTCCTTCACTGACCTTGGTGTCTGCAGAGTTGTTCCTCTCACATATTCGCACTCCACTCTTTTCTGGCTGCAATTACTTCTGCACAATAACTATTTTTTTTCCTTTCATCTTAAATGCATTATCACAGGGGTGTTACCACGATTTCTAATTGCCCCAATTGCTTGACCAGCAGCATGTCCCTCTTTGGAGGTCCTTGGAATTGGCTCTGATGGAGATGGAAGAAGCTTCTTGCAGCTTCTCACAGAAGCCACCCCTGTAGCCCCCCCACAACCAAAGCTTGGCCATCCAAACCCAACACACCCTCCTCTGGGTGCTAATTGCATCATGTCTTTTTTATATTGTGGTGCCCTAAACTGCACACAGTACTCAGGGAGAGGCAGCACTGGTGCAGATTCTTTAAAAGAGATGCAGACACACTGACATAATACTATTGAAGCATAAGCCCCTTTGATGTAGAAGTTTTCTACAAGTGGAGAGCATTGTAGTAAGTCCAACAGGCATTCTGTTAAAAAGAAAGCTTGTTAGCAATACTGTAATGCAATATCTGATTAAGCACAGCAAAGGACAGACTCTCAAATGAATCCAGTTTTTGCCTGTGATCTCATTTAGTCTAAAAGGAATGTTGTGGAATGAAGCTGTAGCATGAAAGCTGAGGATGGTGAGGATGCATCTGGCTTTCTCATCTTTACAGCTTAAATGTAAAAATTTTCATCAGACTGTTGGGAAAAAGAACCCAATATGAAAAAGATTAAACCTACACTGTTATATGCACTGGAAGAATAATTATTTCTTCGTTCCTCCTTTTAGAGCTTTCAAAGCTCTCCATTAATGTCCTACATTTTCTTTACCTGTTGTCTATCTTTCCTCTTTGGAGAGAAGTTTTCCACCTATCAAAAACCACTTGGTTTGATGGGGGTGGGGAGGGAGGGGGAGATCATGGCAGTGGTGGTGGTTCAGCCTTTAAAACAATCCACGAGAAAGTCAGACACTACCAAAACTAAGAAAAATGAACCACACACTTTTTCCAAACTTGAACTACATACAGAATCACACAATTACAGAATTTTTAAGTTTGGAAGGGAGGTCTGTAGATCATCTAGTCCAGCACTCCGCCAAGGCAGCTTACACATGAATGTATCCAGGTGGGACGGAGACTCCACAATCTCCCTGTACAGCCTGTTCCAGTGCTCTTCCACCCTCAATATAAAAAGGTTCTTCTTCATGTTGAGGTGGAACTTTTTGTGGTTTAGTTTATGGCCATCACTCCTTGTCCTGCCACTGAGCACTATGGAAAAGAGTCTGGCACCATCCTCTTGACAACTTCCTTTGAGATATTTCTATGCATCAAGCCCAGCTTCCACAGTGTCTCTTCATAAGAGAGATGCTCCAGACCTCCTCTAATTATCTTTGTGGCCCTCTGCTGGACTCTCTCCTTGTCTTTCTTGTATGAACAGCCCAGAACTGGACACAGCACTACAGATGTGGCCACACTCGGGGGAGTAGAGGTGAAGGATCACCTCCCTTGACCTGCTGGCCACACTCTTCCTACACTCTTACATTCTGGAGAAGAGGCCATATCTTTTTCATGGATCTTTGATATGTATTTCATAACTCTGATTTAGGAACCAACTCAGAAAGAAATCACAATCTTTTAACAATGGTTACCCAAATATTTTCTGACATGGGACTGCAGCATAAAGTGACTCAGTTATATGCACCTCAGATATCGATGTGAGCTTGCCCCCAAACCCCATTCTTATCAGATCATTTGTGAGGAAAAAATTATTATTTTAGTAAAACCTAATAAATTAATAATTATTCTTTTCTTTCTCTAGCCTGAAGGGGAGAGATGAAAGCATGAAAGGGGCAGGGTGAGGAGGTAAAATATATATTTTATCCTCCTGTGCTTTATCCTTCTAAGCTCATGCTGGTGACAGCTCCAGACACAGTGAGTGTCCAAGACGGCATTTACCAAGCTGCAGCTCATTCAAAGCAGAAAGATACTGACCAGTAAACAACGTCTTTTTTAGAAAATCAACTTCAAAAAAATCATTAAATCACATTGAGGGAGCAATTGATACTATGGTCAGCAACACCTCTGCTAACAGAACAAGTCTGGATGTAAGTCACTTCAGAGACAGCTTCATAGACGTGGTCTTGGTTTTGTAAACTTGATCTGAAATGTGGGCCCCAATTTGCCACCAGACAATTCCCATGCCAATCTACCTTCAGTTAAGGAATAAAAATGCAATTAAGGGGATTAACATTAATTGTGCAACAGCTAAAAGCTTTGCAAACTACTGATGCAGAACAGGAAGGTGACAGAATTGAGTCACGGTTTTATGCTTATCTCAGTTCTTCCTGCACCACTACCACAAGCATGTTTTGCTGATACCTTGTAAGATGTACCCCTGCACTTGTATCTGAGCAGATGCTGAATGGATAAAGGTGAAGAGAAAGGATATAACATGAATGTAGTTTTATTATCCTCCGTTTTCTTGTACACAACTCTTTCAAACAGGTCTCTGCAACTGCCTAGTCCTGGCTGCTAGTCTTAATCCTTTGACCTTTCTGAGTCCTTATTACAGTTAGTTCAACATATAAAACTGTAACAAACTTATTAGAAAAATAACTGAATTTTTCAAACTTACTGAAACACCTCTTCTTTAACTGCCAGTCCCTCCTTCCATGGTGCATCTCCCACTTACTTTTAATCCCACATTTTTCACAACCCCATGTTGATAGTTACTGCTCGCCCTTTGCACATCACCCTGGTCTGTACCAGTTACCTATTCCCAGTTCTCCTTCAGCATGATGACATTCTCTTACTAAATCATACATGAGATTATAGTCACAATTGTAAATAATGCCCAGGAGAAAATAAATAAGCTTCAGAAAATTATCCCCGCCTGTCAGAGAGAAAATTGGCGTACAGGAATTAAAGTGGCTTCAAGTTGCTGATAGTTGTAATTATATCTGTTCAAATGATAATCCAATGTTATTTCTCCATAGGAACCTGAAGCTTTTACTTTGCAGTGAAGGGACTGTATTGAACACTTTAAGAGAAAAAAAGCACTTGGCTTTGCAATGCTTCCATTTTTAAAATTGTAAATAACTAGTTGAGGCAGTGGAGAATCAAGAGCAAAGTATCACCTACTATGGGGGCTTAATGTATCTAATTTGTGCAAAGACCAGTGTCTATATATATCCAAAAATCTAGATGTCAGGCACTGAGTAAATAGATAGACTTGTCTGTTGGAAATAGTAATGGCAAGATCTCTAGGAAATTTAAAATTCAAAATGGAAATTCAGCTATGTTAGAACCTTTAATCCTACCATTCATATGAAAGAGGAATAAAAGTCATATGTTTCAGTCTGAGTTTTATAAGCAGGACAGTTTGAGTGCTTTAGTCAAAGCTACTTTTTCTTTTAAAATTATCTCTTTTAATATTTTTAAATCATGCAAATCCACCCCCCCCCTTAAAATAGAATAAGACTTTTTTAGAATTTGGCCTAGAATAAATACATACATGTATATATATGTGTATGTACATACCCATACATAAATAAACTTCCTGCAATTTTTAGGGAGCAAAATAACAGTGTATATCAACTATGATATTGAGAAAGTCACACTAAAGGAACCTAATCGGTGAAGTTGTCACATAAACAATATAGTTGTTTATGTAATTAAAGGGTCATTCTGATATATATTTAAAAGCAAAGCAAATTATGCTTAATTATGTTGCTTAACAGTACAAATGCTGTTTTCCACATTTTGTATGTGTAGTTTTATATGTTTTTAAAAACTGAGACATTTTGCTAGGGAGATTTACCAGCAGAAATTTCTGAGCAGCAACAGAACCTGCCCCATGGGTTTTCTATTTCTGTCTTTGTCCCTAACCAAGTTCAGCCCCTTTTCTGATGCTCCTCTCATCTCGGTTTGCCCACACACAGGGCAAGTCCTTTTTCCCGCTGTCCGTCATAGTTCCAAACCTCTCTTGGATCTACTCTTCCTTCAGGCTCCTACTTCTCCATCCCTTGCCACTCGCTAGTCATGGTTGACTGCTTGTGCATTCATTGTTTAAATTAACATCTTTTATCTTCCTTGGCTCTTGTCCTGTCTTCATTTGAATCGTACCTTCTCCGTCCTCCATCCCCCCGGAGATGGTCACTGAGTACCTAGTAAAGTAAAGGGTCCCTGGTGTCACCTCTGCCATTTCCCAAGAGAGGTGTAGTTAGAAGCTAGTTTTTCAAGGGGGACAGAAATAATCTGGTACTCCTAAAAGAGGCAAGAAAATATGGGCTTAATTTAGTGCAATGAATAGGACTAAGACACTATGGAATTGGTGCTCATGGAGTTTGGAATTGGATGGAATCTTTTAGGAAGCACTTAGACAAATACCTGTCTGATGTGACTCGGATAATCTGATCTTATCCACGTGCAGGTGATTTTCTGAGGTTCCTTTCACAGTTTTTCTGTGAACTTTTAGGTGATGTAGCTGTTTAATTTCCAAGTAAACATGTGCCAACTACATTTCTCAAAGGCTTGGAATACAATCAAGCATGGGTGGCTTGTCGCAGGATGCCTGAAGAGACATGTCAAGCCCAATGCTCCTAATCCCAATTCTCTTAATAATGATGTATTTTTAAAATGGGCAAAACTACCCATATTTCCCTATCTTGCTTGGGAACCACTGAAGAATTTTAGCAGAAATTGCCTTCAAAAGTATTCAGGAAAAGTTAGCCAACCAGGTGGAAACACTAAGGGCAGCAGCAAAGGTCTTAAAATAGGAAATACTGGGCTACTTCAATTATAGAAGGTTCTACAAGCCCTGCCAATATTTTTCCCTTAGGCTCTCACAAAATGGGGAAGCAAAGAGAGAAATATCTCACAACTTCACAGAATCCCTTAAGCCTCCTATGTTCCCATTTAAAAGGGATTATGAAATAAAATGGAGTAGGAAGCTACTCAAAATTTCAAAGGAAACTCTTGTGTTGACCCCAAAATTGCAATTTTAATATTTTTTCCCATGTCTGACTAAATTTTAAGATATTCCTCATTAGCATAACTTTCATTCTTTGCTTTTTTTTTTCTCTTTGCTGTTTTTCACCCTTTGACTTGGAGTTGAAGAATGCAACTTGCAATAGGAAGTATAGAAAGAGAGGATTTAATTGACGTTATTTCCTATGAATTTAATTTGTTTTCTTTTTCACTAATCCAGGTATACTAACTGAGTAATGCTCTGGAGAGATGGATCTGTGTCAAATGTCACAGCAAGCAACACTGCAGCCCACAGGGTAAAAAAGAAGAAAAAAGAAAAGAGAGAACTAGATTAAGCCTTTTGTTTTATACATACTCATTTTAAAACCAAATCAATTGAGAAAGGAGCTCTGACTGCTATGGTTTGAGTAGTGCACACTTCCCTCCCTTTCATGTTTTCATCACTGCCAGCAAAGATATAGATGGAGGCCAATAAAACAGGATTTGGACCTTTCACCTTGTCTGTTAATGGATATCTATTTGTAGCTAAATAAGTCTTTCTCCTTCCTCTCTTCCTCCAGTCTGATTTCTGTCTATCCCTTTTTATTTCCATCTGAATAACATGGAAATTCTAGTCCATTTATTTGGACGCTATCCCTATTTATATCAAGGTGGGTTTCTACCATTCATAGAAATATAAAAGAACTTTGAACTATGCATAAATAAGTTACTGTCACAACCCACTTTACAGCTGATATGTACTTCCAGATGGTATAAACAGGTCTCAATATAAAGTGGCATTAGGCTACCATCTCTAGGGGCTGAGCTTCCCAAAAAAGAAAAATAACCAAACACAAGCATTATGAAAACAAATAAATAACCAGCTATTTTTTATTATATTTTTCTTTTTAGATGCCAATTTCAGTCTTGTTTTTCCAAATTAAAGTGAAAATATGTGCAAATTTTTTACCGTTTGCCTTACAGGACTGTGCAGCAATGCAGAACTCTCGGGCAGCCCCCTCCTGCTGCGGGGGGGAGGGCTGCCCCTAAGCTGGAACACGCAGGATGGTCTCTCTGTGGCCACAAGCTGTGGGACTGGTCAGACTCGGTCCTGGCAGAAGTGTCGCAAGTTTAGAAAGGCAGCTGTTTCGTTCCAGGTCTCCATGGTGTTTTTATTATGGAAAACAGGGGAGGGGTTGGGGGACTGAGGAGGGGAAAGGGAAGATGGGGGAGGATGTGAGTTCCATTCAAGGCCGGAACGAAAGAGAGCCCATTCCGGCTCTTGCTGGGGTTTTTATTTCTGGGGATGGGAGGCGGTCCTGACTCACATCCAGTCAGGAGAGGTCAGGGGGGCGGGGTCAGGTGAGAGGAGAACGCATCGCAACAGGACTGATTGGGAAAAAATAAAAATACCCGTTTGGAGAGAGAATAATTAATATCAGTCAGGATGGAGCACACTGGGTTTAATTTCAGTGTTTTCTTTTGCTTTCTGTGCCTTTTTTCTGGTTAGCTTAGGAATCACTAATTATTTAAGCATTGCAGACTACACTGGTAAATTTGCTCATGTAAGTGTTTCTGAATTAAAGCTTAAAGGCTGCTGGTGATCCTGTTTGTCCAAATGTAACACTGTTTAACCCCACAGATTTACTTCTGATGAATCATGGTAAGTATCAGATAGAAAAGAGACCCCCCTCCCCAAACATACACATGTTAAAGAACGGTTTAGGTTTAGTGTGCTTTTATTTATTTTCTTAAGAAAATATGAGGCTACTTTGCAGCTCTTTTCTTAATTCAGAGTGTAACTGAAATTCACCTATATACCTTAATATGTGTTGTATCAGAAATGAATGACATCATCATACCATAGAAGTAAAAAAATTTTCAACGCACTGGCCAGATTAAAAGCACAGATCTTTGTGCAGTTCTTAATTCAATAAAATGCTGTGGTACTTCATGATCAGAAGGAAATATACCCTCAGCAGCATCTGTTTCTTCTATGCCCTTCATGAGAGTCAAAGGGTACTTTACAATCCAATCCAATGCTGGATATAACCTTTTAAATAAATAAAACGTGGTTGAAGGATTTAGAAAGCACTAGATCAAAGAATGTAATCTTTGAGATCTAATAACTACAGTGATGGGTCTAGCATAAGCACATGAGCAGAATAGAACAAAGGTTTGCTGAATATCCACAGTGCCTCTTGGGTTAAAATTCATTACAGAGTCACTCTAAATCCCTAGTTAGGGGGCAGCCCTAAATTTCATTCTAAAATCCACCATGAACTTGATAAATAAACAGAAAACAATATATTTAGGGGAAGAAACTCCAATCTTCACCTTCTTTTGTGTTGTTGTTTGACTATTCAAAATCCAGGTGTTATTTTCCAAACACCTGCCAATTTCAGTTTCAGCCTCGAGGTATTTGGCTACACACCCCAATACACACACACACACACACACACACACACACACACACACACACACACACACACACATATACACAGAGACACACAGACACACACACTCACACACATTTCGACTCTCCAGGATTAACTGAGGGGAGATGGAGAACTGGCTTGTTTTTCCAGCAGTACATGTTTATATCCTATTCCAGCCAAAGGAGACCCAAGCCTTTAGCATTACCTTGTCTAATACACAATGTGCTGCTCATGTGAGTTTTCCCAGTAAGTTGTGGGAATACTTGTGGATAGCTTGATCACCCTTTAAATAAGCAGTAGGACTAAAACAAACAAAGAAACAGATAACTGTGTTCAGAGCTATTGCAAACCCTTCACATGCTCTTTTAGAGCACTAAAGCTTGTCATCTGTCAGGCTTTGAAATTGTAAGCATTGTTCACCAACTTGCACACAAAAAGTTTTCTTGCCTGCTTTGGTGACAAGCTGGAGCAGGTGGTACTGCACCCAGACTTCTGGAAAAATCTTGTTATCTTTCTTTATTTCCCACCATGGGCATTACAACACACAAGCCATCACTTTTGCCCACTACTCAACCAGCATCTTGTCAAATCTGGCTGCAAGATTAAGCTTCCCCAATTCTGAATTCAATATTGCAACCCTAAGGACATAAGAATCAAGCTGGAACATTCTGGGTTTTGGAGTTGACAAAATTGTTTCTGCTCCAAGATCACAGTTTGTGCTGACCATAATGATAAATCATCATGACTGACACTAAGCAAAATTAGTTTGATATTTTCTGCTTTATTTTTCCACATTAGAAACCACTATTAAGTTTGCCACAACTTTCAACCTTTCCTTCAAAAGATTAGGATTATACGAATCAGATATTATTTCTGCTTTGTATAATCCACTCGAAAAATATGAAGCACATTTTGTACACAGACAGGGATGGACACAGTGAAGGTAAGGTAAGATTTAATGGCCAGAGATCCTGCAATAACTGTTTGTTTCGTATAGCAGCATAATTCTTCTTTATTCCAGATTATTTTATTTCATTGGAACATAGTCCTGCCTAATGAAGCCAGGGGGAAGTCTAGGACTCCAGACGCATTGAGCACTTGGCAGCATCTGGTTCTAGTACCAAAGGTTATAGATACAATGACAGTGTCTCAGAAACACCAGACTTAACCATTATCAGAATTACTTGCATCTTTAGCCCCTTTTTTTGGTATTTTTAAAGGTGGGTTAGGTAACAATCAGGCACAGTTCTCCATTGTTATAATTTAAAAACCCCAAAACAATGAGACCCTTTAATGTGATATACTATGAAAAATGAAAGCTCATGCTAATTTCCCACTGATGGGAGACAATGCAATTTTAATCCATAAGCTTGAAACAGGGATATGAAACATTCTAGCCATTAATATTGTTTTTTCAGTCTTAGTCTGTGCTGCAAATCTATATTTATCTATTTATTTTCCAAAAAAAAGGATGTCTTCCAGAAGTGGGCTAAAGCCGTCAGCTTTTTATTACGGTGAAATTTCATTGCACTTGAAACATGAGAAAAGCTCAAGTAAAAACTAGGTAAAGCTCCACAAGTTGGCTTTGTTAGTGAAAAAGCAGTTACAGATGTAAACACTTTAGTGAAAAGTACAACATTCTGATATAGAAGCATCACTTACAATATGTCTAACAGCAGTTGTTTTATACTATTAATATGACTTTCACTAATCTGCTTGCAAAAATCTCATCCTCTATTATTTTCTGTTTCTTGAAACTCGTTTCCATAGCAGGGGGTGGCTAAAAACCACTTTTGTCTTTTACTGTTGCCCCTGTAATGTTTCCTTTTTGAAAGTGCCATTACACAGCTGGATTGTGTCTTCCAAATGCATGAGTCCAAGATCCCAGAAAATGCTACAAAGTTGTAAAATAAAAGTTACTTCATGGAATCAGTGACTGAAATAGCATGAAGCTTCATTTTAACAATTTTTTTTTTATTTTATTTTGCTTAATGTCCTATTTCCCTTTACAACGCCATTCCCAATTCGTGCATTCAGAACCCCATCCTGGAATGAGTTACCTATGGGAATAGCTCATATTTAGTAAGTAGTTTAGGTATAACTGGAAATATCACAGGGTCAAAAATATCTCTCTCAAGTGTGATTTTGTAGCACTGCTTGTCAAATTATTGGATTTCTTTTACAGTAAGGTGGCACAGGAAAGCCCTCCAAGACAAGACCTATGTGTTTTGACAAGAACAACTGTCAGAGTTCTACCCTGTAAATCCTCTTTCACATGTGCAAAGGACATGGGGCAGCTGTACACCTACAGCAGAGAACAAGATGCATTTATGAGGCTCTCATCTCTGAAACTAATTTCTTCACCTTTAGTATATGCATTGATGGAAATTACTCATGTGAGTAAAAGTTGGTTGGAATAGTTTTTCTATAATATAGTATGGCATATACAAATATAGATTAAAAAACACACTTATCAGTACCTACAAAATCTATTCTAAACAGCTTAAGAAAATTTAATTTGTATAATTCACAACATAATTATTGTTTTAAATAAAGATTTTTGCATCCCCTCTCACTCCCCAGTGTTTTTTTTAATTAAGCTTTCTCTCACTACCTCTTTTAAGAATGGCTAGAAATTTAGAACAACCTTTTGATCTTCAAAATTTTCTTTTGATCTAGCAGTTAGATAAAACACTACTATAGAACAGCATTACCAGTCAACAGAGAATCAGCAGCAAACATCAACAACTAATATTTCTCTATTGATGAAAATGTACTAAACATCACAGGTTTCAAAGCCAGCATTAAAACAAAACCCCCGAAGCGATAGTCCTTTACCGCTAGCCCTGATACCCTCAAAAAGTAAGTCTTCAAGACCCTTTAGTTATTATCTTTATTCCTAATGGTCAGTTCTAATTGTGAAGCAGTTTGCATAACAATTATTTAGTTAGCATTTAAGCCAGACTTTGTTATATTTATTAGCAGTAGCAGTAACTCAATAGGCTTGCTGGACCAGATCCTGCCAATTGTTATATATCTGAGGAGTCCCATTGAACTCAGTATCATTCTGTGCACTTGAAGATTTAGCAATTACAGACTTTTATCAACTGTTCAGGCTGTTCATCAACTGTTCATCAACTTTTAAGTACATGCTAAAGTCTAATTAAGTTCAGTGAGAGATAAATGTGCACATATTCAAAATTCAAAATTGCTCAGTCTGAGGTTCTACCTTCCATTTTTAGAATTTCACAATAAAAAGCTGCATTACTAGTGTCACTGAACAATGTAAACCACAGGAAAAAAGAATATTTTGCTATGTCCTCATCTAATGTTGAAAGTGCTGTATATAATTTCTCTTCGATTGTCCTTTTATTTTCTTCCATTTGAGTTGCAGTTAAGATCAAAGAAAAATAAAAGTCTTGTTACAGCTACAGGTCAGTGTAAGATAAGAGGCTCAGCAGTCACTTCTATGTACTGTACACACAAAAATGGGCCAGACTGATATTTAGTTTATCAGTCTAGAATCTAGGAAACATAACATAGGTACTTGAATGTAAATGCATTGCCAAAAGATAATAATCTACATCACTGGAGGAGAGTCACTTGTCCAGCAATTTAAAGGTCATCTGACATACCTTATTTTTCTCTTACAATTAGAATACAGTGAATATACACAGAGTAAAAATCACAGCTTTTTGAAAATTTGACCTTTTAATTGGCTGGCCTGACCTACAGATGAGACAGCAGAGTAGTACAGAACAGAAAACAATAAAGAAATTGAAAGAGAAAAAAATACTAAAGATGTTTTTAGAAGGCAAATTTCAATTAAAACTCAATTCCTATGTGAAAAGAAGAAAAATATTTTTAAGTATGAATCAAAATAATAAAAATCCATCTTTTCTGCTGTAAAAACAGAAGTCAACAGAATAATGCATTCTTTTGCTGGAATCCAGGCCTAGGACCAAAGAATTTGCATATATTAAATTAACGAGATCCAAATTCCTCTACAACAAATATTTATACTGTAAAATATTACAGCCACATTCCTGCATCTCCTTACAATAATAATTCTTAGGGACACAGTATTCTAGAGAGTGTATACAACAGTGGGTTTCTGCAAAGATGGAATGTTTCATTATCAGAGTACCAGCTTATTCATAAATATTAAAAAGTATGGTTTTGAAGTTTTTCAAACATAATTCTTACTGTTTACATTGTCTCTCTACTACTGAAAACAACAGTCAATGTGTACCTCTCCACAAGTCTCTCCCTCACAGTCTTGAACTGCAGAAAACCACTGCTGGTTGCTATGAAGGACTACAGCATGTGCTCTGGACATACACCTAAGCAGACAAGGGGACAAGTAGTCTGACCTTATGCAAAAAGTCATTCTTACAGTGATGGGTACAATTCTTGCTCAAAAGAACAGGATTTGTCCCAAACTGCAGACAAAAGGGCACAGTTCCTTTCTGTCTTATAAAAGTGGGTCTTAAATTTACATCTATAATGGTTCTTTTCTGTTTGCATATGTTATAGGCAATTCTATATATTAGATTAGAGCTGGAAACAGATATTCCAAGATCAAAAGAGCTACTTCTCCACCACTACAAGAAGAGTCATGAAGACATTGCTCAAGACAAACTAACATTATGGATAATCTGATCTTCATTTGGTAAAATTAAACTCCTGGATACGTATTAGTAGTCTGCATTATTAAACAATACTGACAACAGATCAAACTTCTGAAAAGTGACCCACAAGTTACAGAAAGGAATGGCATCTCTGGAACATGTATCCCCCTGTTCTATTGTTGTTAATCATAAGGAAAAACACAAAACAATTTTTTTTTTAAAAGCAACAAACTGAAACAAAACAGAAAGACCCACACTTGCTGCAGCAATGTATCAGTTTCATAAACCGAGCTTCAGAGAACCTTCTGTGGGAAAAGAGCACATTTACCCTTGCACAAATAGCTTTTACTACATGGTGAGATCATACAGAGGATACCACTGAAATACAGAAAATAGACACACTAAACTTTTAGAAAGAGAACTCAAACATAGCAATAATAACTGCAAACACACACTTATTTGAAGAAGAATGCTACATAATTTGCTTCCTCTCAATATACAGAGATCTAATTTAAGCTGCTCCCCTCCCCTTTCCCACTTGACTGTATTTGCAAGAACCAGTGAACACAGAAATGTGCAGCCAGCCCAGGCCCTCAGGCCGGTGGATCAAGATGGCAGGCTGGCCTGGGCTCCCCTGGGGACAGCAGAGTCAGAAGGGTGATTGGACACAGTGACCTGTCTGCATGAGATGAGACAAAAACAGGAGGGCTGTAATGCTGATGAACTAACCTGTCACTCACAAGCTCAGGTCTGAGATTAAAAAAAAAAAATTAAAAAAAAAAAAAAAAAGGAGAGAGAAGAAGAAAAAGAAAAATGTATATTATAATAGAGGTTTTAGAAAGCATACAAGGCAGACAAATTACAGCTTCATTGGAGTAATTAGATGACACATTTAATTACCTGTTCATTCAGATGGGCTCAGGATATATAAGGAACACGGCATAAAAATCCAGCCAAAATTTTCAATAACAGAAAAACACAATTGAAGAAATAATGGGTATTGTGGTTCAGCATGCAAGGAAGAATGCTACAGACTATTGCTGGCAGGGATCAGGGTTTCATGCCAAAGACTCCAGTTATGAATCAAAATCACAATGAGCAATGAGCTTCTAGATTTTGACACACAAGGCAAGGAGGTTGTTCTTCAGAGTACTTGGCTGTTTTATTGCTTGCTTGGGGGAGGAAAAGTCCAGAGGGAAGGTTCACAAGCAATTCTGTACCCTGGAACCAGTACACCCAGGTGCTAGGTAACAGTCAAGATTGCAGCACTCTGCCCACCACTGCAATCACAAGTGGGAACCGCTGTGGATATTGGGGGTTAGAGACAGATGAAACCCAGATTTTTTTTTAAAAGTCAAAAATGCATTTAATGATGAACAAGTACTTGGTGTTGAAAATGCCTTTAAATCAGTATTCTCTGCTATTACATTTGTGTCATACACAGACTAGTGTTTGAACTACAAATAACTGCTAGTGTTTCTGATCTCCATTGCATCAGCTATACATGTACAGTTTGGATTTTTAATTAGGCAAGGTCAGATTGCATTAGCAGTAAACAAGAATGAATTTAGAGCTACATCTGCAAGATTAGCCAAAAAAAAATCATTCTCATGGCTAGAAAAAAAATACAATTCTGAAATAAAAAGGCCGAATTATAAACATTTATCTAAGTTTTTGGGTTTGGAGGTTTGAAAGTTAACAGTGAGTTTTAGGAACTTTTCCTAATAGTGTCAGGAAATAAATGTCTCTTCTCAAAATATGCAACTACCAAATATGCAAACCTTTATTATTTATCAATACAAAATATAGACTTACAGTGTGGAAAGATTTTCTGGCATAGAGCTTGCCTTTTGATAGTTATTTTTTCTTAAAGTTCATACAAAAAGTCTATGCCTATTTTCAGCAATGTATGGTAATTATACTGATTGCCATGAGATTCCCGCATTTTAATTCTTTTATTATACAACTAGAAAATGCATAACTTTTTATTCTACCTATCTTAACTGATAGCTAATAACAACCAAGCACAGCACAATTAATCAAAACAAAAACATACTTTAAAATTTTATGGATTTATGAACACGTGTTGATGTGCACACTTACACATAGGACATGTAAATATGCACACATGCAGATCTGAAAAAAATGTTTGCAACATCCAAGACAGTAAGTTTCAGAATAATAACAACTACCAATTCTGACAAAGAAAGCTCACATAAGTTAGTCACCTAAAATAGCTAAATTTCTTTTTCTTTTAAGTACATGCTCTTGCTATTAATTTTAGGAAATCAAATATACTAACACATGATATAAACGTTTTTCCAGACATTCACTGAACTTTTTTTAATTCCTGAAATGCGGAATGTTTCAAACAGAAAAAAACATCCTTCTACCTTTTTCAGCCTCAAAATCACTTTCTGAGAGTTGGCAAGCCTTAAACATAAAATAGCAAACTCACACTTTCTTACATGCCAAAGCAAAGTTACATTAAAGAGATATTATAAGCTTTTAGATTTATAAAGATTTCAGGGTGCATTTTCTGTCAAGTGTACTTGCTCAAAACCTTGCCATTGTATCTGCCTCAGAATCATTAAATATATTTCTGTAAGAATGAAGAAGTAAAAGAAAAAGGTAATTAATACAGTCAAAAATACAAATTTTTGCACAATGTAGTACTGGCAAATATGCCTCACTTTTTAGGTACAAGCCAGTCTAATACAAAGCTGTTAATGTTTGGAGGATTTTTAATAAAAAATGAATCTTCTATTTTTAAAATATTTAAAGCAATAAAAGTCTGTGGTAAACATGGTATTACATATTTGACATTTTCCACCCAGAAATGCATTACTATGTACTATGGTATTAATAAACCATGTGCTTTGAGGGACTTCAGTGCTTTGCCATAATTTAGTTGAAAACAGTGTGTAGAATGCGTATTTTTCTACCATCATATCAACATATAGAAAACAAATACTATGTCATCAGCTCAGCAGTATGCATTCACTATACTGGAAATATATGCAAAAAACCACAAACTTTTGAGAGTTCAAAAAATACCCTTTACCAGAGACTGATTTACAAGTCACTGGGTAACGAGAAAGTGTTGAGCACTTAAAAATTTGTTAGAAAAGGAAAAACAAGCACCCTCATCTGACTCCGACTGCTTTCACAGGAAAACAGCCCTCCCTGTTCATCAGCACAAAATAATTTCTTTCCCCACTTCAGCTTATTATTTGAAGCAAATGAAAAGACAATAATTCATCTCTCTTCTGGCTAAAGTTTAAAACAGCATGGTTAAAACACACACATAAAAACTACAGACTTATCAGAAATCACAAAACAGAAAGAGAAGGACTCACTGACCCATTTGGAAGACAAAGACGAAAAACGGAAAAGCTCTAAAAATCAGCTTGTGAGGCCTTTGAGAGATATTCTTCTGGCATTTCATCACAGCAGCCCCAGACCAGTTCACTTCCCTGGATACAGGGAGGGAGAACTAAATAGAGCTGTTTATTAAAGCTGTTGTGCTGGATTGCATTAGGAAGCACGAGCAGACCACCTGGACCTTTCAGATTGTGGCAGTGTTTAATTTGCAGGCTGCCCATCTGCAGCAGCAAAGACTACTACATTTACCAAGCTCAATCACACATTATCTGGATTAGGAGTATAAGAAGAAAAAATAAAAAAAAAAAATAAAAGCCACAGCCTCTATTACAGGAATACAGTCAATATAAAAATAATGAACAGCATTGCAAATAGAAAGCAACTCCCCAGCAAACATAACACTTTCACTCCTCAGTTCTTCTACTTCAGCATATTTAAACAAAATAAAACAGCAAATTAATAAATACATTGATTTGGTAAAGCTCATACTGAATTGTAAATGGGGTTTATTAGAAGAAAAGGATGGTAATTTAGGTTTATCTAGTGATTCCCTGGCCAGATTATTGTGTTTCTTTTGCCTTTCTCACTTTCAGTACTACACTAGCTGGTAGCTGAAGATACAGATAGAAAGATGGTACTGTAAATATGAATTATGTGAATCATATGGTTAGACCCTTGTGAAAAAAAAAATAAAAGGGGAGTTGAGAAATGGCTGACTCCATACCTGACCAATTACAGCTTGCATGGTCCCTGTGTCCTGCTGAGCTGAAAGATCGCAATCCATCATATGTAGTCTTTGAAAAGGAGAATGGGGGTTTCTGGCATGCATCTGTCAATCAACTTCTGCACTCACAACCATCACCAAAAGCAAGGGAAAAAAGTCAAGCTGCTCCACCAAACAGGATGAAATAGTCATGTGACCTTCAGCACACTCACACACATACATACTTCCACAGAACGTATGAATTTTCTGCAGATATGAAATGACATTGACAAATACCCAATACCAAGTAAATAAAGTGAGACAAACAGCTACTCGCCAAAGAGAAAGCACTTGCTGTAATCTTCAGCCTAAAGATTTAATATACCTAAAAGGTATTTTAAACTGAGTGTTTTCTTTAGAGCCTAAACTTTTCAGATAAGGTGATATGATTTTATATATGCAGACAGTGGTCAGAATTTTAACCCCTCACATCCTCTTGCAGCCTCTATTTTTATTCCCTCCCCCTTCTACTTTATGGCTTTTTGAGTTCTTGAATTTTTTTTTAAGTTTCTTTTGTGTCAAAGTGAAGTGGTTTGTGTTGCCTTCTTTGGATGTGCAGAGATTATGAGAACTTAATAGAAAAAGATTGATAACAGGAAAAAAAGTAGCAGGAGCTGAGAAAGCTGTGTCTGTACTCACGAGTCAAAACGTCTCACTGCTTTACTCCACCAGAAGTCAAATGTTTTCTTTACTGGAAATATATATTTAAGTATTAGTTTATGCGAGCTGTGATGAGCACTCAAAATATAAAATATTCAGACTATGTAAATCCTACTTACAGAATCCTTTCCATTTTGAAGGTTAGCAGAGTTTTGGTTCATTCACTGCTCCACTGAGCTGACATAAAATGCTGTTACTTAGGAAGGCAAACATTACCATTTTTTCAAATGGAAGCAGTTTGTTTCATATACCTCCCTCTCTGAGTTAAGATTTGCAAGAATTTCCAAGACTATTTTTCCTTCTTGTCAAAATATATCAGCCACTTGTCTCCAAAAACTGAGTGTCCTGAAAAACACGCTGCAGCATTGATTGCTGATACGTTATTGGCCAGTGATTGCTGAAGGGTGACATTAATGTAACCTCTTATCACTTTAACCCTTTGAAGATCAATACAGTCCTCTGGCAATACAGCAGAATAACAGCCTGTATACTTTTTGCTGTATTACAGCTTCATATAAATATTAGTGCATCTCTCTATCCTCCTCAAATTGCATTTCAGTTGCTAGTACAAACAACACATTTTCCAAAGAATGTCAGAAGCAAAAATGCATTAAAAAAGCAGTCTAGTCTCTAAGCTTAACCTAACATACCCTTTTCATTTCAATAAGTTTCTGGAAATATTTTGACATTATTATTTCATTTTTAAAGGCATTGAAAATATTGATCTTCGCTGTTATAGTCAAAGAAATGTGAGGATATCAACAAAGTTCCAGTTGTAGGCACTTGCCAGTTTAATATTTCCTACCATATAATTTCAAGATTCAACATCCAGAAGTGTTTGGAAAGTGATGGAGTGCATGTATATGTGTATGTATATGTGTATGTATATGTGTATGTGTGTATGCATATATATGTATGTGCATACACATGCAAGTATAGAACAGATTAAATGTATGTTGAGGGAGAGAGATAGGCAGGGACTATCCAGTTTACTTTGCATTCTTTGAGTTTTTATAATACTTTTTTTATTGTTAAGAAATAAAGAAAGGAAATCTTGATACATATTTAAAAAATTAGAAATAAGAACAATTCACATGTAGATGCATGGGGACCCGGAAGTGTTCTTAGGACAATAAAATATTTTAGCTTAACAAATTTTTCAAATCAAGCATTTTTAGAAAGATATACAATATTAACAATGAAACATTGCCTCTGGGAGGAGAGAGTACTTGAAATATTGCTTCCAACATCTGCTATGCATTTCATTTATAAACATAATTAAAATGCACCATTTGGGCTGAAATCTTATCTGCTTCTTACTCATGAAAGAAAATACACTGAACTGATACCTTGGGCTGCCTTTTGGTCAGCTGAGAATTTGCTGTGGTCTCATCCTTCAGGACAATTCTATCGAAAAGCCAGGCAGCCTTGTGAAGGCCATAATCAACATCCATATCATCACAAGCAATTCAAAATACAACTGGTAAGTGGGCAAATGGGAGGAGAGATTGTCTCCAGGAAAACAGACACTCTAAAGTAAAATACTGCACATGAATTTGAAAGGAAAGTTAAGGATGTCTATTTTATAGCATTTCTTCAGGAAGAGCCTTTTTGCAGTGAGTATGCACAAACACCTTGCAAATTCCTTTCACTCATTTAAGTAACTAAACCTGGCAATTACCACTGCGAGGTTTTTATTAGCAGAGACACTGACATAGACATTTGTTGCAGAACACAAATAAGCATAGTGTTGTATGCACACAAGTTTGCTGCACCTTTAACACACCAACAAACCAACTAGCAGCTTGCACTCAACTCCGGCAGAGCTGCAGGAGCTCCCTCCTTGCAAAGTGAGATATATGCTACCTCTCTTTTTACCATATTTAACCTATACTTCCAGGAAATGCCAATCTACTCTAAAATGTAAAATAACATCCCTGCAGCTAATGTCTCTGCATAAGTTACAGCACCATTGTTAATGCAGACAGCTCCAAGAGCCTCCTCTGCTACTGCTGGAGCTGCACTTACCTCTGAAGACCTGAAGACCTTTTCTGTCAGCCAAATCTACCTATCTGTAGGGGCTGCACACCTGGTACCTGAGCACTGTTCCATCTTTGCTGCTCATCCTTCAGGCTTTCCACTGGCCATGTCCTAAGAGGTGCTGTTCCAGTTTTGTCTTTTTAGTTACTCTGAGGAATTATCTCCCTAACATCTCCCACCTGCTCCCTTCCCTGAAAACACACTTCCTTTGCTGCTGGAAAGGCGATTTAGCTCTCCTGTCAGCAGTCAAAAAGGTGAGGGAGAAATATAGTGCCTAATCTGCCACAGGGCAGGCCCAGATGGAGACCAGGGTGCAAAGGGGAACTTGACTTGCCAGGTTTGCTCTAGCGCAAGCATCTTGAGGAAAATTATTGAAGGACAGAATGACAAACACTGCCTACTAACTAGCTGTGCTGTATCTCCAACACAGATCTTCTGGTCTCCTTTGAAACCTTTTATCCGTGGCTCTCCCTCAGCATACCCAAGACGAAAATAGTTGTGTAGTCGCAGCAATATACAGCAGCTATGCCTTCCTATATGCATGCCCCTTCAGCATCTGTCACAAAGGGCCAGGTTTGGATTGTTGTACCTAAAATCATCGAGAGGGGGCTTTCACAGGGATGAGACTGATTTATCACTTAATCTGTGACAGTGCAAATTCAAAGTGGTACAAAGGACGTATTTTGAGCTGCACGCTGAATTTTTGGCAGCCAGGAAAAGTGTATCACTGAATACTTTTAACTGCAGTAGACTTTCCCTGTTCAATTGAAATAATAAAAAAATAAAAGTGGTACTTTTGAATAGAATAATGTGACTGATTTTGCCTCTCAGATACACAGCTAAAGAACTTGTGAGAAGACTATTACTGTATAAAAATATTCTCTTCAGTCTTCCAGGAGAATATATGCATTTTCTGGGTGGCAAAAACATTATTTAGAATTGTGCAGCAATGCAAAACACAATTACTTCATAGCTAAAATGTGTTAAAACATACATTCATTTTTAAATGGTCATTATTTTTGTCTATCTTTCCTTCCTACATGAACCAGAAGCTTTGTGAACAACAGAGCCCAGGGGTTTACTAAAACACCTTTAGGCACTTGTTCACATGCCATAGCAAAATTTGTAGCAGATTTAGTGAACTATGTGCTTCTTACAGCATTGGTACGCTAGGGGGACTCTTTTTCCTCTTTTCTCGAGTGATAGATACAGGGCGCTGTCAGAGCAAGTTGTTGCACCTCACACAACAGGGTCTTTACTCACTGCTTAAACACAAAAGACCCAGTCTTGCACTCTTCGAAAATTAACAAATCTAATTCTAAACTGTCAAGGATTCTTCCTCCCTCTCCCACTCTCTCTATCCATCTCTGCCAAACAGACACTATATGGCATTTTGCATCTTGATTTGCATGGATATGTGAGTGGGGTTTCTGTATGAGTAAATTTCTGATGAATTTTGCTAATTTTGAAATAAATGTTTTGTATTAAGAGGCAGTAACGGATTAAAGTTCCTGCCTCTGCAAGCCCATTTTGACTAATGATTTTTACATTTCAAAGGGAATTTTGTTAGTAAGAAAACCTGTGACACTTCTAATTTGTCCTCCTTCAGATTTCATTAATGTATAATTTCTGGGTTTCTCTCACTGCCCCAGAGCACCACTTCTCAAAAACCAAGCTACTGGGACGTTCTCACTCACTTCAAGAATGGTACTTCCTTCCCTTCCTATATCATGTAAAGGAAATTCAGGAAAAGAAGATGTTTCTGTGCTTAAATATCTAGAACAAGGCCAAAGCATAATTGACATTATACTCATTTCTGTGCAGCAAGTGGGACAGCTTTGCCTCAGTACTCATCCTTCACTGTCTAAAGAAAAAAATCTACAAAAATGTCTCTTTTTCTTTGTTATTTTAGAGAAAAGGGACTTGCTGTAATGCTTTGTATCTTTGGAAAGGTGGGAATAAATTCCCCCTCTTTCCTTCTAGATCAAAAAATCTGGTTTGATTGAAAACTTATTTTTGTGTTTCAGGAAGGACAGCGCTGCTGTCAATTGTGCTAATTGTTCAAGAGATATTTCAGTTTCCTGATTCAACAAGAATTTATATAAAATTAAAATCTAGAAAATGGGAATGGGATTCCTTCTCCATAGTGAACTACATAGTGAAGAGACAGCACCATCCTCCTATACTCCTACGTTAAGTGATGGGAGGTGATTGCAGCAATGATGATGGAATCTAGTTAATCAGAGGACAAGCAAGTCTCACACTTCTACCAGTGAAAGAGAATTCTGGAGGAAAAACATGTTGAGAGGCAAAATAGATTAGCAAGAAAGGGTAATATTGAGTGGGTCAGGCTTAAGAATATACTTCCCAGGTGCATTCTAATAAAACCCCATTCCTCATGTCTCATGGTGTCTTCTGCAGTGTCTGGCACAATGGGCTTTTTAAGACATCTCCTTATTGGGTATAACATGGACAATAATGAAGATTTACATCATGGGAAGAACAGACCATATTTGGGTGAACTAACATCATTCAAGTGAAGCAAATAAGAAATCTGAATGGGAAAAAAGAGGATTCTTATAGTGAATGGAATCATCTTTTTCTAAAACTTTTGCAAAATCTTTGACAGTATTAAGAACATGTCAAGGACAGCAGAAACATCAAAAAATAAGGCATATTTTTCTGGTCATTGAGTAATAGGAATTTATTAATGAGTCGTATCAGTAACTGTAATTCTTCAGAGCAGTAATGTTCTTACCACAATGTCACGGTTATAGAGTAAAGGGGTGGAGTTTCTAGCACTGTTTAATTCCATACCACCCATATCATGGCAGGGGCATGGTTTCAGCAGGAAGAAAACAGGGCCAGAAATGGAAGCATTGTCAACATTCACCAAGCTCAAGAGAGGGGTTGTGCAGGTTTCAGGGACAATCTGGCAGAGCTGGCCCCTCTCTGCCACCAGCGGTCCCCGTCCTGTTCCTCTGAGTGGCAGGTTTTCTGGTTTGGTGCTGAAAGACAGCACCGGAGAGCCTGAGACACTGCTCCAAGAAAAAGAAAAGGGAGACAGCAGCGGTGGCACAGAGTGGAGCCCAGCCAAGAACACTCTTTTATCAATATTGTTGTGGTCATTGTGATTTTTCAGTAAATTGTGATTTCATCTTATAACGTCTCCTACTGTTTTCTCCGCTGTCAGAATGGGATGGGGAAAAGGGGGCAGCTTGAGTGGGTTTAATTTTCTTGCTGGGTTTTAAATCAGCACACACACCAACAGGGAAAAGCAAACAGTTTTAGAGTGTGTGTGATGATGATAAACTTCTTGTTCACAGGTATATTTGCTTTTATTTACTTGAGTTGTAAATTGCTCATTTTGCATAGGTGCTACTTCCACTCCAACACAACACAATGAAGTGACAGTAGTATCAGACAAAAAAATGAGTGGAGGTGGATGGGACAGAAAGGGTGTGTAGTACCAGTGAAAGTACACATTTCCTACACCCTACATATGCCTGAGATTCCCAGATCCTAAGTAGATGCCTCTCGCCCATGGAAAAAAATTTAAAAGCCCAAATAAAATCATGTACCCATATACCTGTGCTTCTCTTGCTCCAAGCACTGTAGATGATGTTTGAATATTTCATGCATCAATTAAACACACACTATATACAGAGACATACTTCCTGGTATTACATTAGGACATGTCTTAGTGACAAATGTTTGATCTTCTGATAGTCAGTTCATGAAATTTGGTTACAAACTTTATATCCTACTGTATATTACATAGGATCAGGAGAAAAAACGTGATAGGTTTGAGCTACTGAAAGAGCTGCCACGTATTAATTATACCTGAGTTTGTTTCATTTATCAGTAAACTGTGTTATTTGCTTATGCATAGGGGAAAGTCAGTAAGTGATGACATTTACTTTAAAGCAGTCAATAGAATATAATTATATATTTTTCACTAATATTTTTTTCCTTTAAGATGTTTATGACTCTTTGCCAGACTTTTATGCTCAGACACCTTCTGAGGATCAGTTTGTGGTCCACAGTTTGGCCATATGTTAACTAGAAGCTTACATGGTGAAGCAGGATAGATCCATGGAGGGCAATCAGCTGATTGGCTAATTAGTACTTTGACACCCTCTGGCTTAGGAAATGCTTCAATTGCAAAATATTGGAGGATGAAGTTATGCAAGAAGATTGTCAGGGAGCAGCAAGTGCCTGCTGCTCACTGAAGGCAGGCGAGCCAGGAGCTGCTGCTGACGCTGGCACAGGCCATGCCTTCATTGACAGGGCACCATCCCACAGGCTCTGGCCCAGACAGGCAGAGCTAGAAGCTGGTAACCTGTTCCAAGAAGACCCTATGATACATAGAGGGAATGTGCCAGGTCAAGGGGCCAGCCAAGGAGACTAGCAAGGGATATAGCTGGAAGCAGGTCTGAAGACAGGGCTGTATCATGGGTCCCAGGCACATCCAGGAGTCACGGCTGGAGACAAGCTATGACCTTCATCGGAGTGGTCCATCCAGGAGAGCCACTCTCTGCAACTATATATAAAGACTGTTCAAATGAACAGACATGTTCTGGCAACTTTCTTCACTCATTGCACCAGTTTTGCAAACTCATTACCATGTGTATGCTAGAAGACTGTTTTACATATTTTCATCCAATAATTAAAAATAAAAATATGTTTGTTTGTATCTGAATGATATAATTAGTCATTTCATCACACTGACAATCACAGGTGGTTTCTTGTGGTCATATAAAAAGCAAACTCTTCAGTCCTTTTTGGCAGCTCTCCTCCAAACACATAGGGCCTCTAAAAAGCTGCAATTGCCTTTTAGTGTCCAATGCTCATCTATCCAGCCACCTCCTTATCCATATCAGCATTACCAGCAACAACCTTCCTTTTCACTACATGGCTGTAGAATTTATTTGAAAGTTCATCTGCAATCTTTATTCACACTCCTGGAGAGTAAAGTGGCACCCATGAAGCAGAAAATCTCTATCTCATTATATAGTCCTACAGCCGCCATCCTCCCCACCAGCTGAAGCTCTGACAGAAGAGACATTCCCTACATCAATAAACACTCCTTGCATGAGGAACTGCAGGGTAGAAACAGGTACCACTATGTCGAGTGGAGTGACAAGTTTCTGCTCCAGTCTGAAGGCGCTGGAGGAGGCAAATGCTCCTGGAGGCATGAGTAGATCACAGGGTGACAGTGAGCTGTGAATGGGATACAGGCAAAATTATTCCTGCGTGTCAGAAAGAAAGGCAACCATTGTGTAAAGCCCTGGTGAGAACTCACCTGTACCACTATGGACATTTCCCATTCCTCGGGTTCTAAAAAGACAAATTCCATCTGGAACGAATGTCCTTTGTCTAAGACTAAGCCAGTGATTTATTGGCATGGAGTACCTACAGAAGAAAAATGATGACTGGAAGGAGCAATACAGATAGGGTTGTCTCCACTTTCAAGAAAGGGATTAAGAATGAAGACCAAAGGAAGAAAAGAGCTATTGAAGTGCAAGGAAAAATATGGCAAAGAGCACAAAAACATTCGGGACCTCTTTCTAAAAAGACAATCTCACCCTGAACAGTGCACTAGCAAGTGTCCCTTGATGCACTGGGGAGGAAGGGTGGATAAACCACAAATGCCCTTTACATCCATGCAAAGTTCATGCAGAGGGAACAAAAGCTCTCATCTCTGGCATCACCACAACCAAAATAATGTCTTTGGTATAAATGCCCTTATTCACACAGTCTGAAGATACACACCAATCTTGGCACCAACATACAAAATTACAATAATAGCACATCTCTTAATCTTTCAGTACTCCAACTACTAAATCTTAAAGAAACAGCAGACTTGCCAGGGCTTTAGGTAAGACCTGAACATCTTCCCACATATAGATGTAGGCAAATATCTCTCAGAAAGGTTAAAGTGAATGTTGCCTAGAATCAGACAAAAACTTTCCAAACAATATTAAGAGTGGTAAGATAAAAAGCAATTCTTTAATGAAAGCATTCAGGCGCACAAATAAGGCTATGCACACACATGATACAAGACTTCTACAATTTTTATATTTTTAATTAATTAGTGTATCTAGCAAGTACATTCAGTAAGAGACCAGTTGCCCCAGTAAAACACCCTGGGGTCTGCCCCTTGGAGTTGGTCCAGGAGGTTCTTTGCCCTATATCTTGTTATGTCTCTCAAAATCTGGTTAAAAACAAGATGTTCTTGTCAGAAATTTTCTTCTTGAGAATAAGATTAAACAGAATTTCAAGAATGTGTTAGAAAGGTTCAGTTTATTGCTCTAAAATATGAGAGAGGGTGGGAAAAGTACTAGAAAGTATACAACTGTATATTAAAAATCTATAGAGCAACAAATGTATGAAAAAAGCTAAAAATGTTTAGGCATCATCAGAAATGAGCTCTAAAAGTTTTATGCCATTACTGAAGCATACCTTGTATCCCATATAAACCCAGCAACAAGTGTCTGTTATCAATCAAATGAGAGCTTCAGACAAGTTCTGCCTTAAGCTCAGATTTTTGGCAGCAGCTAAATTTAGGTGGTCTGCACTTAAAATCACCCCAGCCTGCAAATTCTAAGGATGGCAGGCCAGGTCTATTACAAAATGAGTTATTTATTGAATAAACAGGAGATAACAGAAAAAAGGCCTTAAAAAGAGTTACTTATTGCACACTATAAAACAAAAGAACTACCAGTAGATTACATAAAACAGCGCATGACATCAAGGTTCCTATAGTAAAGCCAGCAAAGAAATAGAATAGATTAGGAGTCAGTGTAACTTACCACCAAATTGGCAATAGTGTACACAGAAACCTTTGTGCAAGTTTGGTGTAGCTTTTATGGTTTGTAAAGTGAAGTGTTGTGGTTGTAAGAAAGAGGTGCAGGCAGGGAGGCGAGGAGGCGCGGCAGCAAAGGACGCACAGCACGCAGTCTGAGGTTCTCCAGAGGTTTATTGTAAGGCGCAATCAGGGAAGGTCCGGGAGCAGAGAGACGGGGGAGGAAAGGTAGGGCGGGCATGGGGTCTGGGGGTCTGGAGCTCTGGAGGCTGCAAGCTGTTGGCGGCAGTTGGTCTCGAAGGACGGACAGGAGACCCCGAGCACCCAGTGACATAGGGTTTTAAGGGGGAGGAGAGAGGGAGTGGGCTGGCACGCAGGCCAACCGGGAAAGCTGTAGAGAAGAGGGACAGGGGTATCAACCAATGATTATAAACAAGGGGAGGATACACAATTCAAACCAACCAATGCTGTACAACTTAAGAGTGGAACAAAGGGGAACAGTCTAGAAGCAACCTATATATGGAAAAGGGACGGGGGAAGAGTCCGGGCCAATGATCGTCTTTGCTGGTGCATACATTGCTGCAGGGGCTCATGGGCTGATCTTCCTGTCACCATGACTAAGACAGCACAGGCTGTCCCTGCCCCCACGGCCGGCCCTCTGGCTGGCAACTTGCCTCCACAAAGTGTCTGTCATTCAAAACTTCCAGCTTATCTCTCCACATCTTGCTTCCACAGCAAGATGATTATTGTCAGCTGAAAGCATTACTCCCATAGTGCTGCAATAACTCACTATAAGACAAACTATCCCGATTGAGTTATTTCACCAATTAGCAAGTTCATGTGAAGCTCATATGAGGGGTCAGATGCATTGAGTTATTTCACCAGCTAACAAGCGACAGATAAGCTCTTGCAGCGGGTGAAATGCCCTGCTACAGTGTTTAACAGAGGAGTTGTAAATCTTGGTTTCAGTGGGACAAGTGAATGTGACTACAATAGCAACAATGAGCCATTTTCACAGTTTGGAAGTCATGTTTGCCTGACTGTACTTTGGGCAGAGATCCAAATGTTCAAGGTCTAAAAGTGACTGACCTTTTCATCACACTAATTTCACCTCTGCTCACTTGTTTTTCAAAGTCTCTATTTCCCTGTTGGTCTTTAGGCACATCTCAGCCTATGTCTCTGATCGCACTTTGGCTTTCCTCTGGGCAGTAGCTGCTGAAATCACCCCACTTTTGCCCCAGGAAAAGGGTTTGTATCCAGACAAATCAAGTCCCAGGTCCTCCTCATTGTGGGACTTCACAGACATTAGCTTTGGCACAGAAGGGGATGGCTGATAGGGGTGGACTCTGGGCTGTGGCATTGGGTTATGCCATGGCCTGAGAGAAGAGTAACAGTGTGAGGTTGGTCCTTGGAAGCCAAGTGGAGGAGGACATGTCATGGAAGCTGTGTCCATTGTATGGCCACCAAGGGCAGGGGCAGACTCCTGGACACAGGGACTGCCTCAGGGCCAGCACTCCAAAGGCCTTCCTCTGAAGGCCTAATATTGTTTTCAGTTTTGGGTCTCTCACTACACGAAAGAAATTGAGGCACTAGAGCGAGTCCAGAGAAGGTCAACAAAGCTGGTGAAGGGTTTGGAGCACACGTCTTAGGCAGAGCAGCTGAGGGAGCTGGGGTTGCTTAGCCTGAGGAAAAGGAGGCTCAGAGGGACCTTATCCCTCTCTACAACTACCTGAAAGGAGGTTATAGACAGGTGAGGGTCAATTCTTCTCCCAGGTAACAAGGGACAGGAGGAGAGAAAATCGCCTCAAGTTGTACCAGGGGAGGTTTAGATTAGATATTAGGAAAACTTTTTCACTGAAAGGGTTTTAAAACATTGGAACAGACTGCCCAAGACAGTGATGATGTCACCATCCCTAGAAGTGTTCAAAAAATATGTGGGTATGACAGATTAGGACATGGTTTAATGGAGAACATGGTGGTGGTGCTGGGTTAACGGCTAGACTTGATGATCTTAAAGGTCTCTCCAACCTTAACTATACTATGGTTCTATGATTCTATGAAGGATGCTGGACAGAGGTGTTGTGGGCAGGGCTGCAGTGAGTGGGGCTGCACATGGGGACTCCTATGTCCCACTCGCAGAGCTGGCCCAGGGTCAGCTGGGCCAAGACAAAGTCCGTAAGGACTGCTGTAATTACTTGGTGGGGGCTGAAGGTTGCTGGATGAGGTTGCTGAAGGTTCTCTGCTGCAAGGCCAGGTCCTAGTGGGGCCATGCTCAAAGCCCATTGGATAGATGGAAATCCTGCTTCAAACTTCAGGGGACAGATGCAAGCTTCTCAGGAGATGAGAAAGAGCACCAAGCCAAGTGATAAGACCAAGGAAAAGCCTTCTGGAGGAACACTTGAGAGACACTGCAAAGTGCTCTGTCTTCATCCCCTGTGAAGACAGGGGCAGCAGCCATAAGAAATGAGATGCAGAGATGTTTGCAGGATCCCAGTGCTTTGGAATATCCATTGGTGCCCTGACAGGCACAGGAAAGATTTGTGCCTCTGAGGCTGATCAGACTGGTGGCATGTGGCCACTCTCAGAAGCCCCTGAGATGGCTCCAGGTAGGACAGAATAGGGCTTGGGCATCTTCTGGAAGGTACGACCAGACTATAGGAGGAATTGACAGGTGTCCCTCACGTTCTCTGAGAATAGCTTACTGCCAGTGATGGGGCTAGGGAGGAATTTTCCTCCAAGCCAGTTTTGCATTCCTCTGAAGCACTGAGCATGTCCACTGCTGAGGGCTCCTCTGATCTCCTTTTTCTACATTTTTGGTCCCTTTGGCAGTCTCTGCTGCTCATGCCACAGGAAGATGGCCTGTCATGCCTTTCATCTGTGGGGAGGAAGGCTTTTTTTATATCCCACAGTGGGCTGCAAGTGTCACTGGGGTTTTTCTTTGCTTTCCTCTGCCACACTGAGCACAACTTCTTGCCAGGGCTCATTTGGGTCATTTTGGCCAGGTGTTGGCTGCTCTTGCTCCTTGAAGGTTTCCCTTGTGCCCCTCATGAGGAAAGGAAGGTTTCCAGACTCCCAGGGTAGGTCCCAAGGGTGGCCTGAGGGTTGCTTCTTGTCGTCTGTAGCACTGAGCACAGCCCCCGGTCAAGGCCCCTCTGGACCCCTGCAGTTCCATTCCTGCTTGCTGCCCTCACACCTCCAGAGCACGAATGGCTCTGGCTCTCTCTGATTCTCTTGCTGATTGCAAGCTTGGAGTTGGGGTGAGCTCTGCTCTTCCCTTGGCTCCATTTCCCCAGGGCTTCTTGCATCCATCCAGAGCTGACATTTTTCTGTTCTCCTGCCTGCAGTGCAAGCACAGGGCATGCATCCCTGGCCAGGAAGCACAGCAACAAAGCAAGCCTTGGAAGGCAAAAATTGTGTTTGTCATGAATAAGTGTCATAATTTGTAAAACACCCCACAGTACCACACCTTTCTTTGTTTTTGTGTGAGGTTGGTACAGATCCTCTGTATTCCTGTTTTCCCCCTTCAGGAAACAGGAGCTACTGGGCCTGTATTCCTGCTGCTACATTCTGTAGCTCTGTCAGTCACCTTTTCCAGACTACAAAGGATGGTTTTTACAGCTAAACTGAAGAACACATCAGCCTGATCCTGGCTACGCATGCACATTATGGTAATGGTTGTGAGCATCAGCTCCAAAACAGATGGATAAAAATAAAAATTAAAATAATATTCTGTTTCCAGTTATAACCTGTGTGCTATGCATCCTTGAATGTGTCTTTGGAGCTGAAAAGCCTCTGATATTTCTGGAAAATAATGATCATTTTCAGTTGATTCATGATGAGCACAGGAAATGGAACAGAACGGTTATGCCACATTAAACCCGGAGTTTTGCGTGACCAGATATGACCCAGGCCTGAGAGCTCCACCCAGGAGACAGGGGCAGAGAGGGGCACGCCTACAGCAGGGCTCAGGCAGGGACTGGAGGTCCCAGGCTGAGCTGGGACACATCCTCTGGACCCTTGGCAGGAGATGGTAGGAGTGGGGAGAGGCCAGTCCCAGCCATTGAGGTCTGTGAGTACCCCCAGGACCCTGCCAGGACTTGTAAATTGGAGTAGTGCTTGTTAGCTACCAGTCAGTGGGGACATTCCCAGACTCCCAGGACCCTTATGTAGATAAATGAGAGGAGTCCCTTCTGTGACATCTGCTAGCTCCTTCACTACTATGGGATGAATCCCATCAGGCCCAATGGACTTGACATTAGGAAATATTTCTTTACCCAGAGTTATCAAACCCTGGAAACAGGCTTCCTGAAGAGGTCCCATCATGTCTGTCAGTGTTGAAGAGTGTGGTGGTTTTGCTTAGCCCAGAACATCAGCAAGGTATCTTTAACATCTAAGAGAAATTTAAACCCCTCAAAAACTGTTGTAGTAGGCCTGAGGAAGTGTCTGAGGGGTGGGGAGTGGCAAAAGATGGCTCCTGTGTGTCTTGTGTTCTGGAAGTTTTTCACCAAGTCCAGCAGTGCCAATCTCTGATGGCTTTGAGGGTGATGGACATGCTGCTCGCAAAGTCTGGGCCAATTAGAGAAGTTAGTTATGCCTCTGTGAAAACATATTTAAGAAAAAATTAAAACAAAGTAGTCATGAACATCTTTTTAGCTAGAGGAGGAGGAAGAGGTGAAAATACGTGAAGGGAGAACAGCATGGAGACACCAAGGTCTGTGGAGAATGTGGGGGAGGAGGTGCTTCAGGTGCCAGAGCTGAAAACCCTCTGCTAGCCGTGGTGAAGACCATGGGGGGAGCAGGTGGTATCCCTGCAGCCCATGGAGTCCATGGCGGTGCAGAGATCCACCCACAGCCCATGGGGAGGTGCCCATGCCAGAGGAGCAGGTGGATGCCTGGAGGGAGCTGTGATCCAGTGGGAGTCCCCTACAGAGAGTTAAAGCTACAAAGGCCTTGCAAGAGAGAGAAAGGCCTTGCTCCTGAGATGGAAGCAGCCTGGCCTCAGCTCAGTCTTCCTATGGACGAAGGATTTACGTTGCAGCAGAAATTTGGGTTGCTGCTTGTGAGATTTGACCCATGCCAAACAAGTTCACAGAGGACTGTCTCTCATGGGAGGGACCCCATGGCTAAGTAGAGGACCCCTCTCCCTGATGGACTGACCAAAGTAAAACACCCCATACCCTGCCCCCTACCCGAGCTGTTGGTTGGAAGGAGGGGGGTTGAGCAGAGAAACGGTGTTTGTAACAGAAGAATAGTTGTGATGAATGAACTAAGAAAAAAACCCATACCCTGCCCCCTACCTGAGCTTTTGGTTGGAAGGAGGGAGGGGAGTGAGCAGAGAAATGGTGTCTTAAGAGGGAGAGGAGTGAATGAAGGAACAGTGTCTTAAGAGCTTATTTTTATTTCTCACTTATCCTCCAGCTCTGTTAGGTTAATAAATCACTTTGCAACTAATAAGTTTTCAGCCTGTATTTGCTCTTTTTCAGTGCGTCTTCCCACCAGTGGTTTATCTCAACACAAGTCCAGTGTGTGTGTGTTTAATGGTTTTTTTTCCTCCCTCTCCTGCAGGTCTGTGGCAGGAGAGAGCAGAGAGAGCAGAGGTCATAGGTGCCTGGCATTTATCCAGAGTCAAACCTCAACAAAGAGGCATTTAAACAGTGCCCTTAATACCATGCTTTAGCTTTTGATCAGCCTTGAATGGAACAGGTAATTGGACTATCACTGGATAATCATTTTAGATCTATTCCAGATTAACTATTCTAGTCTAATCTAGTGTAAGCATTCAACTGATACATCTGTCCCCTTACAATTTCACTGTCCACAAATGGAAAATCACTCTTCCTGCAGTTGGAATGCTCAGAAGAGCAGGCAACCCAAGTGATATAAGAAGTGGTTAATAAAAAAACCAGGAGCTAGAAAGAGGATGAAGAATGGAAACAACGTGGTAGCAACTGCAGAGAAATGAGAGACATGTGCCAATTCTGGGAAAAAAAATGGGTGAATACCTGGGAGAAAGCAGAAAAATAAAAGTGTTTCTGCTACAGAGATCTCCCATGGAGGCTTGACCCTAAACTGTTATAAACCTGAGGGGTAAGAGGTGAGTGAATGACAGGGGTCTTCTGGAGACCCCTTAAGAGTCTTTGTCCCAAGGAAGCTATTCCCAGTTTCAAAATTCCAAAACTGTTATCTGAAATGGCAACTATTTTTAATTGATTATGACATGCTCAAAGCACATTAAATAACATTAATGGGATGTGAATCATCACGACAGCTGCTTTGGTGACACAAAATGCACAGAAACCATTTTAACCCTATTTCACAGAATGTGTTCTGTGTCACTTACATGGCATGATCACAGCTACCCAGGCTGCTTTCTTGGGATATCTTTGGGGTTTAATTATCCTGTCAATTAGAGTTAGAGGTATTAATGTGGCAGTGAAATGATAAAGATTGCTCATGGGTTCTCTTCTCTACTTGTTTTTATTCATCAGTCTTGAAAGAGGAGGACTTTACGCATTGTCTTGACATAGATGCTAATAAGCCTATAATGAGAGATTCACTGTGTCAAGTAAAATAGGTGTCAGCAGCCTATTTATGAAGAGAACAAGCTAAGATAATGGCACAATGTAGTAATGAAGAAGTGGAGAGTGTAGTCTCCTGGACAGGGCAGAACACCCTGTTATTTTTCTAGGATGGATGGATTTAGCCAGCGAATGGGTAAAAGCATTTAAGAAGAGGGGAATGATGACAAAAACCAGCCACTTCTGAAAAAAAATGAACAGTGCATTGTAGGATGAAAGTGCATTGTATCAACATATGCTCTATGAAGCTATAGAAAGCATTTAAAACTGAATATTGAGTAAATGGAAGTAATTTTCCACAAAATCCTGAACTAGGGTAAATCAGAAAAGCATTATTAAAGTATATAAAGCTATGTTGACTTACATCTCCTGAGACTACTAAGTCTCAGACTAAGTCCCATGTTCATGTGCAAAGCATTTCAGATCAACATTTTTAGTTTCAAATGATCTGGATTAAGTTGGACAGAGTGTAAAAATGAGAACTATTATTAACATTGCATGCCAGAGGCTATAACAACGTATGAAATGTAAATGGTTTTGCGCAGTCCAGTACTTGCTTAGTGCTTTCAGCATCTTTAGTGGACCAAATATCTATGGTGTCCCTGGGTGCTTAAACTACATTGGTTTTTGAGGTAAAGTAAAACACTCATAAAGTCCATACATTTCTAGATTATTTATTTGTGTGACTCATATAAGTCATAACATGCTGTGATTTTAATGAGTTCTATCTTCACATGTTCCTTCTCCTGGAAGACCTTTATAGTCTTGCTCTGTCACTTATTCCCTCAAGCTGCTTCATACACAAAATAGAACTATTTCTGAAAAATGGGGTTCTAAGAACTGTCACACATCAATAGATGTATTTGGGTGGAAACAAAAACCTATAAGCAGTTGATGCTACTAGCCACTTCAATAGTAAAATTGGGAGAACCCAAAAATTCAGAGTAGTTCTCTTTTTTTTGCTTCCAGTTTATAGACTATGATTTTTGAGATACACTACTCTTATTTTCAATCAGATTTTTGTGCCAATTTTAATGAACAATGCTTCAGTTCTTGACATGAAAATACTAAAAGAAGAATGATAAGAATAGAATTCACACCATGGAATTACAATTACATAAAATCATTAGGTTTTATAAGAACATAAAAACCACATGATATAAGAATATAATACATTCATTCCCTTTCCAAACATTCAGGACTTAAACTAGCTCTCAGCAGTCTAACAGGAATAGCAATTTTTCCAATGGCCCTTAACATCAGTACAACGTCCCTCTCAGAGCAAGGGCAGCAGATCACTTTAAGAGTGCAGATTCCCTGAGCCAGCATTAATAGCCCTATGTGTTTATTTCAGGAAGACTTTCTTGATTGTTAGAGATGCTTCTCTGGGCCACAGTAATAGCATTATAAGTCTTCAAAGAGAAGATCATTTGGGACAATTTCAGACACTGACTGAATATATATTAAGCTAGTATTTATTCCATGTGCAACAATGTATTGGTTTGAAAACAAACCAGTGGGAGATCACAAGTCAGGATTGAAATTAAAAATAAGTGAAATAATACAAGGAAAAAAGCACTGACAAAGTCAGATACAACCTAACACCCTGTTAGGGTGGTAGTAGCAGTCCAACTGAAGTAGTCCAGTCGAAGCGGTGATCTTGTGAAGGTCTAGTCTCCAGCTGAAGATCTAGTAGTAGCTCTGGTCTTCTGGGAACCCAGTAGACAGGGCTAGCTCAGGCAGTTCCAAGGCCAGGTTATATCCAGGTGGGAACACCTGGCTCCTCCCTCCTCGGCAGAGCATCTCACAATGGGATGAGATAAGTCCATGAGTCACACGGTGGGTCCCTGATGGCCCATTGCCTGTCATGCGGGGTGGGTCGTTAGCAAGTGATAATAGCTAACGGATGGCCCATTGCCTGTCATCCGGAGTGGGTGATAGCAGCTAATGGCCCACAGCTGGTGGTAATAGAATACTTAACTACATCAATATTGCAACCTAGGACAAACAACTTGTGTCGAAGACTAGATTTTACACCCTTGCAGTTAAAATTGTACAAAATTATTCATTAAATTCCTTGCAGGTTGTTTCTTGGATGTCTTTTTCCCATTCCCCTTCCACTCCTCACATTGAAAATATCTAGCGTAACAGCTTCTCTGGGTTCTCATAGAGAACTCTTTGGACAGCTGAAAAGAGAGGCCACAAGCTCCACCCTCTAGGAATCTCTGTAGATGGGATAAAGTGCTCTGCTCTCAGGTTTCACAGAACCATCTCCTGCGCCACACTTTTGCATAGAGAGGCTGCCATCTCACTAATTTGCAGGGCTCTTCCCTTAGCAGGAGAAGGACTCAGAGCCTTGTCCTTGATCAGCACCTGCCCTTCATCAGTTCCTTCTTGTTCAGCTCAAATGGCCCAAGCATCATGAAGCCTGGTTAAGTAAAAGAAAGGAGGAATTTGCCTTGGTACCTTTCCAGTTCCTACAGTGGATCACAGCAAATGACAGTCAGCTTGTTTAGAATACCATCTGGAAAATTCAAGTTCTGTCATAAAAAGCATCGAACACTGGTCTTTTATTGATCTCCTGGGATACTGTTATTATTTGTTTCATGCATTGTAGAAGTGATAAGCAGCTGGAAGGAACCTAGAAATTCAGGATCCCTTAGGATTTATCACTACCAGCCTCTGATTCATCAGCATGTTAGCCTTTGGGCTACTGCATTTTTTTGCACCTAGCCAAATCAAATTAAAAGTGATTAGTGTTATTAGCCTGTTTTGCAATAATGAATAAGAAAACATAGAGCCACCAGATGTTCTGATGGGCAACAGGTTGATGGGAGCTGGGAGACTGTGGTTTGGGACCTTTGCTTTCCCTCACAGTCTCCTGCTTCCAGCTAATCTCACCTTGCCAGAGGATAAGAACCTTTCCCCTTGAGACAGCACTTCATGAAGGAGCTGCATGGCAGGGTAACATTAAAGGGCTTTATGCTACCAATCTCATCGGTTTAAGGGTACATCTCCTTTTACCCAGTACAGTCACTCTTTCAGCTACTTTTCCAAGGTATTCCACTTTGTGAAGGAAATTGTCTCTCCTTACCTTTATACATGTAAGCTAAATGACCTCTCTACTCCTTAAAGCTCCTCCATTCTGGGACACACAATTCTTTGCTATCACACACTCTGCTCCAAGTTGGGATCTTTTTTATCATAATGGAAAAGATGTAGGTAGTAGGAGAAGAAGAGGATCATGGTCCTCTCCTTTTATCTTGCTAAAATGGAAAACTCCTTCTGTTAGCTCCCTGCTAGTTATTGTCCCTGTTCTTGAGAGAGGAAAGAGAAAGCATGGGCCACAACTCTGATGGGCAGCACAGAAGTGGGCCTGGACGCCAAACTAAGTGTAGAGCATGTCCATTTCATTTAGCATATATTTTGAATCTAGATACTTCCTCAGTTAGCATAAATTTTGAATCTAGATACTTCCCTGGCATTGGAATATCACTCTTTCATAATCACCTATATATTCTCAAAGCCTCACCCACCTACCTCCATGTGCCTTTATTTCTGTTTTGCCCCAATCTAATAAGCACCTATTACTGAGACATCAAAGAAAACAATAGCAACTGAATAATGTTAGCACTTGATGCTACAGAACTAAAATTAAATATCTGAAGCAGGATAAAGCCACAAGATGAATGTCTTCAAAGTCAGAAAAAAAGAATATTAAGGCTTTAACCTGTTTATAGGAAAGTATTTTCTCTGGTGGGATAATCAAAGTTTCAAAGATCTTGTCCTATATAATATCAAATCCTATTACTATTCAGCAGGGGAAAAGCTATTCCCTTAAAATCAAGGTACTGTTTAGGAGCTTCCAGCAGGAAAAAGCTTGTATTGTGTGCACAAGCACACACAAAAAGCATCTCAAAGGGAAATGTTAGCCTCAAATTAATTTCTATCAGATTTGATTGAAATACTCACATATATCTGTTCATTGGAGGTTTGTGACTTGACTCTGCCTGACTGGGATTTGGTAATCAAATAGAGACTCCTACAACATGTGTATCAGTTTTACTGTGGTCGAGAAATATAGCCGTAAAATATGCATCATATCAGCAAAATTAGAACAAGCTGATTTTTGTATACAGCTTCATTTGTTCATTAACTAAATAAGTACCCATAATTAGTAAAAAAAGCAAGATACAAATAAAAATAACTCTTAAATGTTATGCTAATATTATTGTACCATGTCTGAACCAGTTTGTATACTTGAACAGATTTTTCCTACAAAGCCAACATCAGATACTTTAGTTCTTGTGCACTTCTTGCTGGCCACTATTGCAGCTACTTTAAAAATAAGCAAGACTTTAAACCTTTCTCATGTGGCAAGTTCTGAAAAACTGTGCATTAATCCTTCCTTCAATTTCTCAAAGAACTGCTTAACTTTCTCTTATTTTGTCTCAAATTCTGACTTCTAAAACTTTAACACCTAAAAAAAGAAATGGTAAATAAAATAAAATAAATCCCTTGAAAAAAGGTTCCATTTTCCAGACACATCTAATAACAATGAGGTACCCAAATGTAAAGGCAGCAGTTACAGATGTGTAGCTGTACTGTCACATAGCTCACATTACCCTGGATTCAGCCAGACCCCTAGTTGTGCTGGAAGCCTCATGCAGAACTGCAGAATCATAGCATTTTTGACACAATAAACCCATACAGAATCGTTGTCTCCTGTCAGTCATTGAAAACAAGAATCTCAAATTTTAACATCATTTATATTATCACTGCACACCATTTTGAACTTTGACCTCATTGTATCACTGACTTCATTATCAGACTCAAATTCTGAGACAGTACTTTAGATCCAGATGGATCACTGTTTAAGTAAACAGTGGAAAAAAGTAAAGACATTCATCCAAATTAAACTGAAACACCTATGAGAATATCCTATTTGTTGGACCTACAGAAATTCTATTTAGTTTATAACATATTTCATTTAAACTTTCTTTAAAGGCTCTTTAAATTAAAGAGGTTTTGGAAGAAAGGCAAGTGGGGAATAGGAAACTGAGGGGAGGGAGAAGAAAAAATGAAATATAAACTTTGGCAGAATGGCAAGTAAAGAGCAGGAAAGCAAAGAAATAGAAGGCAGGCAACTGAACAATTGAAGGAATGGAAGTTGAACAGGAAGAAAAGGGACAACAGCCATCATTGGCAATAGAAGATGAAAGCTTGGAGACTGAGAGAGAATACCCAAGTTTCAGAGTTAACAGATTATTATCTCAAGAAAACTCCTTGGCTTCTTTCAGAACTTCTGAGTAATGAGTTTGCTAGATCTTATGCCTGTGTAGGTCCAGTTTGGACAAGAGGACAAGCACGGAACACAAAGGCCTTACACCTGAAAAGGAATGGTAGCTATTCAGGACAGGAATGGAGCTAATTTCCCTTATATTATTTCCTCCAAATAATACTCCAAGCCTTTGGGGCCTGATGAGGAGAAAACAAAGTCTTTTACACTCTGGAGACCCTGACTAATATAACAGTAACATCATCTCCTTGCTATCTCTGCCTCCATAATGTAGAGCTCCCTTAAAATGTAATGTTCAAAATTAGCCAAATTAACTGCTCCTTTCACCTATTTTTTTTTCTAGTCTAAAAAAGGAGATGAATGAGGGGAAGAACACATAAGTTCACTTGTAAGCTGAATAAACACAGAAAAAAATTGGAAGAACGGTGGCACCAGCCCTGCAGCCAAGCATTCAAGTCTCTAACTGCCTGGTACTTGCTGAAAATTTTCAGTTTCATCCCTTATTGCCTCAGTTCATATGTATTCTTTGAGGCATTTTGATTTCGGTAACATTTTCCATTGTACCTTCCTTTTTTATCTTCTTTATCTACCAACCAGATAACACTGTATTTTTAACAGGCATCTCCATCAGGATATCGACTAAGTGGCTCCCAAGTCCTCTGTCACAAGTCACTAAGAAAAGGAGATAGGCAAAGTAGTTATTGATGTTTTCGACTGCCTTGGTAGCTGACACTATTTCCAGCTATTTTTGGAGGATGAGGAAAAGAGGGAGTATAAAAATAACAGCATGGGGTCAGTTCAGAATCTGTATATAGGCAACTGCAGCCACTTTCCAGCCCCCCCAGAAAATCTGTGGTGAACAAATACAGTTTTCTGGCTATCATACCTTCACAACACATCACATTCTTTACAAGGGATTGAAGTTGAAACACCTGCGCTTTTGGGATGATTGATTTTTGAGAAATTATGCTGGATACAACTGACTACCAAAAAACATTTATGCTTTCACAGAGTAAGGGAGTCTTAAGAATCAGATTCCAGAGGTATGAGTTAAAGCAGAAGGTATGATGAGTTAGGCCTGGCAAAACGAAGAAGGGAAGACCAAACACATGCATAATGGGGACAGTTTGAACAGAGTGGTGGGACACTATTGCTTACAAGATGAGCTGACAAAAAGCAAGTGGCATGATCCAATAACATAGCACAAACACTAAGTGCTACTGTAAAAAAGACCATGTAATTAAATTACAGAAGTTGCTACCACAGGATTTTACAAAAGCCAAAGGCATAAGTTAACGGGTATGGAACACAGTGATCCTGGTTGCAAAGCCTAACCAAGTTCTTCATTGTAGGAATTCAAGAGCCTCACTTCACATTTACCTTATTTTATTTTACTTTGCTGAACACCCAGGAACAACCACTTCTGAAAACCCCTGTAATGTGAAGTAATACAGCATTTATTATATTCTTCAGGAAGGTAGAATGGCCTACAGACAAATGTAATTCAAAAGTCTTGCAGTCATTTGTTTCCCTTCATAATTCCAGTCCCATGATTCTTTATTGCATGGGAAAACTAAAATTTAATCGAAAAACTTAAACTTCAAATACAGGTATGTGAAGAGAAAGCTAGAAAGTATGACCTTACTGTTCTGTATGGCTGGAAAAAAATGAGAGAAAGTAATCATATGGACATATAATTTCTGTATATATAGTCCTCTCCTATAGTCCTGGCTCATGATTTTAGAACACTTTGAGGAGTTGCAGTTTTGGTCGTGCTTCAGACTTACCAGTACAATAAATACACTGCTAAGCAGAACATCATCAGAAAAAAATATAAAACATATTTTTAGCAACTGGTTATATAAAATATTGCATCTTTTCTTTCAGATCTTCAGGTAAGTGCAGTTGAATTCACTGAGTGCTCACAACTTCTATGAAAGTCTGGTCTAGGTTCCCTTCATGAAGAGCCATCCTCATTATTGAATTACCATTCATTGAATACCAACATTGAATACCAGCAATCTCATAGCACTCCAAGAAACACATAGAACTTCAGGGTTTGAACATAAGCACAGAACTGTTAGATTAGAACATGTAATGGTCTGGTGGACTCACAGGTAGGCCGAGGAGGAGGCAGAGGAATCTCTTTCCTTAACAGGTTCTGTAACCAGGGCTGACAGCACTGCTAATATTAGTTCTCTGAAACACAGGCGGCTAATGACTCATTTTCAATTACTTGCTTCTCTTGGAGTAGAAGTGAAGTGCTCTGGCTCAGAAAAATTGTTGACTGTGGTAAGCTGCATGGTTTTTTGTTTGTGTTATTTAATGGTTTGAAAGACAATGAAGACAGCATTGGCATCACATAAGCAACAACAAGCTGTGGCCCAACTTCAAACAATTTTATGGGTGATTTAAAAAAATACCCCAACCTTTGCTATTGTAGTAAATAAAGGAGACCACACAGGTGAACATGTCTAAATTTTCTGTTCCAGTACTGTCATCACCAAAGGATTAAAAGAAACTGTAGCTATGCAGTCCAAGACACCTGGACTGAAAGCTGGTATTTGTGATCATAGTCAGTGTTGAACCAGTTTAAAGCTTTAAATCTAATCATGTCAGTCGTTTGAAGATTTTGCTAATACAAAAGCACAACAGAACAAGAACAGTAAAATAATATGTCTTTTGGATTTATATTGCTTTCTTGTCTGCAGCATTTAACCATTAACAAAAAGTCAGCTAAAGTAACAATACAAAAGCCAAAAGCAGTAACGAAATTAAAATCACAAAAGTCATAGAGTGCAAACATTAGAACTTTTGTTTTCTAATTCTTACTAGCATTAGTGAAATATATTAAATTGCAAGATTTTCTCTTTACTGAGTGTAAAATCTATTTTAATGTATTTATTTGTTGCATATTTTTTAAATTTTAAGTGGTTTTTTTGCAATATATAAGTGACAAGCTTCTATGTTTGTGAGATAAAGTAATTATTTTTATCAAGAAAAAGGTAAATGGCAGAAGAAAAATTTAAATACCCACTTTTTCCAGGCAGAACAACTATCTGATATAATTGCTTCTTATCTCTGTAACAGTTTAACAGCAAGTTTCAGACTTATTTTAGTTTTTCACATATTCTAAATCAAGTTAGAAGTTGCAGAAAAGACCATTATCAACACTGCTCCAGTTCTGCAATTACTATTGAGTATTTCAGGGTGAAAAAAGGATTCTAAAAATGGCTGTCTGAAGTCAAACTGCAAATGGTTCCAAAGTTCCTATTGCTACCTTCAGAAAATGAATCATGATCTTTTCCATCCTGTGAACAAGAACCATGTTTTAATTCTAAAAACATCTCCGTTTTGGTGGCTACCAAAGCTGCTTCCATAACATAATAGTGAATCTGATTTAATCACTTCTCATTTTCAAAATCAGAGATTTGGCTTTTCTCTTTTTTTTCACTCATGTGGTCTCCTTGTTCCCATGTTTCATGAAGTTTGCTGAGAAATTTTTGCAGGGAAAGAATATGGATCTCCTGCTCTTCTGAAAAGAAGAGAAAGCATTTCTCTGGCTTATGGGAACAGTATTTACCCACAGTTCTTCTGCTTCCTGAGCAATGTGGTAAGGGCTTATGCTTCAGCAAAGTATACTTTTATTCAACATATGATGCCATCATCTCACCTGCTGACAAAACCGACAGAGCTGGCTTGATGTAGAGCACAACAGATGGAGCACAGACTGCTGTCTACAGTTGCCAGCACTGTGCTCTGGTCTTCTTGTGACTGAACAGCAAAATAGAGTCCTCAGTTTAGGAATTATCTATAAATTTCTGATATCTATGGGTAAAGAGTTCTGTAGAAATGCCTTTAGATTAATAATAATGTTATTTTAATTAAATTGCTATTAGCTACCATCTGTTTACATAATTCACCTGCACTGCAATGCTACTCCAGTGAGACTCTCTGCTAGTCAGTATTGCTGCAGAGCTGTTCGTTCTGTCCAATCTAAAATATTAAAAGACCAAAGTGATGGGGCACCAGAAAAGATTTTAATATAAATTAACTAATGAGGCATACATTTTAAAAGTGTCTTTCTGTAAACTGTAGTACTACTTCTATGTATGAAATCTTAAATTGCATTTTGTAATGGTGGAGAAAAGAATGCAGTTCTAAAATTTAAATCCCAAGAATGCAATTCTAAAATTTAATTCCCAAGATCTACCTCATCCCATTGCATTTGGAAGTTTTTAGTGGAAGAAGAGCAGAAGGGAGTCACACAAATGCAGAAAATTGATTATAATTTTTTACAGAGTTTGTTTTACTTTGGTGAAAAACCTAATGAGGTAAAAAATTAGTCATTGTGAAACTAGATAGGAATTCTTTCTATTGACTTTCAATGGACTTTAAATCAGAACCAAAGAAAAGACCCATCTTCCCAGTCCTAGTTAATTAACAAGCAGAAAACAGCATGATATAGAAATAGGGTAGAAATTCTTGTCCTTAATCAGCAAAAGCACAAACCGTCCCAGACTTTTGCATCTGACTTTCTCTGTGCTCCAGGATACACATCTGCTGCATTTTACCCTGGAGCCTAGTCCTTCCTGCACTTATCAGAGCTTAGCTAGAAGTGGGTGGAGGGAAGGGGTCTGAAGTGACAGAAGTTCAGGTGAGAAGGAGGCAGACTGAGTGCCCTAGACAGCCAGTAGATGGAGGAGCTTTCTGCATTTCACTCTGAGCAAGGCAAAGAGAAAAATATCTGGAAGCTCTATTAAGCAGTGGATTTGTCTATATATTCCTAGGATGTTTAAACCAGAACATAATACTGAAAAATATTTGGTTACAGCACAAAGATTTTCTTTGGCTAGAAAGCTCCCCCATCCCCTCTCCTCAACCTCCTTTGCATATACAATTTCTTATGGGGATAAAGGGATATAAATAGCTTTTTAGAATAGCTACTCCATAACATCTATTTCAGAAAATACCTAAATTTAGAAAAACCGTAAGGATGTTTCTCTATGAGAGCTGACTTTGTAAAGTGACAACTGCTCAGCATGTCAAAAGGAGGCTCTTCATACCCATCTGCATTGCTCAATCTCTTTTTAATGCACCACCAAGACACAGAAACAACCTATAATTCTGAGAAGCTGAAAGAGCAGTAGCTTCCTGTGGCCCTGTATTAACGTTTCAGAGGGAAAACCTGCAGGTGGATGTTCACTCATTGCAGATTCTCATCCTTCAGCATGTAGCTGTATCAGCTATCCTCTGTCATCTGGAGATTTCCTGCTATTAAACTTGACCTTGGAAGATACTTCGCACATTGTTTTGCTTAGAAGAAAGGTCTTAGAAGAAAACAGATGCTAATCTCAGTAAGCTTGTATCTTAGGTATTCATTCACTAGCAGACTTGATTTTGTGCTTTAATAAAACTTTCAAAAGATCATATTGATGCTTATTATGCATTGTTGGATCAGTTTGATACTAGAAATAGCAGCAAGAAGGATGCAGCAGAAAAACAGAGGAAAAAAGCAATCTTAAAGTTATCTGTTAATCATTACTACAGCTATAATGGAACCAGTGCCCACCTGATTAACATAACCATGTGTATTCAGCAGATGCAGTACAAGTGGAAGAGTGTGTAACAGGTAATTAAAAGCCAGGGCTTGCTCGGGTAGTGCTGCACAATGCCCTGTGGGAACCTTAAACCTTCCTAATGCTAAGGGCCTTCCATTGCATTACCCAACCCATATTTGTTAAAAGATCAGAAACCTAATTCTTGAGCTGTTAACCACGATGTACACAGTATGTGTTGTCATTATTGCAGAGAAATGAATCTGGCATGCAGCATGAAGGATTGTAAGACATGAAGCATGGTAAGAATGATTCTGAAATTATCATTGTTTTGTAAATTTTAGGAGGGTAAGGTTCACTAAGATATCTGTTGATATCATATGAAATGTTTTGTCATCCGTTCACCTGCCTGGGAGAACCTATTCCACTACAGAGTTAATTATATATTTAAGAAACAAGGTCTGTCATTACCAGTTTTCTTCTGTTCAATCCAATGAAGTGTTCAACATACTGTTCAAATGATACTTTACATTTAGCTAATGAAGTTATTCTGCCCCTGACGTTAACACTAGAGATACTTTCTTCCTCCCAGATGACTTATTCAAGCCCTAAAAAATTAAGTAACTTAAAGGACCTGTAGAATGAAAAATTAATCCACTGAGCATTTTATTCTCTTTTGTTCTGATGCAACATCAGTTGAAATTGATGGAAATGTTTCTAATGCTTTTAACAGCATTGGATAAGGTTCTTAAATATAGGTAAAGGTGCCAAAATCTTAAATAAAAACAATTTTGAAACAAGAATTTGAAGCAGAGAGGGTTAGTCCTTGGTCTGAACAGCCTCAACTTGGACAGGAGGTTGGGTATAAAGTTGGAACATCACATTCTTACCTGCAGTGCCAGTGACTTCCCCCATTAACTCAGATTTCAGAAAAAAAGAATGTAGCCTTATACAATTTATATGTATATTTTAAAGAAAGATTGTTCAGTTTGGAAAAGTTCCCAAATTTAAAAAAAAATAAATTTAGAAATCAAACAGGAGAAAAATAGTAGTTATGCCAGGAAAAGACACCTGGGACCAAATCAGTCTCATGATACTACTCTATCACGTATTCCCACTTATTTATTCATATTTATTGTACTACCATCACTTTTCTGGATTTAGCTTGATCAGTAATTTTAAATGGGTCCAGTGCAGTTAAGGGCATGGCACTTCTTTAAAAGTGTTTATGAATGAGATGGGGACTGGGCTTCTATCTACATGAGTGATAAGCTTGTGAAATAGGCTCAATTAAAATTGTGCACCCAAACTCACGTGAGATAGAGTGCACCTTGTAAGAGGATTGAGAGGCAGAGTTTGCAGAGAACTTTTGATAATGTGGGAGCGAGATGAGAGAGAACACTGAAATTTTATAAGCATAATGGAATTGAGCCCAATAACCAGGCAACAGTTGTCCAAGTTTCTCCAAATAAGATGGTTGACAGACATAGAAAAGGAAGCAATCATTATTTGCCATGTATTATAAAATCCCGCTTTCAGCTTGGTAATCAAGGAAAAAAGATAGCAAGAGATATTTTATTGTAGGGTTTTTCAACAGCATCAGCAGTTTCAAATACAGTGTTCATCATCCTGTTCTGGCCAGAGCTTACGAAATAATAAAATATCTAAGGCCTTGATTTGATGTACAGTCTACATCTGGTTAGAAGGTATACACTCAAACCCATTGAGCAGTATTAGATCTGGGCACAAAAAAAAAAAAGCATTGAGCTAAGTCCAACAGATATCCAACAGTCAAAATCCTGATGGAGACAAACCATCTGAGAATTTAAGCTGTGAGTGATACAAAATAATGATCTGGCAGAGAAAAGAAAAGTCTTCTGCAGAATTACTAGCTGGCAAAAAGGTTGTTAGATATAAATCACTTTTAATATTATTTGCATATTTTCTACTCTAAAAATGAAGAAAAACAGGAAAATTGAAGAATTAAATTATTTTATATCATATGAAGTTTAATAAAAATAAATTTTGAAGTTTCTGGCAATCACCAGGCTTCTGAAGTGGTCAGGGAAGATAGATAAATGTCCCTATGGTATTAATCTCATTTGTCAGATACCTGAACCAAAGTTTAAAGAAGCCAAGTGGCATATACAAGTTATAAAATATATGGCATAGCAAGAACAGAATGTGTGTTTTCTGGATTTTTAATTAGAATGTGGATATTTTTGCTTTGCAACAGCTAATTCTTTTCACTCCCAATTATATCTATATACACACACACACACACATCCCAAGAACGTGATACATCATAGAAAAATTTACTGCAGACAAGTAATGCCCTATCATAGCTAATAACCTTTGAAAGTTTTAATGAGAACAATAGCATGTGTCTGTTCTGCAGATTTTTCATTAAAGAACGTAGACCACTCTTGAAGAAAAAAAGATATTTGAGGAAGTAATAACCCAGAAGTTAAAAAAATATTGATTAGGAAAAAATGTTTTCTTCATAAATATAATGTTTCTATTTTAGTAAAAAGCAGCTGTTTAGTCTTTACAAAAAAAAAAAAAAGTATGTTCTTACAGCACACATTTTATTTGTTGTGAGATTTGTTGAATAATGAGTATTCATCTTACAACCTTCTCTCACCTTACCTATCACACTAAAAGATTTAAAATTCTTCTGGAAAGTCTGTGCCATTTCATTTATTACATGGGAAAAAATTAAACATCATTTTTTTTTTTTCCCTCTATATAACTACCTGCCCTTTGGTGCCTAATACCTTCTTAGAAGGTATGACCTGGTAAATTTAGTATGGATTACCACAGACTTACTCACTTCTAATGAGACATAGTTTCTCCTGATCTTTTTCATCTACCTTCAGAAAAGAAAGATAAAAAACAAAACAGAGGTTGTTTCTGTCAGACTTTGTTCTTTGGTGTCAGGGAAACATGCTGGGGTTTTTCTTTCTCCGTCTTCTAAGTTTTCACCTTGATCTTGTAAAATATTACAAATAATCCAAATGCATATATCACACTGCTGTTTTCTAAATACAAACTTAAATAGTCAAAGATAATGATAATGACTACTTGAGAATATATTCTTTTGTCTTTGAGAAATGCATTCAGTGGTACATTTCCGAATTTCAGGAGTCTGGTGGGCAACTCGCAGACTAAGGCAAATGCAAATTAAGATAGCTGAATCAAGGGCCTTCTGAGGACTTCAAAGGGCTTTGGAACGAGCCTCAAGTTTTTAGGACTTTTCATCACAGATATCAAAATACTTCACAACATTCAGTACATTCCATTACTTCTAATTCATTGATGTATAAACAGTGAAACAATTCTCTTCCTATCATTTAGTGACTCTGTGGAACATCACAGAATAACAGTCAGCTCCCATGACTTTCCCTTTCCGATATCTCAATCGAATTTTCTCATAGAGATTGCCTAAGAAAATAATAGTTAAGCTTGTTACTCCAGTAATTCTGTTCCCCAAATGACTAAAGTCTGAATTAGCATGTTATTTATCACTTGACAGAGGAGATCTGTATACTGATCCTTCGGAACTAGCACAAGATGTATTAGCAAACCTCAAAAATCCCAGTGTGCTGTATCTGCCACCACCAACTCTTGCCATGACAGTTCACTTGCATCTGTCCCTACAACCCTTTGATCGTTCCCATCTCTTACTAATCCCAGCTACTTCAAGGGTTACACAGAATTCAGATGAGATCCTCTGTTGATTTAGAAGCATGTTTTTCCAGATAGAAATTGTATCTTCTCATCTATGTTAAAAAATAAGTACTATGCTGTTGTCACCACCATAATATAAATGACTAATTATAATAAGGAGCCAGATGCTTATAAAATAAATAACAAGAGTTATGAGTGCTCCTGTCCTGTTTCTTCTAAATCATATAATCTGGTTTAAATGTTGGGGGCTGGACTGTCTGCATGATATTAAATAGTTAAAGGGAAAGTCTGACACTTTGTCATGGAGGAACATTCTTAATAGCTGCTGCTTAACACATGCCATGAGAAAAAAAAGCTTGTGCTCATTAGATGAGCAACAGCAGTTAATTAATAAATGCTATTCCCAAGTGATTCAAAAATAATGAAGCAACCAAAAAGAGCCAGGTAATTTCCAGTCTGCTTGCAAGCAGAACACAATCAGTATTTGCTTAATGAAAAAAGGCTGTACTTAAAGCAGGCCATCAAAGGTGGAAAAGCTGTCCTGTAGAGAAAACATAATGCTGGGATCAGGAGACAGATTTTCTTTTTAAATTGCTTAAATTGCCTCACTTTTTTCACTTGTAAAATGGGAATTTGGTCCTCATGGATACTGCATGAAGAAAATAGATAACAGTTTTCAAGCACTATGGGCATTTCCTGGCTTGTCAGTGAACAATGTGAAGAACTGCTGCTGGTCAGCTGTAACTATCACTACTGACATCAATCCAGACACAGATTAAACTGAGGCTACTTATTAGCACTGTACTATAAAAATCTACTTAAATGAAGTGGGAAGTTAAGGAATGGCTTTCTGCTGCTGGAATGCACATTTAGCATGCAATGGGTAGAGAGCCCTTTGATATCCAACTAACAGCTCATGAAAGTGATATTACCCACAAAATACCTCATTGGGAACTAAAGTATGAGAAGTATTGAATTCAAATTCAAAAACAATGGCTTTTTGGGAGGATATTATCCTTTTACTGCCATGTGGCAGGTGCACTTATCCACAGCCATTGTTGAGAATTATTATCTTGTTAACATTTCTATATTATTGACCATGTGGTGTAGGAATATTGTGTAGAAACTTTGTAAAATTTGTTTTAACTTTGTTAAAAGCTATATGGCCTGCTTTTTACAAAATAATATTTTTAACCTTCTGGATGTAACTCACCTATTTAATAGCGAATTTAGCAGGACTGTTAAAGTTCATTGGTTTTGTTTCCACATCAGAGGTTGGTGGATTGCACAGCATTTTTTTAAAACCAAAGCCTCTGGACAATGTAACTTTAATAGCATGACATTTAAATTTGCTGAAATCTGCTAATACGTTACCAGAGAGAGTCCTCTGGCACTACCCCAGAAGGCTTTGTGGCTTTGCATGCTTCTTTGTATCTCCTTCCGGGACATGAAAAATCCCAGCATAATGCCAGACACCCACTTGACAGACAGAACACCTATCTTAACATCACTTCAGGTACTTAAAATTGTAAATTCAGAAGAAACAAATGCCTTTATACAAGTATGCAGCAATCACATTGGAAACAAGGATTCTCTTGCTGGTGCAACCTGTAACAAGAATACAGATAGAAATGTTTTGATAATTCAATAATGTTTTGATAATTCAGTAATGACAAGGACTCCATTAAGCCAGTTGATCTTAATGACCATGAAAAACAGTTCTACTAAAGTCACATCGTAAGACAGATAATGTATAAAAATTTTCTAAACCTAGACTGAAGTTTTAGAATTTAAGATACTGGATTTTCAATTTCAAATTCCAGAAATGCTGACCAAATAATGAAATCCCAGAGTCAAGTTTTATGGTCCTACCTAAATATCTACTTTCTTTTAAGAACTGGCTCACTTACACACAGCAGTTCTCAATACATAGGAAGGAAGTACAATTGCTAAAACCCAACAAATCTTAGTATGAACATGGAGATTAAATTTAAGATTGTTCTTGAGACTCTTGGACCAAACAAAATCATAAGACTGATCTAATCATTATGTGTTAACTTTAAATTATATCAAATCTGAGTGCTTTCTTTGATGAAAATGCTCATTACTCAAATTACATTTATGCTTGACAATGGAATGTAACTCTAACTAAAATCAAATGCTAATGCTGCTTTAAAAAGATGAAACTAAGGAATAACCAGCTAGGAGGAACATATAAATGGGAAGTGGGAACTCTTAAAAGAATAATAGGGACACTACAACACAACAAAACATAAAATATCCTTGAGGAAAACATGCAACCATCTATTTTAGATTTTTATATATCTATAGGCTTTCATCTTTATATTTTGTTCCAAAGAGAAAAAAGAACAGTGGCAGCAACTTAAATTTGGAAATTTGGAAACTGAAACCTAAGACTCACAAGAAAAAATAGAGGGAGTACAAAAAAAAAAAATCAATGTTAGAAGAATTAAAGACAAGAAGTGTTTTAAGTATTAGGAAAGAGAAGAAATCCTTTAAGTGGAATGACAGCTGAAAATGGTAGAGTTATTCACAATAATAACATAAATACAAAAGGAGTGAGTATGTTTCATTAGTTTAAAATAATAGAGCCATGTCCCGCCAAGCACAAGTTAAATAGAGATAGTAACAAATTTGAGGTGCAGCAAACAACAGTCACAAAAACTTACTTGTAGGACGTAAAACATCTTTTGTCAAACAATCAATGCATCTTTCTATTTAATTTAACAAATAACAAAGAAATTATTTCATGTTAGGTTACAAGTACATACATGGAGAACAGAAATATTTTAATACAGACTTTTCAGAAGTTGATGACAGATGATTCTATAGTGGACATAATGAAGGGCCTCAAAGCTGAGCTAAGAAAAATTTAAATTTGCCAAAGGAATAAGAAAAACCCAGTATGTACAAAGTCCTCCATTATTAGACTGACAGGGTGCTTATCAAAACTGGTAGGAGAACCATTGCAGAGCTATATAAAACAGGGAAAAATTAAGGAACTTCTTTAAGTGGAAGGCACACACCCTTGGGATTTCATTGTCTCAAGAGATTTTGGAGGTACATAGTGTTAGCAAGTCAAAACGAGACAAATTCATCAATAGCAGGATTGTTAACAGATACCAGAAGGAGCAGTCAGGGATGTGTCTTCTAACATCCCTAATTCCATGCCAGCAGGTGCTAGCAATGGACAAGAGGAGTGAAGCTCAGAGGTATGTGCTCTCCCTGGACTGCATCCTATCACCACTGTGGAAGACCAAGCACTAAGCTAGATGGACTACTGTTCTGACTGCTTCCTTTGTATTCTTCATTTTTCTAGCAGTGAGTATAACTGCTCTTGAAATTACTTATCAGAAGTGCAGACAGTTTTGTGTAGTTGGAAATGTTATGTCAAAGTATGGTTTGTTTTGGTGTTTTTTATTGTACAAAGAATTAATTCAGCTAAATCTCATGGCCCATGCTAGGGAGAAGTTCAGATTAAATCACAGTACTATTCCTGACAAGCTTCATAATCTAGAGATCTTTGAAATTTTTTCATAGCATAATCATTTTTCAATTTCAGACTTGCTCCTTCTCAACAAGGTCCTTTCTATAATTAACTATAAGGTTTTTCAGGACGGTCCCTTACCCCCCCTCCCTTTATAATAGCCCTTGTTTATCTTCAATAAATGGTTTTATGTTGTTTACTGTTCCTCACACTTTTTCATCTTCTTTGTGTGTTCTACACAGCACAAGAAGGTATCTTTCAATAAAGACTGCCTGAGAGCAAAGACAAAGAAAGCAAGCAGTAGAAAGACAGATGGGGAGGGAGGGTCAGAGGAAGAAAGAAAATACTAAGAAGAACATTATTGCTGAAATTTGAAATTTAAATATTGAAATTGAAAAAAGTCTTTAAATGTCAGGGAATAAAGATCAACTATTTTAAAGAATTTGTAATAATCTTTCTGATATTATTACCATTCTCATTTTTATAAAAATAGGTAGTAATTTAAACATAATTTAACTACACTGCAGTTGTGCAACATAGTGGCAATGCATACTTCCATTTCGTACCTTGCCTTTTTGGTCATATTATAAATTACACTGTGTTTTACATTCATAATTGATTTTTTTTAAATTGTCATTGTTCTGATAGTTATTTCAGGAAATAATGTCGTAAATAAATTTTAGATATGGATTCAGAATAAAAAAGTAAGTAACTGCAAAACAAAATAATGCTAGCAAACCTAATAGGATTGTTAATAAAGTACAAAGTCCCTGAACATATCCAAGATTATACTTATGTAAGCTATGGTATAAACTGAAAGTGTCTTACAGAAATAATTCCTTGATTGCAAGGATAAAGAAAAGTCTTTGCAAGTTTATTTCTACAAACAAACAGAAAGAGGAAAATTTTTGAACTTGCATTGTACTGATGTTAGCTATGTTTTACCCAGCACAGTGGTTTTAAATGCTATTAACTTACAGACTACACCATTTTTTCTTTTTTTTTTTTAACTGAAGAAGTGGTGGTGAGAGTGGTGAGAGAGAATTCAGCTGAACATTTTGTTGGATGAATCAGTCCTACTTGAAAGCAACTGAGAGCTCTTGGAGACTGAAATACAGTAATATACCAGTGGATGCTTGCTACTTGTTATGTTTCACAGTAGTCAGAGAGAAAGTGTGTTAAAGCACAAGAAAAAAAAATTAACACTATCAGAAATCTGGATGTTGGTCAAAGACCAAGTTTCAATGCTAATTCTGATTTCTGTGGCAAAAAAAAAAAAAAATTCAGAAATTCCTGACAGACTTAAATTTTTAAAATTCAAACTGGATGGGTGTGTCAGCATCCTGTTAGAAATGTCCTGCAGAATTCCCACGAACTGGAAGCTCTGCATTAAAATAGGCTAAGAGCATTAAAGTCATTATGCTGTGGCTAAAGTACTTATTTTAAACTTATGAAAAGCGCTGTTTTTGGTGAAACAAGTTAAAACTAAGCGATAAAGTACAGAGATGGATCTGAGCCAAAATGCTCCAGCTATACTTCAAAGCATCCATAATCTCACCAGAGAACCCAAAGCTCTACCTCTAGTACAACTAATTTACTAGTTCAGCTCCATATACTGGCAGACAGTGAGAGACAGTAGGTTTTAAGGTTAGGACAGAACATTTACTTCCCTTAGGCAGTGCTGTATTTCCCACTTATGATGAACTATGCTTTTTATCTCCAGAGGTTGACTGGGATGTTCTCAGGCCCAAAACTGTAGGATGCTGAGTACTGGGGGAGATGCTGGAAGATTTTAAAACCTATTGATGTTGCTGCTTCTTGATGACTTCCAGCTGTTCTGGAGGATGGGTATGGAAGTCATGGCAGAATCAGACATATTAAATTTTCCTGACACAATAAAAACCTATAATCCATGGCAGATTGATTTCATACATTAAGTCTAAACAAAAAAATTAATTTTGCACCATTCTACCAGAAATAAGCAGCACACTATAAGTAAATCACATTGTTTATACCACTTATTATGTGTGCAATAAAAACAAGAATAGCTGTTCCTTGACTGCTCTGTTTGTGAAAAATGAACAAATGTGCACCGTTAGCTGTTATAATAGCAGAGTCTACAAGATCTGCCATCCTTTTCCTTACACTCTGTTTTTCTTGGCACTTAAGTCAGTTATTAATGTTCTTTACAATTTAAAAAGTGCCACAAAGACCTGTTGATGTAAAGAAAAAAAGGGAAAAAAAAGAAAAAAAAAGGGGGGGAAAAAAAAGAAAAACCCTGTAGCCCAAAACCGCTATTGAAGGGGTTTTTTCCCCTGAAAACAGCAAAAAAACTTCAGTGGCAAAATTTCCTTCCACAAGATATACACAAGTTTCAAGTTAAAGACAATATAGCTTGTGCATTACATATTAAAGGACAAATCATGGGTCCACTGACAGCAATGACGTATTTTTTCACTGATTTTAATAGGACTAAGATTCAAGAAGGACAGAATGGGAATGAGCAAGCATTCTGGGTAAGCCACACAGCTGTCAGCAAACACCTCTTACAATCTCTTATTTAAGTGTATTAAGTTTCATCTTGAAATCAGTTACATTTCTTGCCAGCAAGATTCTTCTGAGGACCATGCATGCCTGACACATGGGAATCTACTTCTCATTTCCAGCCTAAATGCACTGAAAATAGCTGATACTTATTTGATCTCATACCTTTTACTTTAATAGTTCTTCCTCTTCAGATCTTTTTTACTGCTAGACTGAAGTTGCTAAGTTCTTCTTTTTATCAGTCTTCTCCAACAAATCAGAACCTAGAAGTGGTCCTTTGATCCCTTCCCATTTCAATCAATTTTTCTTGTAGCAAAAGTGACTCAGAATTTACAGTTATATCCAGGTATGGTCTCAACAACATTTTGTACAATGGCAGTCAAACATCTCTTTCTCTGTAGATATGCTGTGGCTGATATGGCCAGGATGACATTTACACACTTCTTTCCCATGCCACCTTGATAATCCATTACAAGCCATAAAAAAGATACTTTCTTACATCATTTGCAAATTAAATTTATTCCAGATAACTACTGTCATATGTTCTTGCACTAAAACTTGTAACTTTGATAGATCTCTCTGACCTGTGCGTACAGCTTTCAGTGCAATTTTAAAGGACAGTTCCAGCTCTTCTCAGTCAAAATTCTGGTAATCAGTTTCTAAAGGTATAGCAATGATGTACATAATTTTCCTATCCAAGGTGATGCTCTCTGCAATTAATTGCATGGCCTTAGGTTTTGCAGTGTGGTATTATAAGATTATTGCCAAAGGTGCTGTGCACTGCATACTTTTTAATTTGTGGCTTTGATCCCATTGGCACATAACACTGTAGCTCGACCTTAGTTTTTAAATAGCTCCAATGGCAAAACCCAAATGATAAAAAATTCTGCCTATTGCTTTTTAGCTTTATGTTTTTAACGTATAAAAAAAGTCATCTGTGTGCATACATTCAAGTCTTATTTTATGCTTTTAAAAATCAAAACGCAGCAGCTTCTAGAATTGTAGAATACATTCAGGCTTTCTGAAATCCTTCTCCTGACAAAAAAAGTGTGGGCCATTTCAAATCTGACAACTAAGTAAAAAGTACAAAGAGGACAGAAGCTGCTACATGTGGGATCGAATGGGAACCGGAGGATCTAAGGGAAAGGGGAGCTGTGCTCCAGCAGGTGCTGCTCGGCTGGATGACAGTCGAAGGGCCTGGGCCGGGAGCGCTGGCACTGCTGCACAGACAGTGGCACAGGCAGGCTGCCAGCGGCTCTTGGCTTCAGCTACACCCGAGCCCCCGCTAATCAGGGGCCACCTCATCCAGCACTGAAATGACCACCTTCAGCCTCATCACAGCTGGGCGTACCATGGAGCTGGGAGATCATGCCGGTCTCCCTGAGAGAATCCATAGACTTCAGCTTTTAAAAAGCGTCTCGCGGCTAAGGAGGGCAGAGAGGCAAACTGGCTGGGCTGTGCTGTCCGTTGGGTCCAGCCTTGCGTCTGCCCTCTGTTTAGCTTGCACGGCATCGCCACCACACCTCAGCAGGGCTGAGAAAGCAAACAAAGGAGGAGAAAAAGGGGGAAAAAAATACCCACAAAAAGCAAAGCAAACCAAACCAAACAAAAAGACCCAAGCCCAAAACCAAAACCATAAAAAATCCCCAAAAACAACAACAAAAAAAACCCCAAAAGAACAACAACAACAAAAAAACCACCACCCCAAAAAAACCCTGAGGGAACCATCCCTCCCCGCCGAAACTACATTTCCCAGAGTGCCGCCGCGCCGCCCGCTTCCTGCCCCTCATATGACAGATGCCTGGCCGAGCCATGGCGGAAGCGGAGGAGAAGGTAGAGGCTGTTCAGTAGATTGTGGCCGCAGCGCCGAGGAGCGGGGCTTTAGAGCGGGGCGGCCGAAACATGGGGCTGGGAGGGAAGCGGGCGAGCGGAGGAACAGTGCCCGTGCCACGGCAGAGGCCGGCAGCCTGTTCGGCGGGGTGCGGGGCCGGCGGGGACGGCCTCGGGACAGCCTGGCTGCGCCGGGGTGGAGGAGGGAAGGTGGAGGCGGCTGAACCTGGGTCTGGTGGGAACGGAGAATTTAGAAGTGTATCTGGCGCCACAGTGGACCCAAGATTAAAGAGCTGGAGGGAGGGTCTCTCCAAGGGACATAGGTGACATGACCAAGTTCATCTCCACAGGGGAATTTTTTTCTGAGACAGAAGTTGAGGAGTTTGGCGTTATTGCTCCCTAAATCGAGGGTGACCTGTTGTTCCCTAAACTGGGTGTTCTCCTAAAGCTCTCCGTGCCTAGGTTGCTCCTTCCCAAGAAAAAAAAGTAAAGCAAGAAGTGCAGTTCCCAGCCCTTTAAAGTACTTTTAAAATGTTACTTTGCTGAGCCAATATTTGGACAGAGAGGTGAGTTGTGCCATGTTTGTCTGTCCTGGATGCTTAAAGGTGGGAGAGTTTTAGAATTATTTCAAGGTAACTGGCCAGAGTTACAGATTGCTAACTGGTTTTCACCTTCCTTGCTGTTAGCGGTTTGTTGGAAGGGCTTGGTTTCCTTGGAGGAGCTTTTTTTCCCCAGGATTGGTGAGTTTTTAACTGTGGCAGCCTTTGGAAGGGTGAAACTCTGACAAGTTTGTCTAATAATACAAGAGATTAAACCAGCCTGTGTTTTGCTCTCTTTGGACTATGGTAGGAGAGTTACCGTATTAATTTCAGTTTATTTCCTGTGGGCAGAATGCACACTTCTACTGAAAGGGATATATATGTGTGTTGCGCATTTATGTTTCTTTATAACTCCAGTTTCATGGCTTTCACCTTCCATCAGGCTTAAGTTATGAGCCTAAGCATGTAGTTGATGTTTGTAAAAGCAGGGAAAGGGAAAACCCTGTACACATCATGTTGGAAAGCATGCTTAAGAATTTATTGAGAAGTTGTGTTGGATCCGGTAAGTGAGATTATAATGGTGAGAGATTACTTCACATTTCTCCGTTTTCCTCATCTGTGTTCCCTTACTTCATTCTTAGGCTATTTAAGCAACAGGGTTTGTCAGCTGGCTGAAGTGTACTGCTGATTTTCCCCTACAGTCTGAGACCTACTAGTGACTGCTGTTCCTACATGATTTTGGATTCTGGTTGTCTACAAATCCCTGTTAGGGGATTTCATTTTCACTGTTACAAGGTGACGAAAAAGTGGAAGTAGAGGATAATCCTCTCAGTTCGTGCATGTGGAGGGAGGGGAAGAAACCTAACAAAACCCTAGGACAATCATAACTGCAGTTTACTGTTCCAGTTTGCCTAAGCAAGTGGGAGAACCCAGGGAAAAAGCTTTTCATAGTTAAGTTGCAAGCAAAGTGATTTAGTAGATAATTATCAATTCTAAGCATATTCAGCTAAGTTCTTGTCTGGGAACAAATACAGTTTCTGCATTGCTTTCCTAAGCAAAGGCTTCCTCTCATTTTTTGCAGGTAGGTTATTTTCTGCAATAAAACATAAAGACCATGAAACATTTACCTGTATTTGTATGCTACTTGTGAAATTTATTATTTGGGGTTGTGATGCCTTGTGAATATAGTAGGGATACCAGGGTAGGTGTCCTAAATAAAAATAGATCGATATTTTCTTACTTCACTTGGACTGATTACTGGAATCAACTTCTGGCATGCCCTGATTTTGTATGTCAGTATTTTCTAGGGATGCCTTTGCACATACCAACTTCCTTAGTTAAGTGACTCAGGTGAGTGTAAGGACCAGCTGCTGTCTCAGTAAGTGGGCTGTTAACTCTACCCCTGCTGTGTTGGTCTGTCTCCATGGTGTTAGATAGTGTGCTCATCCTGAATGTAAGTTTCTGTTCTCCTAAGTAGCCACAGCGGTTGGAACCATGAGGGGCAGCTGTAGGTGGTGTAGCTGCACGAGAAAGTCTCATGTATACCAGCAAAAATGTCACTTGCTGTAAGTCCTTACCTTGTTTGGGAGAGCTTTTTTTTGCCAAACTATGTGAATAATATCAAAACATCATAATGGCAGTGCTAATAATTTTGATTCATTAAGGAGTTGAGTGGACAGCTCTTGGTATTCAAGGGAGAAAATCAGATTTTTTATTAGGAATCTGATGATACTTTCCATTGGACTTTGTGTGGTGTTTTAGCCCATCCAATCAGCTGGCAATGTTACACCGCAACGTTTTAGTTCTGTTCTCACTTGGTTATTGTTAAGTAGAGTTTAAGATGCACAAAGATACTATGTAACAAAATTGGAATTTTCTGAAAAGTTACAGCAGCTTGTGATTGGAGACTGGGAGACTGACAGACAAAGAGTTGCTTGCAAAGTCAAACCTAAAGTTAAAAGGATGGCAGGATTTTACTCCCTCTTCATCTTCCCTTGATTCCCATGGACTTCCTACTTGCAGTTTCCCAACTCACATCTCGAGTGTAGACTACACTGATAATCCTTCTATGGGATGAATGTTTTACAGATGGACCTGGCTGTAGTGAGTAAAATGGAGGAAAAAGATGTCAGTAATCGTGGTAGCAACTTGCACTAAGCTTCCAGTAGCAAGTGGAAGTGATGCTTTGCTTCTCTCCCCTCTGCTGTGATGGTCATTATGGGCATCAATGTGAGCCTCCACTAATGACAAGGAGTCTTTTGCTTTTGACATATAGGTCATAATCAGTGTATTTTATAAGCACGGAAAATAAATAAATGTGAGAAACAAAAAATTATGCTGGTTGTCAGTGCATTAAATTTTCTTCCTTTTCAATATTTTCCAATTTTTCTCTGGGCTGTTGGTAAGGGTGGGTTTTTTTTGGTTTTTGGGGTTTTTTGTTGTTGTTGATGGGTTTTTTGTTAGTTAGTTTGGGGTGTTTTTTTGTTCTCTGGTGAAATTCTGGACCTATTAATCTTACTCTTCAAAGACTCCTTCATAAGATTTGAAATGCTGCCTTCTCTCTTGCTTGTTCTTTGTTTATATCATATTTTATTGTTAAAATACTTACGTTCCCTGCTAGTGTATTAGTTGTAATCCTTCATTGCTGTTGATAAAGATAGATATGATTAGTAAATCTTAGTTTTGCTGACTTCTTTGAGGAGGCATTGCATCAGCAGATTTTTTCACTGGACAGACAAAAGATGAGCAGGGGTTGACTTACAAAATTTTTTTTTTTGTACAGTAGTAAGAATCTTGCCAGAAAGAGATGTTTTAAAGGTACAGTTGTTTCAAAGGCAGGAGAAAGCCGCGACTTGCATTAACAGAGGATGGGAAGGAGAAAGGCATTGAATGCTAGATTTCTATGGAAAATGGATTGGAATTTTTGATGTTTAAAATAAGCCTATTAACATCTGAATAGTTGAATAGCAAAGCTAATTTGTGGATACCTTGAGAATGCTATTCTGCCTTGCAAGTCAAGATATGGGCAGTTTCTTTGCAAAACTTGCTGCTGCTTCAGGAATAGGGGAAGCTATCAGAGGAACAGATTCTCAGTTGATCCAATCACTCTGTTTTAGGTTAACTGACTACAGTGTCTCTGCTGCTGTTGAGTATCAGTGTGGAACTCAAATGCAAGTGCAAGCACAAATCGCATATGAATGACAAGGATGGAAACTCTGAACTTTGTGTTTCTTTTGCATTTGAAAGTACTTTTTAAAGGGAAATACTACTCAGTTATGTATGTACTTAGTTAATTACCCTTTGTTCTTTGTTTTCTTTTCAGGAAACCAGGTCTAATGAGGAATCAACAGATGAATCTGAGGTAACCCTTGAAATGTTTCACACTCAAATCTGTGTCAGTGTAGTCAGCGCAAGTTTTTGTCAATATGGAGTGAAAAATACTACTTCACTTGTTGTTTTTAGAAGTTTGGCCAGTATTATGTAGCAAGGATTGTTAATCTGGGTTTGAATTATTAAAAAGAAGCTGTGAATTGCTATTAGAAGCTTCTTTATATTAAAAAAAAACCCACAATTGCCCCATTATAGGAAAATTAGTTATACTGAGAGACAAATTCAAATGCACATGCTTTTGTTTTGATAAAATGAAAATTTGTGAATATAATTATATATGCAGTAATACTACATTCAGGTAATCACTGTATTATTTTAATATCTTCGCAGTCTAGACTTAATCATGTCCTGTAGACTCTCTGTTCTCAAGATGATGTTTTATCAAAAATTGTCTCATGTTCTAGAGAGGTCTGCCTACACTGCTGTAAGTGTTGGGAAAGGAGGCTGGGGGTCACAAGAGGAAGTGAGTTACAGAGAGTTCGAGAATTTGTCCCTGAACAGTAATGTACTAACTCCAAACCTGCCATCATTGAAGGGATCATAAAAGATCTGGAAAGAGGTAATTGTCATCAGGGTGGTCTAGGATGGCTACAGGAAGGAAGAAATAAAGGTGGCTGAGCAGCTTCAGTTGCTGCCCACCAGCAAAAACAGATGACACAGAGAAGATTGTTACCTTGAGTGTTTCCGCCCATTATATATCTAAGTCCAGGTGGCTCCCAGACTTAAAAAACTTTAATGGACTTGCTATCAGGAAGATTTTCTGTTCTTTACCTTGGGACAAATCTTTATGCTTGAGATCTGGGTTTAAGATCTAAGCAGACAGAAATCCTAATTTCTATGACAGTGGATACTGCAGAGACTGTAGTGGTGGAGTCTGAAAAAATCTTTTTGCAGAGGATGATGGCTTTGTTTCTTGCGAGATAATTTTTTTCTTTCTGCCATTCATGAGTGGTTGTCTTAAGTGGCACTGCACGGCATTACTGGTGAGAAGCAGGGATTTCTTTGGCCCTGTGACATTGCTCTGTGGAACAGCTGCCTGGACCAGATTTTTTTTTTGCTCAGTGTGAAATGCTTTCATTCTGAATAGTGCTTTGTGATGTGGAGTGCAGATAAACAATCATTGGGCAACGACTCAGTACTCAGTAGAATAGTAATCCTCTCAAGGCTTGACATTCACAGGATAGCGAACACATACTTACTGAGGTGATTTTTTTTTCCTTTAAAGCCTATTGCAATGAAAACTTGTTTTAGCAGCATTTTTAATGACCTTTCAAGATTTCAGCTGGTAGTAAATCAGTATTTACAGCAGAATTAATCATGAATGGGATGCCAGATTGGTGTGGGTTTATTGTTTTTTACCTTAAGTAAAAATACGCATCATGCATCTTTCACAAAATTGAAAGTCCTAAAATTTCAAACTAGACATTTGTTAAAATTGATGAGTTTTTAATGTTAATTCCACATGCAGAGAGAAGTGAAAAGGAAGGTTTCGCACTAAGAATGTAGATGTTGGATCTAAAGAACAGTTGTCATTCTAATGTCTGTGAAAATGCTTTGCTTTAGTTGTCTTTGCATATTAAGTCCACTCTGTAGTATCTTGATCATCAGTAAATAGTGGATAGAATGAAACTCATTAGACTATTTCTAATGATTTTTCAGATGAAAGAAAAATGGTAAAAGCAGAAAGTGTAAATGTTCTCAGGGCTGGGTTATATTATTTGAAGTATGGTCAGAGCTAAGATCAAACTTAGGTTTCACTCCTATCTCTTGTGATCATAAAATTGTAATTATTTATTTTGGGTGGCCTATTGTTTGAATAATCAGGGATGGATTTTGTGGTGGTAGTACTAGAATCAGAGACTGTAATTCTTGCAGCCTTTGTCTAGTTTTAGCCATTAAAAATATTATATTTATGGCATGGATTTCACAGACATCTTACTATAGTACTAACAATTTTTACAGATACCATTACTCTTGCAATTAATTTAATTTAAATTCTTCTTATAAAATTGAATATTGTTACTAATAATTCCAGAGGCACATGGCACATATCCAACTTACATTATAGTTATATTTTTATTATGGAGGAATGCAACATTAAAATTTCTGATTTTGAGTAAATTATGCCTCTTTCTGAACTGGATGTGTAAACAAAATATGATTTTTTTTTTCCTGATGCTTTTACACTTTTGTGCCATTGTCTTAGCAAAGAATCAAATATACATTAATTCTGTCTCATGCAGCAGCTCTCTTACTATCATTCCTTTAGCATCCTCAGCAAATAAGATTCTAATGCTATTTTGCTACCTGCTTGGTTTGTTTTGAATTACAGGCTCTTTAACAATTGCCAGGATGCTTATTTGTACAGACTTGTTGGTAGAGCTTAGTCATAGGCCTCAAATGTGGGAATCTGCAAAAATTGACTGTCCTGAATGTACGTCATCTAAAAGCTCATTAATGTAAGTTTGGTTCCACTGATTGATTGTTCCACAGGAAATAGAGTTCCTAAAGGTGCCCTAGTGTAAAATACTTCTCAGCTGTTTAAGTCAGAATATGTAAAATGAAAGGAATCAATTAGCAGAGATGATGCATTTGTTCGGATGTTAAGCAGACCTTTCTTTCAATGTAGAGATAGCTGCAGTTACATGTAAAATTTGTGGAACTTGTAGCACTTGTAGAAATGTGATAGATCTTTCCTGGTAACTGCAGTACAGCTGACACTTTTCTTTCCTGTTCTTATATATGATTTGGCGTATTATGAGCTTTTTCTTTTGCTGTAGACAGACTGCTATATATTAGGATATGGTATGATGAGGAAGCTGTTTATCTAACAGCCTTCTAATTCTTAGGAGAAAACCTCCTTATTTTGCAAGGTAATTTTACTACCGTCTTGAAGCACAGTTATTTGCTTTTTGTATCTTTGGCTCCAGACATTTGGTTTTGGTGGTTTTTGGTGCATTTTTGGTTTTGGGGATTTTTAAATTTTTTTTCTGAAGTATATTTGCATTACTTATCCCAACCTTGTCTAATCATCAAATATGTTAGATCTGAGGCTGGATGTGAGCAGGTTTGTTTAGCCAAAAAGTCCTAGGTTTCATTGGCTTATTTAATTTTATTTTATAGCACCTGTTTGGACTGTCAAATTTGATGAGATCTAAAAAATAGACAGCAAAGTAACCTGACTTTTGGCTATTTGTAAACTGTGGAGGAAAAAAAGCTCCATAAATTATGTATTGCCTGAATCTGAATTTCTTTTCAAATTATTCTTCCTTGCAATGCGTCTGTTTCTGTAAAATCTTACTTTTCACAATTGAGCTGTTTTCTGTCAGATGGATAGCTATGTTTTGCCAGATAATTAGCAAAGGATAAAAGTCTTAAAATTTTCTCCTCCTTTCTAATTTTGTACAGGGTCTATGAGCAAATTGTGCTGACTCAGCATGTGACTTTTTTACAGGAAGCACCCTTTCAAAAACAAATGTCCCTGGAATTATAAAATGAGTGTTATGACCCAAGAAATGATCCTTGATTATGTAAGGCATTTCACTGATTTTGGGGTTTTTTTGGATGCTGAACTACAGTAGAAATTTTTTGGTTTGCAATTATTTGTTTGTTAAACCACAAAAAAAAAAAAAGCCATGTGGTTGCAGATGTTAATGTTCTGCAAAGAGGTATTAGAATAGAATTTTTTTTTAAAGTTGCATTGATACCTGTATTTTTTGTTAGATACACAAATGTGTTAGTAATCAGTATTGCATATATTTCCATTCTAGCATATCTATTTTTATACATCCCCTTCTTACGTTTTTTTTCTGTCTTGATCACTGTTACCCTGTGAAAATGACATGTTTGTTCATTTAGTTTCTTGTTTTGTTATTTAAACACTATATTAATAAATTCTATAAGAGTTTGTAGAGAGAAAGGTATTATAGAAATTCATGGCTAATCCAGTGCTCAAACTATTTCTAGTGGTTTAGAACTATCCCTGTCTCTTTTACCTCTGAAATTAGTAGTGGTTTTGTTCTTTCAGGTTTTGAAAACTGATCAGAGCAGGAACACAGTTACAGAAAAATGTGAGCCTTAAAAAGAGGCAACTAAAAGCCTTGATGTTTTCTTTCTCTTTTCACTGCACTCCAAATTTTAGTCTTGTAGGTTGGGTCTAGATTAGGTCAAAGCAATTAAATAATTTCAAGTAAATAAAGCATCTGGTGAAAAAGGCTCCTTGTCATACTGTGTTTCCATCAAATGTTCTCTTATCATGGAGTGTGGAGCATTGGGCTGGAAGAGGTAAGCTCTTCTGTGGATAGTAGCATTTGAAGGGGCATCAGCATTGCAAGAAAAATTGATGCTTGAAATGTAAATTTGGCTACTGTATGTTAATCCAAGTTGTCTTTTTTTGTCTTTTTTGTCCCATCTGACCTTTTCCAAAGTACTTATTTTAATCATGCCTCTTTTCCTTATTATTGAATAGTTGTACTCTAGGTTATTTTTTAAAATGTAGAACGGGAGAAAAATGCTCAAAAATATCTGGGCAGATATATGTTTCACATATCTGGGCAGTCTGAAGAGAGATCGCTTCCCTCTGCACGGCTTTAAATTAAATTGGCCTTTTAAATTGGGAGAATGGAAGAAAAAGTTACATAAATTCAAGTACAAAGTTCTCCTTATTGATGAGAAAATGTATAATGCAAATAATTTATCAATTTGAGTCAGTAGGATGAGCGTAGTAAATTATTTATTGAAGTTTAAATGGAATCTTTTCATACATTAATTTGAAAAACAAGTTTGCAGTGACTAGTAACTAACATTATAATAAACATCATTAGAGGATTGACTTGCAGGAAGAAATGGATTATTGCTATATTCTTTCAAGATGTTCTGGTTTTGGGTGAAAATTAGGTACTTCATTTAATGAGCTATTAATATTAACCAGAAGTGCCTGTTCTATCTGTGTGTTGTGGAATACATAAAAAGTAAGAATGCTGGTGGGCTTCCTTCATAAATGAAATGCAATTGCAGAGCTACTGTGTTAGCAGAGTATGCAGATGTGGCTTTTCCAAAACACTAAACTTACTTCTCTGCATGGAATAACACTCTTGGCTGCTAAAAGAAAGTAACAGTGAAATTCAGCTCTTCCCCAGTGGTGGGAAGGTGAACTTCAAAAACTGCTATTCCCAAAACTGCACTGTCAGGTTTTCATATGCAGTAGATCACAAGATGGCAACTGTGCTGCTTCAGTAGTGTTCAAAGGGGAAACAAATGTTTGCCCAAGTTCCTTACTCAGCAAAAGGACAATAAAAGTAGAAATGCATAGCTTCATTGAGATTTGAACTGCGTTTGGATTTTTATGTGCTGGAATTGGATTTGGACTGGAAGATAAAAGAGCCTATTCTGTGCTGCCTCTGTATGTTGCACTTGGTGTGGATGGACTAATCCTATGTTTTTGAACACTGAAGTGGATTTGGAAGTTCTCAGGTGTTCTTTGTCATGCACAAAACTACCAGTAAAATAAATTGATGTAAGTTGAAATGAAACCAAATTGTACTATATGGACATTTTGCTACTATTTTTTTAAACATGCCATTTATGAGGATTGCTTCTGTAGTGTGTCGTCTGTGTGTTATTTATGCTTCAAAATATGGCTGGTGCCCAGCTCCTTCAAACATGTAGGAGTAAATCTTTAATTGGTGTTGTACAAATATAGTCTAATACTCAGTATGCCACAACAGTTTTGCGAAGAAATAAAATGCTCTCTGCTTTGTTTTTCATCTGTGTGTGTCATTTCATACTGTAAATGCAGCCCATTTTGAGACATATTCACAGGCAGCCATATCATCTTCATTCCATGCTCCTGGTGTATATCTGCATTTTCCCAGGGTATTAAATAAATTCCTGTGGAAAATGCATGGGGAGAACAGAAAGCTACGGTGTGAAATTTTACGATCCTAATCCATATTTACCAATTTTTCAGCTAGGTACTAGAAAAGCATTGGTGATATGCCGTGTGAACAATTGTAAAGGAACTAGATCAGAAGTTATTCACATTTTTCACTGAACTAACATTACTATATTTTCACCATAGAATCAGGGGAAAATATTTTTAGTATCATAAGTCACAAACATGCTGTCATAGTTTAGAAATTTCAGTCTTCATGCCTGTTGTTTCCTTGTGTAGCAATAGCTGCAGAATTGAAATTAATTCTTATGCAAGTTGGAAACTTCAATGAGTTGCTAGTTTTTATTCACTATTGCTCTACCTGCTTTTGAATCAGTGATTTCAAGATGAAATGTTCTTTGCTATTCTCATTCTTAAATCTTTTTTTTTTTCTGCTTTGTTGAAATTTTTCTGTAGGAACACCTTTTGATATGAAAGTCATGGAGGAAAAGAGGTTTATGTTCTCTTAGTGAGCTTCCAAAGGGCCTGGTAAAGGGCTCAGGATTTAAATTCAGCACAGTAAATAAAACAAAAACTTGCAGTAAAATTGTATTCCAGTTTTGGTACTATCAAGCAGCCTGGTTAAGGGCCTTAGTCTGAGCTTTTCTTGATATTCCTGTAGTGTTAAATGTTTGATTACGTTGAAACAAATTGAGTAAGGATGCTGATCCTGAAAATAGCATAGATAGTCCCTTTATCACTGACGTAGGAGCACAAGTCTAGAAACTAAATCCTAGAGATGGAGAAACGGTAATGATGAAGCTGCGCTTCATAATAGTTACACATCCTACTACAATAATTCTACTTGTTTATTCTGTGGCACTTGATTCTTCAGCACAAGTGGATATATCATCCAAACCAGTGGGGGATGGAATGCTTTCTTCTGCTTGCTTCTGGATTTTTTTTTCTTTTGAAAGAAGGCAGAGTAAGACCTAAAAATGGCCAGCAGGGAAGGTGTGTTTGCATCACTTTAGAACACAGAAGTCTTTTAAAAAAACAACATGGGTACATCTAATTGAAGAGCTCTAGTAAATGAGTTTGAGGTGCTATCTTTTTAAGGACCAAATTAGCTCCAAATTACACTTTATGTGTTTCTTGCTTATACAGAGTAACAATCGTCCAGAAGTTTTGCAACAAATGAAAATTTTTAATCTTCGTTATGAATTTCCAGCTCCTTTTTCCAGAAATAATTGCAAAAAAAATTCAGAAATGAAAATTTTAAATCTTTGTTATGAATTTCCAGATACTTTTTCCAGAAATAATTTTTTAATTATTTTTCAAAACTGTAACATAAGTTCCAGTCAGTGTGAGAAGAAACAGGACTTGGCCTAGGTTTTTTCCTGACTTCCATGTCAGAATGGCAGGCAATGGGTTGTCTTGCGTGCAGTTTCTTTCAAAAGTGGCAGCGTCAGAGGCAAATGCCAAAGAAGCCGGATGTTACAATGGAAGAAATTTGAGTAAATAGCTGCATCTTTTGCAATGATAGTGTTCTGTCCTCATTGGCCACCTCATTAATTTGCATCTTTTGACAGTTTTGACTTCTAAAACTTTCCAAAGACAAACCTCCCTCCTATCCCCATTCTGACTGGAATTGGTCATCATCTTCAAATAAGTTTTTCCAAATGGTGCTGAGGAAGAGTAAGACTCTGCTGGTTTACACACTTAATGCAATTAATAGCGGGTCAGATTACATGAAGTTGCTGTGAAGAGCATATTTGCTTTTAGGATAGAGGGAAGTGGACAAATATCCAGAAATATTCCTGTGTTCCTTCTTATATCAAATAGATAATATACCAATTTAATGTGTAGGGTTCAAAACTTCTACCCTTCATCTTTAAATTACAAGTGATGTTCTGATGCCTGCAGTCATAAGGCAATAGTAGGATTTATAAAGACTGACTGTTTTGACTGTGAAATGGGAATACAACAAGGAAGACAGGGAGAAGGCAGATTTACCTCATCACAGGTATAACCTAGTTGTTATTGCACTTAAAGCTGTGAGCAGGGTAAGCCATTTAGTAGGTAAATGTTAGGAGTTTTTCTTCATTTTCATGTTCTCAAAAACCAAAATAACCTATTCATTGTTTTTACCAAATAGTACAGGGATTTCAATGTGATGTAGGGTGGAAGTTAAAGGGATCTCTCAACTGTGTTATGACATGATAATGTTACTTCCTCAAGTTCATCAACAGATGACAGCAATTTGTTACAGCTTGCTGCTTAGTGTTTTCTTCTTTAAAATTAAGATTGTTAACCCTCCTACATTTAAGTCATGTGTTGCTCCCACACGATATTTTCACTTGCAGTAGGTTTTTTTGCTAGATTTTTTATTCATTTGCCATATTCCCATGTGTAGCAAATGGGCAGTGTGTTCATTTGCGTATGTCTACCCTGAATTAGTAAATAAAATTCCTTTTTCCTTCCATGAATTATAAGAACATCTGTGCTTTTAAGGCATGGACAGAGGACATGGAAATATAGGATGGTAATTGTCTGCATTTCTGAATCCAATTGCTCAGTGGTCAGTCTTGATCTCTGTCCCCTGAATGTCTGCGAGCTGGTGTGGGTGTGCTGCTGGGATGGGAGCTGTGCTCTACCTTTTCCAAGAACCAACTTTAGTGTACTTGGTGTGGTACACTGGATTCTGGTGTCTTGTGAACAGCTGTTTCATGCCAGGTTATAAGCAGTCATTAAAAACTGTATAGGAGAGCTATGCCCTGAGGGTTGCCTGGCTGGAAGTGAGCTTCCAACTGTGGACATGGTAGTTTTGAAGAGAAAGAAGATGGGGCTCTTGACAAGCCCACTGAAAAGTGTTGAAATTGGACTTGGAGTCTAGGCTGGGAGGGCTTGATAAAGTGTTTGAGGGGAGCTAGGGTATCAGCAAAGATCCATCTGAGGGTTACTAGGGGACGAATTAGAGGAGATTTGTAAGGGGCAGGCTAGGGGCAGACTTGTGAGCCTTCAGGACTCTGCACTCTTAAAAATGGAGGTTAAGTGCAACAGTGGGAACCAGCGCCTTTAATCTGTGTGTTTTGGATAACTGGATTATAGGTGGGATTGACTGGTACTTGGAAGGCAGTCCTTCAGCCTTTTAACCTTCATAACATTGTCGCAGGCAAAGTCACTGTTTTCCTTTTCTATTCGCATCCCAAAACTGAGAGTAACCCTGTCAGCAGACCCAGTCATGCAGAGCTGCAGTAGAGAGTTGCTCTGCCTGCATCTTGCCTTACTGTCCAGACAAGGCTGAAGAATTTGCTCTTAGTTGTATCTGAGTAAGGGTGTCTAAACTGGAGCATTATTTCCAGGGTGAAGAAACTGTGTGGTTTGTCAAGCCTAATTACTGCCATTACGTATAAGCAAAGTATGGTAAGTCGCAGTGTTGGAAAAGTTTTCCAGCAAAACTTGTGTTAGTTGAGCAGGCCTGAACAAAGCCTCAGCATAGTCAGGCCTCAGTAAAAATCCTAACAAGCTGTCGTGAGAAACTAAGACCTGGGAACCACAGCTGTGCTTCTGGGCTGTAAAAAGAATGTCATGAGAAAAGATAGGGAGTCAAGAGTGTTACGAGAAAGAATTAAGGGAGTCACCAGGAGGTTCCCTGAATATGTGAGAACAGATATGTGTGTAGCTATAATTAGAAACATCTGTAACAGTATATAAGTTTCTCGTTTGGTGAAATAAAATGGAGCTTGCTTCATGACTTATATTAAGTCGTGTGTGAGCTCTCTCTCGCCGATCGTCAAATGGTGACCCCAACGTGATACGGAGACACAGATAGCAGGACTTAGGACTCTGCTCCGAGAAGCGACGACCATGGACACTGGCAGCAGAGTTTATGACCCTGTTCCAGAAAGAGGTGAGAACGGAGAGGTACCGGAGCAGCGCTGGTGGGCTAAGATCATCGCCCCTGCTTGGGGGGGAGGGATCCGAAGGCTCGGGCTGATCAAGACCTGCTTCCGTGAGGGCTACTTCAGAAAAGCTGCAATTGGTCACCGCAGAAAATAGAGAGACGCCCCAGCGGTGCGCTCTGACGGCGGCGACCAAGGTACTTTAAACCCAGCTGGACCAAAATGGAGATGGAAGTAGCCCAATGTTTATTGTTATGCTTTTTAGAAAAGCATGGACTGAGTAAAGGCACTCTATTGCAGTTAGCTGACCTGATTGTGGTAGGACAAGCCTATGGATTTTTTACAAATCCTGTTACAGTATTTGAAGTAAAGGAGTGGTTAAATTATAGAGCTAGTTTACTTCTAGAGGGTAATAAAACTGCAAAAAAGCTTGGCAAACCGTGGAGTAAAGTAATAGCCTGCTTACAGCAACATGCAGCAGAGCGAGAACTTGCAAAAGTAACAGCAGAGAAAGTGGCAGCCGCAGAGAGTAGAGAAAAACCTGAGAGTTGCCGTCCTGCCTTTAACATGCAAAAGACTTTGGCAGCCGCACAGCCGGGGGAACCCCCGCCGCTGGGGGGTGGGAATCGATCTAGCCCTTGGGTGCCTTTGGGGTCTATGCAAACTACGCGAGCGTTAAGCACAATTGAAACAGCTAATATGCCCGATTGGATGAAAAAACTCTTCTTGTGTCAATGTGTCATAGAACTTAGCAACTTTACAACGAAAAACATCTTAGCTGCTTTATTTGAAAGTGCCACTGTTGAATTTTTGCCAAAAGCCATGTGGATACAGCACAAGAATAGCCAGCAGCCACCCCGTCGTTATCGATGTGGCAGCAAAGAACACATACGAAAAATTGTAACGAGAAAGTTTGGTGTTCCCGCTGCAGCAGAGATACTCACAGCACAGAAGCTTGCAAAAACAAGAAAAACAAACAGAAAGCGACCTGCTGCCGCGCAACAGCGGCAGTCTCTACCCTCCGCCGCACGCTGCCTGAATCCCACACGCAAACACCTGTGGCGGAAGTTGCTCCAACCACGGTTTCCGGTCAACTGGCAAAGAAAGCGGAAGTCACAGAGGATACCCCGGTAGGCGGAGCCGCAAGCCATCCATGCCTCCTTCACCGCCCCAACTGTTACATCTGTGGTGAAGTCCTAAACTCTACCCCTCCCCAAGGATGAAGAAATGATTGACAGCTTCAGCAGCGAACCAGAACTAACCAACAGCATTGCCAGCAGAAACAACAGACTAATACCTGAATTAGAGCTGCAAATGCAGATCTTTGAACACGTTCTCCAGCTGTTCTCCCCAAGACCTCTAATTACTCGCTTTGCCGGATGAAACACCCATTGCCAAGTGCCAGCCGCCTTCTGCTCGCTGAGACCAACACCGAGATCAAGACCGTTGCTGAAATGGTGCAAGCAAACACCAGCTGCATCCCAAGATGCCCTTGTTAAAGCTCCAAAAAGCAATTTGTGAATGTGTTTTCAGAGTACCCCATTGTTTAGTGCAAACAAGTTATAGTTTGTACTTGTTTCCAGCTCTTCACAAATGAAAAAGCATTGTAACAATATAATTATCCTGATAAAAAATGACACCTTAATTGCTAAAGCCTTGAACAAAAGCTGAATTTTGCTAAAGTGTTGCTTAAGACAGTGTTTGTGTGTATGTGTGAATATTGCAGGCCTGCTGAGAGTGTGGTTTTGATTTCTTGAGAGTTTTGATGTGTGAATGAAACCTATGAGTAAAGTTATACTGAATAGTTTAAGCTACCTAAGTATCATTAAAGTTAGATTTAAATAATACCTTAGTAAGTTTACCTAAGACGAAAGCTAAGCAAGATTGAAATAATAGAAGTATAGCAAATTGCATAAAACTTTAAATTCTGTTAAGTTTTAAATTCTGTTAGAGTTAAGTTTTGTTGAAGTGATATTAATTTTAAATTCCATTGTGGTTAAGTCCAATTATAGTCTAGTCTCTTCAGTGTTACTCAGTTTACTATTTGTTAGTTTCAAATCCAATTTGTTAAGATTAAGCTTTATTAATTTTCAGTGCTATCAATTTTAAGTTTTAAATTTGTTAGTTTATATTATTATTCACAAAAGCCTTTGCAGTTTTATCTTCCTTAAGTCACAGTTAAATAATAATGTCCACTGTTTTCAAGTATTTCACCTCACCTTATATAGTTGTCTACAAAAAATAGTAACATGTTAAGATACTCTTCTTATTGATATTAATGAAAGCTTGCTTATAAGATGTTCTAAGAAAACCCTCCTACTTAGGGCCTAGGCTCTGGCCAAGCCTCGGTCCTAACTAGCTGGGAAATATGCCATGAGTCCCAAGTGTTTCTGCACCAAAATGTGATCAAGTAATTTTGACTTAGCAAATTGAGCTTATAAAAGCTAAACCTTCTTCCAGGTAAACTTGGAGTCCTTACCCGGGAAAAGTTCTCCAGGCTTTGCCTGTGAAGTGAATGTTTTCAGCAATGGCAGTTCCTGAACCGTGGCAACATAACTAAATAACTAGTGGTATTTCCTTAAGTACATTTATAATAATTGTAGTAATAAAGATTACTTATAGCAAAGCAAATTAATCTGATGACAGACAACGTCTGTTCTCACAAACAAAATGGGGGAATTTGTTGGAAAACACAGTATTCTGGCAAAACTTGTGTTAGTTGAGCAGGCCTGAACAAAGCCTCAGCATAGTCAGGCCTCAGTAAAAATCCTAACAAGCTGTCGTGAGAAACTAAGACCTGGGAACCACAGCTGTGCTTCTGGGCTGTAAAAAGTATGTAATGAGAAAAGATAGGTAGTCAAGAGTGTTACGAGAAAGAATTAAGGGAGTCACCGGGAGGTTCCCTGAATATGTGAGAACAGACTGCAGATATGTGTGTAGCTATAATTAGAAACATCTGTAACAGTATATAAGTTTCTCGTTTGGTGAAATAAAATGGAGCTTGCTTCATGACTTATATTAAGTCGTGTGTGAGCTCTCTCTCGCCGATCGTCATCTCAGTGTTTTAGCATATAGCTATTAGAAGAAGTAAATATTTTGGTGTGAAATATGGTAAAGAAGGAAGTGAGAAATTATGCACATGGATCTTCCTGGGATGATACTGAGAATATGGAAGCTTCTGTCTGGTTATCTGGATTACCAGATTATCTGAGCTACATTTAGCCTAAATATGATGTGGATAGAGGAAACTAGAGATGACAGGTAAGTGAACCTGCTTGTCTGAGGGATTTGGTGTTGGGTATTTTCCCTGTAAATTTTGGAAAATGTGGTTTAGCAAATGTAAAATCAGGTTCCTTTATAAATTAGTATGTCTTTACGTTGAATTAATGGAGATAGTCGGGTCCTAACAAGGGTCTGACAGCTGAACTGGAAAGGATAAAGACCAAAAATAGTCATAATTTCTTTATTGGACCAAAGGAGGCATTATGACCCATTTAGTACAATTCCCAGGTGTAGAAATTACCTGAAGGTTTAAATAAAAAGATCTGTCTGTATCTTTTGTTGGGTAGTACTTGTCTCCTTGTGGAAATCTTGTGGTAGTTAAGTCTGTAAGGTGCTTGTTGCACTCGCTTGTCCAAAGTAAGGTTTGCACAGCCTTCCTGGGTTCAGTCCTGCCCTTCCAAGCAATGCTGCTGATAGGAAGAGCTTGCAGACAGCTGGGGGGGTCAGATGATGGTGTAAAACCCCACTGATTATGTGCCTTTCATAATAGTATTGTTAGAAGTCATTTATTCCACTTCTCAGCAGGGTACCAGTCGCTTGAATAAGTACTCTCTGCTCCCATGTCAAATAGGAGATGTACAGATGAAAGGTCCTTTCCAACCAGTCTCACAGGCCCTCAAAACTAAAGCTGAGACAATCAGTCAACACCCTGGTCAAGACATTATTTCCATTAAAAAAATTAACAGTTGGAGATGGTTATACCTCAGATCAAGTCAAGATGCTAAAACCAAGAAAGGTAATAAATGAGCAAACTGGCAACTCACTTTTGCTGGGTATTTTGCTGCACTTTGTGCTTCTGCATGTATAGAAGATAAATAAGTAATTATCCCTGGAGACTTCCTTTTGGGGCTTGGTTTTTTCTTGTTGTTCTTTTTATGTTGATTTCTTTTTTGTTTTATATTTGTCATTGAATTTCTGTAAGAAGTGAAGCTGCCCCCAGCAGAGCACTAAGGATGCATTTATTCATTTTTGCATAACTGAGTATGTTCTATGAGCCTTTATTTTAACTGAAAATAATTTGAGTTGGTTTCTTTGGTTCTATTAGAGGTTTTCATATAGTGTGTAAACTAGTAGTTTTGGAGTTCTAACTAGTTGTTTAATAGTGATGATAGTGATGGCAATTTAAATAAATAAAAGTGCGGATTTCATACTAGGGTTTCTAAAGGTCTGACCTGTATTAAAGAAGAGTCAAAAAGTCTCTTATGTCAAGAAGAATTACTCTCACAAATTGCCAAGTAGACTCTTCACACTTTTTCTGCAGTAATGTTGGGTTTGCACTTTTGCAGCAGAATGGGTTTTTTTGGTTTAGTTTTGATTTTGGGTGTTTTTTCAAATGAGATTTTGTAATGAGTCCTAAACATTAAGTATTCAGATACACAGAGGCAGACCACTTTGAATGACCCTGTAAGCTAGGGGCTATTGTGATTTAGGAATGGTACTCCCCACTTCAGTGCTCCCAGTGAGACTCTACAAACCACACGCTGCTTGCTTGCTCCCTTCCTCCCCTTTCCCTGTGGTGGGCTGGGGAGGAGAGTAGAAGGCACAAAAAGGAAAGATCATGGGTTGACATAAGAACAATTTGCTGGAAACAGCAATGAGATAAGAAAATGAATGGTAACAGCAACAGTACTAATAACAAAAGTGTACAAAACAGAGAGAGTGATTCACATGCAAAAATACCCTGCCGTTACTTTGGCTTGGAACCAGCATTACCCAACCTGTCCTTAGCTCAAGCAGAAGGAACCCTTGCTCCCCAGAAGGGTCCCCTTCCCTGCCCACACCCAGCAATGACATGAGGTAGTGGAGAATAGCCTCTGTGTCCTAGCCATGCCTCTCCTAGCTACTGCAAATATTAACCCTGCCCTGGCCAGGAGGAAATGAGGTAATTTAACATCTTTCTTAAAATCTCTGAAATCAATGTAAACTTGAAAGAAAGCATGAGGGAAAAAAATGAACTGTAGGGGTTTTCTTTTTCTCTTTTTTTTTTAAAGACAGGTTTTTAGGAAGGCCTATGTCTCTGGGGCCTTGTTGGAGTAGGGTGTGAAATTGCTTCAGTGATGGACCTCAGCTATCTTTGTACTGGACTTTAAATGCTTTACAGGATCAAAACTTGCAGACATAAACAAGGCTGGAATGGACACTTAGAGTAATTGAAATTCTAGCTGGGACTGGACATAAGATGAGCAGCAAAGGGGAAGGACACTTCCCTTATAATGTATGCACCGTTTATTTCCATAAAGGCTTTGAAAAACTTTGAGGGCAAATCGTGTGGGAAGGATGACACTTTGCTGTCAGTGCCCGTAACATAATTAGAGTATCCGTAATCAGTTGAGCATGTAGTTCATGTGACAGACTGTCCTGGGGGTGGATCCTCTGCTGCAGGAGCAAATGTGGGCTAATGGAATAACTCTGGGAACTGCCCACAGGTTCCTTCTGGAAATTTTCTTCACAAGGACTGATCTCAAAATTTTTTTTTCCTACTCTGATTCAACACAGCAATTCCTCTAGGCAAAACTGGGAAAGATGGGGCAGGGTATCTGAAGAAGGTTATCAACCTGTGTTCAGAAAGGCAGGTGAACATCCCTTACAGTGACACTGGCCTGTTGAGAGTTTGGTGCCCATTTGCAACTCTCATCAGTTTTGTAAATCCATTCCAGAAGAAGAGTTGGTAGTGAGCAGATGCTGGGTATATGAAAAGGAATTTGTTTGCAATTCAGGAGTGTTTAGCAATGGCAACTGGATGAGCTCTTAGTAGCACGGCTTAGTAGGGTTAATTAGAGTATTTCATTCAGTTGGAAATTTGCTTTCAGTGGGAAATGTTCGTGGATACCTGTTCTTTACAGCATATTTTTAGCAATATGACTGCTAGATTTAGCATTAAAAGGCAAATAGAAAATTCAGTGGAGTATGAGTTTCAAGTTAACATTCACGTAGTTGAAAAATGGTCATTATTTATTTTACAACATCACAAAGGTATCTTCCTCCTGTCAGCTCTGTGGGTCTCCTGTTTCAGAATTTAAGACTGCCATGTGTGGAGTACTTTACACATTTTGTGCAGCATATATTTCTTTTTCTCCTAAACCATTTGTCAGGAATCTCAAAATTCAGTATGTTGTTTCAGGTAATTTTAGTCAGTAAATATTGAAGTAGTATTAAGTGGTGGTACAAAAAGCAGTGTTATAAAATTTATTTTCAAATTTTTAGAATCCACTAGGATGGTTTAATTAAAAGTGTCCATGTAAGTTAAGCAATTGATTTTTTTATTACTTCTTCTCTTAAAAAAGGAAAGCTCTGGATTCTCTTGTATGGGGTAAATGTCACTCTGTTTATATCTTAGCTTTGCTGCAAGTCAGGTATTGTACTATTCCTCTGGGTTGTCATAGAAACGCAGCTAACTGACATCTCAACTCAAGCTGCTCATGGTTTAATTTGTGAGTTTTCAAGATTATTGAAATTTAACAAAAATTATTGATTTGCTTTTATTAACACTGGCTTGTGTTTACTTTAGAAGTTCAAACTGCGTAAATGCTTTTCCTGACAGAAAAATGCCTTTAAAATTGTTAAACTCTGATACTCTAAATAAGAGATCATCAAATGCACTTAGTATATCAGATTCTGAAGCAGTAGAGAATTCTTGAATTTTTGCAAATCACCTTCTTAATTTCTTTTTTTTTACAGTAAAGTGCCCCAACCTCAATTCAATTCACCTTTCAGCTTGACTTTCATTTAACATAGAAGATACCTGTCAAGAAAGCGTGAAATATGTACATCATCATGCCTAATATTTGGAAGTTTTAATTTTATTTACTTACTTTGAAGCCTGGCAGAACGCTTCAGTGCACTGACTTTTGAAAGTATATATTTTTTGTATATGCACGTCCAGAAGAAATTACTTGGTTTTCACTCATAAATAAGACAGGCAAAACTTATTTTCAGTAACTTTATCTAATGGTCCATGAATGAATGATTTTATGCAAACTACTCAAGAGACTAGAATTAACTTTTCATGTTGGTTGCACATTGGATGTCCAAACCCCAACAACATGTGGGATCTTATAAAAACTAGATGACTGGAGTTCAGTTTTTACTTTTATGAATTTATTCAATGATTGCCCATGCATTTCAAGTGTAATCTTTGTAAGCAATGTATAAAATGCAGTAATGTATTAATTGTTATAAAATGGACACATACTTCCTTATGCCCTCCTTCCATCACATGTATGCTTTTTACTTTGACTTTACTTCCTCCCTCTACCCTTGTAGCCTTTTATTAGGGATCTTTAGGCAGGAGGAATTTGACTGATTTATATACAGCCCTGTAATTTGACATTGTCATTCTGTCTAGTAACAACTTTGTTCAGTGTTAGATTTACTGAATAAAATTGTTTCTTGGTGGACATTTTGACACCTCACTTCATACTCCTACGTCATGCACTGCTGACATCCTTGTATTAATCTCATTTGTATTCTATCATAAAACTCTCACACAACGTTTTAAAACAGACTCTCTTTGCAGCATATTTCTGTGAGCATGGGGTTAAATATAGAGTGTTTCCATAGGTATGTATGGCTTTTTTGTGTCTTGGATGAGGTTATGTACATGTTACTATATATGATGGTAGCACACATAGTAAATGGTCATACTATTTAACTTGGGAAAGACTGGCTTTAGTACTCCAAAGTCAATTTAAACAAAATATATTTTATTAACCTGTTAACATGCCTCTCTTCAAAATTTATTGTTTGCATCATTGACTACAAGAAAGTGTTGCAGAAATACAGTTTTGCTGTAGGCCAACACTATGCATTTTTAGGGATTGGAAAGCAATGGTTGGTGGGAAGTCAAGGCACTCCCTTAACTAGAGCACTGCACTGATATATTCTGGTAGCTGGTGTTTTATGGGAACATACTTAATGTTTATATATTCATTAGAGTCAACAGAGAGTGTAGGAGAGTATTATTCCAGGTATACTGTTTCCCAGTGAGGACCAAGGGATATATAAAGGTTTGTGTATGTCTGTGCATGTAGGAGATTAACTGAGATTTGCCGAAGCCTGTGGAATCTCTCTGGCTTTGTACTGCAGTAGACCATGTTAGAGATAGATGCATATGACCAAAGAACTATTTTGCAGCTTTGATTTTCTTTTCCTAAGAGATAAACATTTTGGGTGTTCTTTGATCAATAAATTTGCTGCTTGGTTTTTGGTTTTGTTTTAGCTTAGTTTCCTGTCTCTTCACTCTTTGCCCCTTGAACCATCATCTTGCCTTGCATTTAAGTAGTGATAGGGTCAACATGCTTGAAAAGAGAGGAAAGCTTCAGTATTCACCAGAAAAAGATCCTAACATGCAGAAGGTAAAGATGATTCATAGGAATATATTGTGTCCAGATCCTTTTCCCAGAAAACATATTTATACTATTTTTTTACCATAAGCCAAATTGGTGGATATTATACAATTAATTTATTCCTAGTGGATTCTTCTTATTTTTGTTCACAGCATTTTGCCTCTATCCTCCCTACAGAGGTGCAGCATCTTTTAAAGGTTGTGAAGTTTCTTGTAACTGCATGCTTCAGCTTTCAGTTCATTGTGGCCACAGTGGCATACTTTGTTTCATAATCGTTCATTTTCATATCCATCCTTTTTGTATTTTACTTTTAAATTGCAAATTACTAACTTTATGTATCACAGTACACATGTGCATTTTTTCCTGCTTTTTAGATATCAACTAAGTGCCTCTTACAGCTGAATTGACATGCTGCTATACAGTCTTTGCACTCAGAACTTTGGAGTAAGAAGAAAAACCAATAACAAAAACACACAGCCCAAACCCCTTCAGATGATAAAACTGTGGAAGTTTGGCTCTTGATTGTAATGGCTGTTGTGAGGAGATCGCAGTGACCCATCTTTGCCTGTCTTTGTGTGATAGTTTTGGCATATCTTTTAATTTGTTTTTATCAAAAATAAACTTCTAAGTGTTTTTGTTGTTTTTTTCTCTCATACTCCCTTTTTCTTATACTCATTAAAATTTAGGAAGATGAGAGTGAAGAAGAACCTAAGCTCAAGTATGAACGGCTTTCTAATGGAGTGACTGAAATTCTCCAGAAGGATGCAGCCAGCTGCATGACAGTGCATGAAAAGGTATTATGTGACTTTCTGGCTGAGATAACACTTCTGCTTGGTTTTATATGTTTAGCTGTGCTTATAATGCATCAGTATATTTCTCTGTAGAAGTGGTGCCAAATCTAGAGTTGCAGTGCAAGACAGCAGTAACATAAACAAAATTCACCTTTAACCTGTATTGAACAATCCACATTTTCTCAGTGATAAAATGAGTAGTTCACATGGTTCAATTAACAGCAGATCTCTCAGAATCAATTCCCTTCTTGTTTGAATCAAACATTTTCTCAGTGAGAAACACATTTTCTCGATGAGAAATTGAGGTGAGAATTTAAGATGCAATGGTTTGTTCAATGAGATGATTACATAAGCTGCTAGAAAAATGCTAAGTTTTAATTATTAACAGTATTATGAACTGCAATCAGAATGCAGATCTAACTTCTTTATTCAGAAAGGAAGTTGGTATATACCATGCTTATTTGTACAGTCTGAATCATTGAAGACCAATTTGATCATGCCAGGACCTTAGCATATATTCAGCTGTGGAAGACATGTTAATATAGTGTAGAAGAAAGTAATTACAATATTTTTTGTTTGCTTAGGTGTTTCTTTTGGACGGCATCGTATTAACACTTCCCTGATCTCCGTCCCTGATTCAAGATATTAAAAACAAGAAGAAATGCACATGCTAAGGGTTTTGACATACCAGAGAATGATAGGGATAAAGTAATAGACAATGCGAAGTAAAGAAATTTTAAGAAGAATTATTATTTTGTTCTTAGAAGGAATAAACTTCATATGCTTCTTCAATGATTTAAACAATTGCTTTTGTATTTTATTAGTTTTCTTCTCTTTTATAAATGCTGAAAAACATTTTAGAATATTGAGGCATGCTGAAGAGCATCTGAAAGTATGAGTTAATGATTTGTCATCTATTAGTATGTAAAATACAGTAGCTATTTTCTGAATGTATAATTTTTCATAGCCAGTAATATCTCCTTAACAGTTATTGTTGAGGGATCTATCTTTATTATTTGGCTATATTTTTAGATTGACTTGTGCTGTGTTTCTTTTCCTCAGAGGACTGTTGCTATAGCTCAAGAGGCTCTTAAGATGAAGCTTGTATTTTAACTGTGTGAATGAAAACAATAAGTCTTTTTAAAGTGTTTTTGACAACTTAGAATTACACAGATATTTGGAAAATTGGCAAGCATTTCTTCCTTGTCTGTGCCCTGTTTCTGTTACCTTTTATTCCTGAGTCTCAGGTAAATTTTGAAAGCCAAGAGTTTAACAGGATTTTTTATAAGGATGTGCACCGATACAGCTTCTACTATAGTGTCACAAAGCGTGACAGTACAAGAAAACTGTTGAAGTATCCCAGCACTTTCAGTTTTCCAGCAAACTACATACACTATTTATGAGAAGGATCAATATTGTTAGAAGCCAGGTACTGCAGTCTTTTAGGAATGGATCTCTTACAACGGAGAGCTTAAAAATGAAGCTGAGTTATAGGTTTTGCAAGGGTGTTTCTGTTTCATTCTGGTTCATTTTTGGGGGATTTTTTTCCCTGAATGAGCAGGAAAAGCCCTGCTAAATGCTATACTTAGCAAAATTATACCGTAATATGTAAAATATTACTCTGACTAAGGCAGTTTAACTTTGCTGGGAATCCTGAAACCTGGCTTCGGTGCTCAGACTAATTTCCCCCCAGAATTCGGGTTTTTTTTATCTATTTTGTTGCTAAAGCATCATATTTTCACCAGGCTTGCTGTCTGCACTGGATGACTAATCGTCATGGCACCTGGTGCATTCAAGCAGGCCTGTGCAGTGGAATAGTCATACCTAGTTATGTCTGCACACCTGATGTTTTATTAACCAGTATTGATTTTTTTACCCGGGGGACTTTTTTCTTCCTGAAAAAAGGCAACCTTGCAGGAGTGAAAGGCATTGCAGGGAATGAATTTCTAATGAACCCCTTCTTTCCCTTTCTTGACTCCTTTTAATGTAGCTTCATATTTTAAGTGCCTGAACTGAAATTTCATTTTAAGCAATTCCATTTTGATAAATCCTTTTAAACCTTGACTTTCTGTAAGGTTATTTTTTAAAGATTGTGCTGCCTGACTGACACGCTTAGCAGTGCCTGTAAATTTGAGCATTTCATTATAGGTTGCAATGAAGCATGCTCACATGCAGTGAAATACAGAGAATTGAGTAGCCTAGACTATTTCAGTAATGCTGAAAGGGGGATGGGGGAGGGGGCAAATAAAAGAAACCTCTGTCATAAATCAAGTAGCACTAAAATTCTACATTTTCTGCTTAGGTGTAGCTCACATGGTTCAATTAACAGCAGAACTCTCAGACTCAATTCCTTTCTTGTTTGTATCAAAATAAGTTTGTGATGATATGGATTTATGTGGATATTACTTTATTTTGCTACTATTTTTTAGAATGAAACTCCTGAGATTTCCAAGAAAGTGTATTTGTCTTGGGAGTATTCTATTTAGGAATGTTACTGTGCAAGGGAAAGCAAACCCAGCAGTTACCTATGTTCTTAAATGCACTATCAGAGACCTTCCAGAAGCTAGCTGTATTTTACCAGGCTTATAGTTGACCTTTTTCTGTGTTTAAACACTACCTTTTTATATTACTAATGAAGGAGAATTAAAAATAAAGCTCAAAGGAAACATGATTGAAACAAAGCTGCAGAAAGGACCTAGGAACTATTTCAGATCTCTGTTGGTTCTTGCTCTCACGGTGCATTTTTAATTTCCTGCCACAGTCCATCAGCTGGTGCGTACAGACTGCAGACGCACCATTAGTTGTCAGTGGATGAGGGTCCTCATGACTCATTCTGACAGCTGACTCGCACTATCACAGTAATATGGGCATGAAGCCCTGTTTTGTTCTGTGGGTACATTTAAAATAACCTTTCTCTATAGAAAGTGGTGGGCTTTTTTCTATTCCCCAGTGTTGCTAAACATTAATCTGCTAAACATCCTGGAGTTCATTTAGCATTGCTGTAGTATTGCTTGTGGTGTCTTTGTGTTTATGTAATCAATCTCTTTCTTTTACAGTTTTTGGCTCTGGGAACACATTATGGCAAAGTTTATTTACTTGATGTCCAGGGAAACATCACACAGAAGTTTGATGTTGTAAGTATGATATTTTTCAGAACCCATTTACAGGGATGTAAAAGTGCTGTGATGTACCAGTAAGTAAGTTAACACTCTTGTTACACCTACAGTTACACTAAGCATTCCATAACATAAAAAGCAGTGTATGGTCCATGCAAAAAGAAGTTTTGCTGGCTGGTTTTGTGGGGAGCACTTCTCAATTTTTATATAATAAACTTTTTCACGAAGCAGATGAGGAAATATTTATGTATGATTGCAAGTGGCTATTAAAAATGGAACCCAGAAGCTCGTTACTTCCATAAGGCATGAACCTGTTCATTAGGTGACTATGGTCAGTTATTGATTTGTGCTCTATCATCTTACCTAGTTGCCACAAGTAATTGAAAATTGATTGATTACCTTACTGGCTCAGTTTTATCAATTACAGATATATAATGCTAATATTTTATGTAAATGTTTTGAAGTTTGAATAATTAAGAGATTGTATTGATTGAAGGAGAAGAAGCAGATTTTTTGCCTTACTGTGGTTTGTGGTATTAGAGGAATAAAATGCTCAATTTAAAGATCTGTTCTAGAGTATTAAATGTTTCTTTTAATTGTGGATGTTAATTGATTAACTTTAAATTCTCTGCCTTTCTTGGGGAGTGGAAGGAAGAGAATTAGCACTTTTTTTTTCCCTCAGGTTGTCAAAAATTCTAGTAGCCAAGCACTGGTTTTTCATGGCAGTATAAGCACCAGCCACAGAAGCCATCACAAGATGTGGGCATTTTTTGCAAAGAGAATATCCATTCTAAAGCTGATACAGCTGCATGGCAGGGGTGAAAGGTTTTGTTTACATTTTTGAAAAATCTAATTATGAATTGTGCAAGGGAGTAGGGGAGTATAGACTTCTAGGCACAGCTTTTGAAGGAATTTTTAGATTTAATATTAGTCACATTGACAGTGATATTACTGGGGATTGATTAAAGTTAAGCTAATTATTGTACTTCTATTTATTTTCATTTTCTGTGTTCATCAGCCCTGCAGATGACAATGCTGACTGCATTTCAAAAGAGGAAAAGCTTTTGGTGTCTCCCTTGCAGTTCTGATTACTTTACATGCGTGCAACTTAATAGAGTTTCTCTGGGAAGTAGAAGGAACTCTGTATTTGGGGCAGGTCAGATTAAAGTGTACCTGAATTATTCTCTTCTGTTGCTACAGTAGAAGACAGAGTCAGAAACTCACTCAAATGAAGTGGAGATTTTGTATTGAGTCTGGCATTAACTGTCTTAAACTTGTATTTGTTCCATTCAGTGTAAGGTGTTTGGAAAACTTTATTTGTAGAACTACCTGTTTCTGTCCACCACCAGTCCCTTGTTCTCTCACACTGGTTCCAAGAGATGAAATCCTCCTTCTGTAAAGCTTTAGGGGACTGCCTAGGTGCAGAGCAAGGAACAAGGGGAACTGTTGTCTGCTAAAGTCTATAAAACAAAATCCCTGCATTTTCTTTATACCCACACTCCCAAATCTGTTATTATTTTCTTTGCTTTTCTTTACTAAAAGGTCTTACCAATGCCTGCTGGGAGGGTGGTTACTTATGATGAAGTTAGTGGTGGATTATATAAATATATTCTGCTCAAAGGTGTTTACTTTTCCAAACTTAGCCTGCTTCAGGATGTAGACTTTGTGCTGTGTCTCCTTTTAAGACGGCAATGATTTTTTAAAAAAAAACTATTGTTTGAGTACAAACTGCTTTTTGAGCTGGAGAATAGGAAAATGATATGCTTCTTGGATTCTATTCTTAAAGTGTATGTCTCTTTTTGTAATGTATATGTCTCCAGCGCAATGGATTATATCATGGATTAGGTGGAAGTGGTACTTCTTTTTTTCTATTTTTTTCTTATTTTTTCTAGTTTGAAGAAGAATGATTTTTCTCTAGCACCACTTGTCTTTAAAAGAAAAGTTTTTCAAGGAACTACTAAGTGTTGTAGAACAGAACAGGCTGCCAATGTGAGAAGGAGGCAGCTCTATGATGTTCATGGCTGCTTAAACTGAGAAGTTTTCTGAATTAATATTGTCAGATGCTGAACCCATAGATGGGATATCCTGAACTGGCTGCTGTATGTCCAAATATTTTCCTTCTAACCTGAACTTCTCAAGATGTTGGATTTCAGACTACAGGTATCACTATTATAATATTCAGTGGGGTCTTCCTTCTGTTCTCTCCTACCAATGCCTGTTTATTGTCTCTTCTAGGGAATTTGCATTAAACTATTGTCATATGGTGAATCCCAAAAAAAAACCTAACCCTTTCTTGAGAAGAAAGGGAATTACTTCCTGAAGTCATACAGGGACAAAGAACTTCTTGTATATGTGCTGGGGCAGACTGTTTTTTCTAGTGGTATTTTTTCTGGTTCTTTTTCTCTGATCCAAAAAGAACAAATTCCTTCTGAGAACCTTTTTCATTGGTGGAATGGTATATACGGTTCTATCTTGAAGTTGTTAATAGGGGAAGTATCTGTTGTTACTGATTATTGGAAATTAGTATTGGATAGAGTTTTTTCTGAGTAAAATAGCAGTATTACAACTGAAATACTTTAATCATTTGCAGTAAAAACAGTGTACCTGGGGAATGTCTTTTATGTATTTTTCTTTTTGAAAGGATCTTTTCAGCAGATGTTTTCTGTCCTGTGACACTGCAGAAATTAATGGTAGGGATGGCAATGCGATGCCCTTTATGCGAAAGAAATCAGTTATGTAATTCAAGGAACTGTTCTTCATTTGAGTCTTTATCTCTATTTTTCAGGGGATTGCTTTGTTTGAATTTTTTTTGAAGAAAAGTTGGGGTATGAAAAAATTAATTGCTTTTCTATACATCTGTTAAATGTGTAATTAACAAAAACAAACCGTACATGGGAAACTGTGAAAGCTACTAGATCTGAAATATTGTGTGTAAAATAAACCAGAAGGAAGCAATATTTTATTTTAACCTTTTAACCTTTTTTTTTAATAAATCATTTTAATGGCAAGTTTATATTAAATATATGTAGAAAATGCCATTACTGCTTTCATAGTCCTCTTGATTTCTGTTTTTCTTTCCTAATTTCAGGTAGCCAAGTTCAAAAATATAAATGGACTTGGAAATTGAAGAAATAAGAATTTTGCTTTTATAGTAAATCCTTTATTTTCTGTATTGACTTGCATCTACATTTGAGCCAAATTGTAAAAAAAAAAGATACTGATATCAGAGGATTTGCAGCAAAAAGAAGGGAAAAATTCACCAGTATGTTGCATTATCTCCAGAGGGGCCAAGTTTTGAATGACAGCATTCCTGCTGAAGGCCGAATGCATTTATCATTTTAATTTGAGCTAAAAACAGCCATAAGGAACACTAAAATATAAAGCTTGACATCCCTAGAAGTTCTGCTATTCTAACACCCATTTTTGTTTATTGTTTAAAAAAACCTTTTAGAACTGCTGTTTATAATGTCTGTAGCAGCAAATCAATGTGGCTGTCCTGGATTACAAATACTGTAGTGACTGCTCTACTTCGACCAATAAATATTCACAGAGGCTTCTGTGAAACTCATGTAAACAATTAAAAACTATTTTCAGAGTAAAGTCTTGCTCTCATCCAGCTCTTCAGCTATCTGATGCTGAATCCTGTGGCAAGTGCGCAACTAGTCTTGTCAGGTTTGCAACTCCTGTTAACAGCTGTGGAAATGTGTGCTTTGAAACTGTTTTGAGATTTGTGTTTTGGGGAGAGCAGACAGGAATTGGGAGGCTTTGACCTTTTGTGTTGCTGGGTATCTCAGCAGTCATGCCTGTGCTCTTGCAATGCCTCTCCTCTTTGCCTAGCATTTTTGTAGCTCTTGCCAATGTGGCTTGTCTTTGACAATGTCAGCCTCCTAAGATTAACTGGTATGCATCCTCAATAACGTATGTTTGACAAACTGGTGTTCTCTTGTATTAGGGTTCAGTGCATTGAGTGAGATGAAATGTGTCAAATGCACTGAAAATTATTACTAAAAGGCAACAAGAAGACGGAAGAAAAGCCTGCTAATTCCACTGACAAAGGATGATGCCAGACTGATTCACAGCACGTTAATTCCAAATGTCTTTTCATCTTTCTTTCCTTCTTAGACTGTCTACAATTTATTAATATAATTACTGCCTGAACTGACATCCTGTGGATTAAGGATTTGTAGATATGAAAAAAGCTGTACAAACATGTTTAGTTATGTAACAAATCAAAAACCTTTCAAAGGGCAAGAAAACCTGTCCCCATTCTGGTCTTCTAATAAATGTCAAGCTTAGAGCAAAAATGGTAAGAAGTCTTGGCTGGTGCCAGTCTGTTAGAAGTCTGTTGGAAGGGGAAAGATTGGCTACTTTATAAGTAGCAAGGATTTAAATGTTTAATGCATTGAACAAGCTTCGGAGGTGATGCGTGAGTCTAGAAGACAATGTAAATAGTGTTTTAAAGCTTCTGTAAGTACAAAAAAAATGAAGTTCTTTTAGCATGGAACATTTCTGAGCTATTTAAGACTGCTAAAGTTTCATAAAGAAACCTTCTCTCAGCCAAAAATACATTTTTACTATATATTTATTTCCTGGCATCATATTTTTTCCTGATTGTCTCACATTGTGTACACTAACTATTTTATTATGGGTTCTTTAATTGAAGTGATAGTAATCCAAAGTCAGTAGATCATCTCTGCTACCATGTAAACTTGAAAGGGAGTTCCTTCTGTGGTGATATTGTCGCATTTGGGTGTATTGAAGTTACAACACTCACCAGCCTCTGGAGCAAGACCTGGCGTGAAGGTCAGTCTGTGGCCTGTTGGTTTTGCTGATAACTCAGCATGTTGCTAAGAAAATGTCAGAGATTTCAGTTGACTTGATGTCTCTTGGCAAAAGTTTAATTGTTAACAAGAAAAAAAATATTTGTAACAAAGAAACACCTGTTGTTAAGCACTAAGTGCTGTTGCTAGTAATCATACAAAACCTACTAACTGCTGTGGGAGATAATGCAACATCTTTCAATGGGGAAGGTAACTTAGCTTTTTATTGTATAATGAAGTGCCTTTGCATGGGAATTTGAGACTAGAATGATATAAATGTCACTTACTTAGACAGGCTACTTTAAATTCCCTGTTTATTACTTTCAACTACATCATTTTAGTTGTCACTGTCAGACTATGAAAGAAAACTTACTCAGAAAGTGAAGTGAAGCAACAGAATTTAAAGATCTGGGTAGCTCTGTGTTAGTATTTGCATGTTGTCAGCATGTGGCTGTTAAATTAGAAGCTGAAATCCTCTGTTTTTTACAAAACCGAGCGGGCAACTTTAAAATAGAGTTCCAAAAAACAAAATAAAAATAAAGGTTTTGATAGAAGCAAGTGTCTGTGCAAGGGACAGGTTTCCTTCTCCACCCTGAGACCTCCCACCAAAATGGGTGTTGCATTCTTATGTTTTAAATGCTTTATGGTAACCCCTAGCTCTTTCAAATGGAAAAATGGATAAAAGTGGCATCTTTTGGGATTTTTGTCTTAAGACTTGAGTGTCTGCACCGAGTTTAATAGCACTTCTGCTTCACTCTGTCTTTTCATTTTAAGTGCAGATGATTTGGAAATCCAAACGTTTTTACAGTAGTTGTGGGAATGACTCATATGGCCTTTTGGATATTATAAAGGCTTGGAAACTATGTTTTATATGTTTATTCTGGTACTGTGCTTATTAGGTTGCTTGTGACCTGGAGTGTTTCCAATGGGAACTGTGGAGCTGTTGAAGATTAGGAACATTCTTTGGCAGCAATCATGGTGTACCTGTTGTAGCTTGCCTAGACTGGCAGAAATTGTGGTGTCATGACCATTATTCCATATATCTAGAAAAGTTTCTAGTCTGACAAAACTGAAACAGGAAAAACCAACTTCTCACATATTTTGCACATTGTCTTTGTACCATTGTATCTGACTTTCCTTTGAAAGAAATATTGCTTAAATTTTTAGTTAACTAAAGAGATCAAAGGGATGTTGAAGGCATTTGTTACTACTAGAAATGTTGCTTGGAGTATGGATGAAATGTGAGAGTTATAAACAATTTTAGAATCATGTGTGATTAATTTTTATAAGCTCAAAACTTAGGCAAGTGGGACCATTTCATTCAATTATTCTTTCAAGCTTGTAGATTCAGTAATTCTGTAGCTTAGTGCAAAATGTTTAGCTGGAAGTATGAGTTCAGCTGCAGAAGGTCTTGTATGGCCTAGTCATTTATTTCTTGAATGTTGTTAGCTCATACAAGTCAAACAGGAGCTTGTACAGTAGCAAACAGTAACATGTGTGCTGTAGATCTAATGTATTTCAGTTAAGGTGAAAAGCCTATGAACTTATCAGCTGTTTCTGGGATAGCAATTGTTTCTGCCTTCTCTATTGAACTCTTGGCTAGCAGCTATTTTGCCCATATACCTTTTTTTGAAAAGGATGACAGCCCCATCTTTAGACCAAATGGTCCTTATGAGGCCTGATGATTTTTTTTCCTTTCCTATTATACTCTTTTTTATACGTGTTTATACCCTTTCTATCTCCTTGTACCCTTCACAAACACTCCTTGTACCTTAGCCCTACATGTTTATAACTCTTGTAGTCTGATATTAGCTTAGTTTGGGGGTTCTCCAAGGGGGAAGATGAAACATTCATAACTATCTCAAAACTAAAGGCTCTAACTTTGGATGGAGCTTCCTCTCTGGAACATGGTTTTGTAAACTAGGCTGTAGTCTCACTTGGGGGGGATAATTAGAGTAGGGGGAAAATTACTTCATTTGTTACATTTCTTATTGGGGGATTTTAGGTAGATATGCTAATTTGTGGGGTCCATAACATTGTATACACGTTGTATACACGCACGGGTGTGTGCTTCTTGGTGTGCTTTCACCTTTGACAAGTGTGCACCTGGGATCCTATTTAAACCAAGGTAATACCCTTTTTCCCTTTATTGCTGTGTCTGCTTCATATTTTTACCAGCTTGATAAGTCATCACTTGTACAACTTCATTATCCTGCAAATGCATATTGTTTTCTTCTTTTTTTTTAACATAGAAGCATAGAAGAAGTCTCTTTTTTTGTTCTCTGGTATCAATCTGTTCTCTGGTTGTTTGACAGTTGCATTTCATGACCAACTCTAAATGTATTACATATAAGTATCTTAGCAGCCCTCTTTAATGCCACTGATTCCAGTAGGAATCTGTTATGTCACCTTTGAATGAGGTAAAGGACTGTGACTTGAATACTGTTCTGTCACAAGCATCTAGACATAGTTCACTTTCTCTTGACAAGATAGGGTGCTATCATATTCTGCATGTTTTTTCAAAAAAAATTGAAGTATTGAATGTTCTAGGGAAAAAATATTTTAAAAGGGGAGAATGCTAAACATGAAGGACAATAAGGACATTACTACTGTAGTATTTAATATGGAATTGTTGATCAATGAAAGGGCAAAGTTACTTTTTTTTTCTTTTTTTTCACCAGACCTTGTTGACATTTATTTTTGTGGAATATCAAATAGAGAACCTTACTGTAATCCTGCTAAGTCAATTTACATGTGTCACTTTCAAACAGTTTTGAACAAAATTATTTGTGATACTGAGATACATCAAAATCATCAAAGCAATTTTTTTTCTTCTAAATCTTTCGCCATCCAGGTTTAGTAACATTCGCTGTTTGAATGTGTATCGCATCTTGTGACTATGTAGAAAGTGGACCACTGTGCGAAATTGCTTTAGAGTTTTATTGCCACCACTGAAACAGCCAGTTTTAGGTAGCACTGATTAAGTATTTTTGTAGAAGACTGATAACTCAGATGTGTGTTTTCTAAACCCTAACAACACGCAAAAGCACAGGGAGGATTTGGAGAGGTTTGATTTATAAGAAGCTAGTGTATTGCTAATTCTTTGGGCTGTTTTCCTTTCAAGTGGGGTATTATACCTGGATGGCATTTTTGTCCATAGGGAACACAGGCACTTATGTGCATGTATAGAATAATAGTAGTTTGCCTGTCCAAATTATTAAGAGTTCTGGCATGAATAAAATATTATTTACATTAGAAAATGTTTTCCTAGTTAGAAGACTGAGTTCTGCATGACAGTGTTTTTTATACAAGTTGACATTAATGATAGAGCTACAGCCCTTTGTTTCTATCAACGATAAAAATACAGAGCTACTAAAAATACATAATGACATAACAGGGGCATAATATGATGCAAAAAACATGAAGGTGAAACTAAGTATTTTTTCCCAGAGGGGAAGATATTATTGATAATGAGTTTAATAATTCTAATAAGATTCCTTTCCAAAGGATGAGACTTATTTGTTTTAAAAGACATGTCAGTGTGTATAGCACTTTGTTTATTGCACTTGTGATGGAATACTAAATATGTACCATCCAGATTTGACCAGTCGCTGGTGTTAATACCCTCAGAGTTGCTGCTGGGAAAAGTAGCTACTGGCAAGCTGGCCATCTCCACTGTGGTGCTGCTGAAGAACTTTTCCATCAGTGTCCTCTGACACAGAGAAATAAAAGTGTAAGAAATTGAGAAATTAGCATTTTGGTGTTGGAAGGTTCACTACTGTAATCCTAAAGTGGGTGTTAATTGAAGTCTAGTTGTTGGAGGTCTTGGCAGTTTTATGGATAAAAGCTTTGAAATGTGAGCAGTGTAAAGATGGAGTGAATGAAACTGTTTTCTTTTTTGATTTACTTTAAATAAAGGTTATGTTATGCAATCAAGTCTACACTTCACTGGTATTGAAATAGAGCCTCTTTGTATGTAAATGCGTCGAGGAACTTGCACAGGGTCAATTCATCTTCACATTTAGCTGTCCATATCTTACTTCACCTGAGGATATGGCATACAGTATGCTGCTTACAGAAAGTTACAGTGCACTTCATGATACATACTTTCTACTTGTGTGAGTCTTCTCTATCTCCATCCATCTTTTTGGTTTGCATATGTTTTTAGGATCCTGTCAAAAATCAGACACCCAGCATTGACTGTTGCTGAGTATCTCTGATGGACTTGTGAGACTTTCCCAGAGGCTGACAACTGCAAACAATGAAAGTTTCAGAGTTGGTGTCCAAAGAGAATACAATGCTTTCAGCAATCAGAAAAATGTGTTTATTATTGCTTATAGCTCTGACTTATGCCAGTCTATATCAGTATTGATAACTGAAAGTTCACATGGAAAATGACACTGTAGCTGTAGCTGTTGGCTGAACTTGAACATTGATCATCCAGTGTAATATTTAACTATGCCAGGAATATGACTACTTACGTTGTTTTCAGCCAGGAAAGGGAATTCATTCCCTTATAATGTTTCTGCATCTGTCTGATTCCATCAGTGGAGATCTTGGCACTGATTTCAGTAGCCATTGGTTGGGATTGTTGTCTGTAGTGGAGTGATTGACAAGCTAAAATAACTGGAAAAAGTACTTATTGCAGTTTCTCATTGCAGGAGCCTATAGAAAAAAGAGAACTATGGAAAAAATAATGGCTATGTGTGGAATATGTGAAAAAACAGGGTTTCTAGGCTCCATGTGGTGATTCCCTTTATCTTGTGTTAGGTCAGAGAGTGGGCTGAGTATCACGACTGTTCAGAAAATCTTCCTGGAAATGATGTTGGCACACCAATGCATGAGCCTGAGAAGAGCAGTCAACAGCCCCTTTGCTTCTTTAAGAGTTGCTTAGTTGAAGCACCAAAGAAAACCTGTCCTGACAAGAACTTGGGCTGTATGACCTGCTTGGCCTTTTTCATTAGTCATGTCTCTGAAATGTGGCTTATCAAGAAATTGAGTGAAATCTCATGCATTTCCACTTCAAGGATGGAATTCTACAAAATTCTATTAAATATATTAATGACAGTGGTGGTGGTATTGTTTTAGAAGCAAGCAGTGAAAGTGCCCCTGAAGTTACATCCTCAGAGTTTTAGATATGTTTTGGGGATTGTTCTTCAAAGCCTATTTTAATAATTCAGTAGCCCATGTTGAAAGTTTATATTTAAAGATGAATTCTCACAAGTTCATTGTGTTTGGCAAACTGTTCTGAAATGAAAGCAGTTAGAGAAATTGGTGAGGTGAAACTCCACATTGCCTGGAATAGTCTTTCTCCCTAGGGGGTGTGGTCTTCCAAGGGAGGTGTATGTATCGCCAGCAGACCTTTCTCAGCCCTCTCCCTGTACTTCAGCCCTCCCTTCAGTGTGACAGGGAATATTGATTGATATTCTCAGACGGCTTTAATACACAGATAGCGACAAAGAAGTAGAGGAAGGCTAAGGACATATCATTGTTGAAGCCCTGCAGTTACAAAGAGGATGGCAAAGGGGACCTGAGCAGGGAAGGAAATGGGAGTAGTTGTTTACTTTGGCACAGAGTTCCCAGGAGGATATCTCCTTACACACCAGTGTTTTAATAGAAAAGAGATTCTACTTTGGATGCATCAGGAATTAGCTAACAGTTCAGTTCTTCTAGGACGCAGTCTAGGCTTTCAATATAGATGTGGTTTTGGCAATAGTTTCATCATTCCTAGACAAGCATTCTGATTATCTCGTAGCTATGAGAGATTTAGGGAGATCCCTTGTTAATATTTTTTTTCCTTGGATCTTTTTTTCTTAGTCACTGCAGTTGACAAACAAGATTAAGGGATTCACTGATGTGGAAAATACTGAAATCACTGTAGGCTTTTTGGTCTTTCTCATTGTCTTAGACTATATGTGCGAGATTTCTTGTCCTCACATTCTCTTAGTTTTAGACAAGCTTTTGAGATATTTGTTTTTTGTAGGCAAGGTCTGCCTTCCTGCAGACAAAATAAAAGTTAATGTTATTGTTCTGTGTCCCAGACCTTGTCACTCTCCTGAGTTCTTCCCCCCTCCCTTTTCTTCTAACCAACATAATCTCCCATTTTTCATTTGGAGAATCACAGGTTCAAGAGTGTTACGGGAAATGCAATGGAGCAGGAATTCTCCCTTTCCGGAATTTTGCTGCTAATATTTTTGAACTAAACTTCTTTGGTGTGGATATTAGTAAATTTTCAGCAAATGAAACTTTAAGTGTTGTGAATTCAGAGTATACTACTTCATCGCAGGCAGTGGTGAATAGCTTTTTCTGTAACTTCTACAACTGCCTTTTCAATTTAAACCTTTGTGTTATTGTCCTTTTTTTCTCAGCTGTGTGTAATGTATGTGTGTACCTATGTACACATACAGGTATGTGTATACTTCTACCTTTTTATAGGTAAATCATGATACAGCGTCAGAATTTGTTTCTGAGTTGCTTTTCCCTCTATTGTATCAATAAAACTCTATAAATATGCAAAATACATGTCAGTCAGTGCAACACTGCAGAATTTGGGGCAAGAAAAGGGCATGGATTCAGTTTCTTTTTAAAGTTCCTCAGTTCAAGAGATCTCTGGGTTTTCCCTGATGTTTTGAAGTCAAAACAGATGGGACAAACAACATGTAATGTACTTAGCTGTTGCTGAGGATTTGGGATGCTTTTCAAAGCAAGTTTCTCCTCCTGCCTAGAGCAAGGCTTGTATTTTGCGAGGATCTTAGCTTAATTATGACAATAAGTGAGGCAGTTTCTGATTACAAATCAGTATTTTACACTTGGATACCTTCACCATGGTGGAAATAATACAAAGAGAAAAATGGTAGTCCTCACTCCAGAAGGCTGACATACAAAACCATGGGTTGATTGATCATATTGCTGTACATTGGAGCTTTACATGCTTGTTTATGTGAATGGCATGCAGACGAAACACGAATAAATGAAAAATAGGCACTTGTAGGAGACAATTTTTTTATTGCAATTCAGCTGTGTACATACAATTTGCTTTAGTATGGAGAACATAATTATTATGCAGACCCAGATTGATAAGCATGTAGCAGAAAAGACCCCTAGGTGTTTGTCTTCTTTGGGTATCTATATACAGATAAATAACAATATTTAAATTAATTTAGGGAAAGTTTCTGAAAATTCTTTTAAAAGAGTGGATGAAAGCATTGATTAAGGGGATTTTATAAGGGATGGGAGCCTCTTGAAGTAAAAGGAGCTTTGCTGTAAGTATGATTGAACACTGCTTTGCTTTTCACACTACTAATGTGCGTGTTTCTTGCCTGCTAACCATGGCTAAAAGGCATGAAGTCACAGACAGCTATTAAAACGTTTAGATTCCTAGCTTGTAAATACTGCATTTCTCACAGAATTGGAGTGAAATCCAGTCTTATGTTTCATGTTCATCCACTTCATATCCATTGGGATACAGCATTTGTGAAAGAATCAATTATCCATTTGTTAGTCAGGAGAGCTTTACAAATTATACATTAGCAGATTGATTTCTCAGGTTCACCTTTGGGGGACTGATTGTATAAGGTGGGTTGATGATGAGTGTCAGGGGAGAAGGAGTTGCCACAAAGAACACAATTAAAAGAAGCTTTCTGAGTGGTGGCTGTGAATTTACTCCTAATTAAAGAGCTGACATAATCCATACTAAGAGCGTTTATTTCAACCATTTTACATTAGGTAATTGATTATCACATGAGGTACATTTGCTGCTAGATATTTGATTTTCCTTTCCTTTAAATTTAGGATTTTGCAAAAGCTTGCATTTAGATCTTTATGTGCAACGTGTCTGCTAGCTTTCTCTCCTGCTCCCTAAACTTCTCTTTCATCCATTAAGGTAACATTTTTTTTGTTCTGTAGTGTCAGCTTGACATTATTGATTTTGCACAGTCAAACTTACTTATATTGTCCAGAATTCCAAACATGTCTCCATCAGAAAGAAAACTGCAGCTACTGGAAATTCAGTGGAAGGTATTTCTTCCTTCTTTGCCAGTACTTCATCAGTATGTGAAATTCTGAACCTGTTCCCAGGTTAATCATTTAAGTGTATTTGCATTCCTAACTAACAGGATTCTCTTTATTGCCAGATTTGAATTATGTTGCTAGGAAAGTACAATGTGTATTACTATAATTTTTACAGTACTGGAAGTATCATCACAAAGTTGTCATGTGTTTTTACTTGATTGACCTAATGCTAGGGGTCCTGATTAGGTAAAAAAAAGATTACCCAATGTAGTGCTAATAAAATAATAAGTATTTTTCAGCGTTTAATATACAGCTGCCTCTGGTTTTATGACATGAGGTTTAAGATTAGATAATCCCTTAACTGAGAAATATTTTCATGGATTATATGTTCTAAATTTTAGATTATTGTACATTTTTACAGGTTTTTTTTCAACACCCATTGAAAATACCTTTAAAACAGTCAACTGACCAAACACCAGTGCATATCATGGTTCCAACTGCATCAGTCCTTCAAATTGTGATGAGTTAGTGACTGCCTGTGTTCTCTCTAACCTTGAGTGATTCTTCACCTTTTGTAGACCTGTAAAGGTAGATCTTGCAGGAGGGACATTTATTCCTTACTTTAAAATCCAAAGCCTATTTTCTTTTGTCAGGCAGATAAACTCTTCAGTGGGTTAGCTGGGAAAAGCTTAAAAAAAACATGAGGGAAAGGCAGTTGTGACTTCATGCCTGAGTTTATAACATTTAATAAAAAAAAAAAAAAACCAAAAGCAGGTGGAGGGTTGTGACCCACAATATTTTCTGTGTTCCTCCTTTCTAAAATACCAAAATTATCCATAGGGTATTGGTAGGGTATAAATGCAATTAAATTTGAAATGTTAAGTAGCTTTGCTGACTGGCACAGAAGTATATTTAAACAAATGATGGTTATGAAAAGAATTGGAGCTGATTCTAGAAGAAACACTTTGGTTTAGATAACATACATACCAATTTTAACTGTGGTCTTTTCTTTCTGATTTCCTGGATAGTTTGAGATCTTAAACAAATCTCAAACAGCTTTCCAGTGTAACACAGCTCTGGAAATCGTAGACTTGACTCTTAGTCAGCTCTGAAAAAGAAGATCCTGGCATTAGCAATTCTTCCTGAAACTTTATTTTAAAATGCATGTAATGATCAGCCTGGACTGTTCATGATGTGTTATCACTTTCTGAGCTCCACAGAAAGTTCTGACTTGTAAAGTCAGTGAACGGGCTAATAGTCAACATGCTAGTTCGACTTGAGCACTGAAAAAAATTTACTCTGCATTTGCTTTGCCTTGCGTATGTCATTTCCTGTTGAAACTTAGCAGGAGTTTTGTGTAAATGAGCTTTTGTGTAAATGAGCTCTTTTAGTTGAATTCAGCTGTTTTCCCTGATTATTATCTGTGTGTGGTGTAGACAAAAGGGGAAAAAATAATAGAAGAAAAAGCTAATAGTAACTGATAGAAGTGTTGGGCATGCAGAAGGTTTGTAAAAAATTGCTAGTTATATATGCTGTTATGAAATATTGTATCATCAAATTTCTGTTTACAGTAGAACAAGTTCAGAAGTATTGTGCACAATTCTGAATGTGGGAAAAATACAAATACTCTGGAATCACCATTTTTCCCACCGACAACATTCTAGAATCTTAGAATCACAGCATGTTCAGTGGTTAGAATATAAACATTATGTAGTCCTAACCCACCCTGACATGAGAAGGAGCACTTTCCCCTAGACCAGGTCGCCCAAGGCCTTATTCAGCCTGGCTTTGAACACTGCCAGAGTTGGGACAGCCACAGCTCCTCTGGGCAACCTATTCAGTATCTCACCATACTCACAGTATATAATTTCTTCCTAATATCTAACCTAAATTTCCCCTCTTTCAATTTGTACCCATTACTCCTTGTATCATTGCACTTCCTGATGGAGATTCCCTCTCCGGCTTCCATGTAGGCCCTTTTCAGATACTGGAAAGTTGCTGTGAGGTCTCCATGCAACCCTCTCTTCTCCAGGCTGAACAGGCTCAGCTTTCTTAGCCTGTCTTCATAGGGGAGGTGCTCTAGTCCTCTTACAAACTATGTGTCCCTCCTCTGGACTTGTTCCAACAGTTCCATACCCTCCTTATGTTGGGGACACCAGAAATGAGTACAACACTCCAGGTGGGATCTCACATGCAGAGTAGAGGGGCAGAATCACCTCCTTTGACCTGCTGGTCACACTCCTTATGATGCAGCCCAGGATTTGATTAGCTTTCTGGGCTGTAAGCACACACTGCTGCCTCATGTTGAGTGTTTCATCACCTGTCACCCCCAAGTCTTTCTCCTCAGGGCTGCTCTCAATCACTTCTCTGCCCAACCCATTGATGTGTCTGGGATTGCTCCAACCCACATGTAGGACCTTGCACTTTGCTTTGTTGAATTTCATGAGTTTCTCTGCAGCCCATCTCTCAAGTCTGTCAGGCTCTCTCTGGATGGCACTATCCCTTCCCTCCACTGTGTTGACTGCACCACAGAGCTTGGTGTCATCAGTGAACTTGCTGAGGGTGCACTTGGTTCCACCGTATTTGTCACCAACAAAGATGTTGAACAGTATTGCCCCCAGTATGGACCCCTGAGGGACACCACTCATCAGTGGTCTCTACATGGATAAAGAGCTGTTGACCAAAACTCTTTGTGTGTTGCTATCCAGCCAGTTCTTTATCCAGCAAGTGGTCCATCCATCAAATTCCTGTCTCTCCAATCTGAAGACAAGGATGTTATGCAGGAGTGTGAAGTGTTTTGCATTAAGTCCAGGTAGACAATGTCATTTTCTCTGCCCCTATCCACCAAGTCTGTAGCCCTATCATAGAAGGTCACCAGGTTTGTCAGGCATGATATCCCCTTGTAAAGCCATTTTGGCTGTTACTAATTGCCTCTTTGTTAGCCAGGTCCCTTAGCACAGTTTCCAGAAGAATCTGCTCCATGACCTTGCCTAGCACAGAGGTGAGACTGACTGGTCTGTAGTTCCCAGGGTCTTCTACTTTCTGCTTTCTAAAAATGAGGGTTACGTTTCCCTTTTTCCAGTCATCAGGGACTTCACCTGACTGACAAAATTTTTCAAAAATTATGGATAGTGGCTCAACAACTTCATCTCCAGTTCCCTGAGGACCTGTGGATGAACCTCATTGGGTCCCATGTACTTAATCACATTTAGTTTCCTTAGATGGTCTCAAACCTGATCCTCTCCTGCAGTGAGCTCAGGATCTTCGTTCTCCCAGTCCCTGCATCTGCCTTTCTTGACTTGGGTAGTGTGGCTGGAGCACTTGCTGTTGAAAACAGAGGCACAGAAGTCATTGAGAACCTCAACCTTCTCTTTGTCCAGGGTAGCCAGGTCTCCCATTTTCTTCCAGATAGGGCTCACATTATCCCTAGTCTTCCTCTTACGTGCCACATATATGTAGAAGGCCTTCCTGTTATCCTTAGTATCCTGTGGGACAGGCTTTGCCTTGCTAGGCGCTGTTAGTTACCTGAGTACAATCACACATTTAATCTCCAAAGTGTTGCCATATGGCTTTCAAACCACAGCACAGCAGATAAATTCCGTCATCCTGCTCCTCGTTTTCAACTTTTATGTGAAGATAGTTTATGTAGTCCACTTTGTCTACTTTCTACATTTTTTCATTTTTTCAGAGTCAAACTTTATCAGAGCCATAACAGGAAAATAGGAACAGTGTGGACTGTAGTATTGAGCCATCAGCTCTTCTGGTGTGTCCTGTTTTGTGTCTTTTTGTCTTGGTCACAGTGGTGTCTCCAACAAGGCCCATCACACTGAAGTGCTGCCAGATCTGCTGTTTCTGTAATGTCAGCCTGATGGTGGCTATAGGTGCTGGAGTAATGAGAAGAACATGACCAGTTTAATACTGTACCTTAGTGTATGACCCTGTTTCAAGATGAGATTATTGAAGATGAACATTTTGTCTTTGCAATTGCAAAGTAATGAATGAAGAGAAGAAACTTAGGGAGAAAGTTGTTGAAATGGCAACTTAGATGCGGCCCAGAACAAAAAAACCCATGCCATTTCCATTATGAACTCAGTTAAACTTTCTGTTTGTTCCTTCAGAGGGTCAGAGGTGTTCCTGGTTGTAGAGGGAATGGTGCAGACATGCTCGCTTTTTCCCCCACCACCACCTCTAGACAGAGGCAAAGTCTTCTCTTGCACCTTGATGAACAGAACAGAAATTTAGGAAGGCATTTTTCAAGGCAAGGCAGTAATAAAAGTACATGCTGGTTATGAAAGTTCTAGAAATTCAGGCTAATAACTGACTTATCTTGCCTTACTCAGCATCCTCCACTCTTGGAATCAGCCAGTTGTGTGTGTAATATCAAGACTAGAGCTTTTACAAGGATGTTGGCCACACCATCAGGTTGATGGGTTTGAGTTGTACTCCTCTGCTGACATCCCCATGAATGTGACAGGAGGGACACAGCTGTGGAATATGCACCAGCTGCCTGCACTGCTAGTCATGCACTTGCATCTGATCTTGAAATGTAGCAACTCAGCATAACCACTCTCTGGCAAACAAAAATACTTCTGGAGCACATAAGGAAAATTGGTTTAAATTCTTCCTTGCCAATGAAATTCTTTGCAAACAATGCACAGTGGAAAGACCGCTTTGTGATAAACAGTAATTGCAGTATTTCCAGGTACCATTTTGTGGTGACACCAAGAATGATGTCTTCCACACACAAGAAACCAGGAAATCAAAAGGGCAGCATAATTTTCCCAACTCATCAGGCAACTGTGGCAGTGCAGAGTTCAGTTGTTCAACCTCGATTATAAAGAAGCTTCTAGAAAATGAAATATGATTTGTGCATATATTATTTCCAAAGTGGATGAGAAGAAAGGTTTGTTTCTTGAGTTGGAATTTGTTGTGTGGATGAAAGATTATGGGGGGAAAATCTCTTCAGAGGGTGTGAGAACACCTCAGTTTATCTCCTGTAGATAGCCCATGTGAACAGTGTGTTTTTATATACCTATTATGTACTTCTTACGCAATTCCAGTTGTCATGGCATATGTAAGGACCTGAAATACTTCAGGCACAGTTGTGTAACATCTAATGTGATCCTACAACTCCATTACTCTTCTGGTGACACTTTAGTTTTACACAAATATATGATGGATTTCTTCTATTGTGCTCAGAACCACAGGTGTGATCCAATTTGTGGTTTAATCCATTCAATATTTTATGAGAGTAAGAAAAGTTGTTCTTAAAAGTGTAAGAGAGACTTACCTGTGTGAAGATCCTTCAGTGATTCTTGAAATTATGAGCTATTTGTTACAGAGGATGAAGTTAGGATCATGATACAGGAGTTTCTTGGTACTTGAATATAATTGGATTGGGTTTTGTATCCAAGAGGATATGCATCAGGTTATCCAAATTATGTTATAGGTTAGTCCTCCATACCTCAGGTAAGAATGACTGTTTAAGCTCAGTAAACAGTAGCAGGTGCTGTCTAACCCTGTAGGTTAGAACCAAAAGTATATTTGGATAGGGACGAGAAAATTTCCTAAATTGGAGTAGTTGTCAGGCTTTTCTCCATTTTGTCCAAGAATGAGTAAACCTGTGTTGCACTTCAATACCTTCTAATACTCACTTCTAAGAACAGTATTAGAGCCAAAAATATAAGAAATAATTACCAGCATAGTCATCAGACCAAACTAGAAAAATTTTCAGTTGCCCTGATGCCTTGTGGTTGCTATATTTTATGCGAAGTTTTTATAGTGAGAATTAATAGCTGTGGTGCAAAGGCACAGATGTTTAAGGTCTGGGAGCCTGGCACTTCATGAGAGTTCCAGAGCCCTGAGGCAGGTAACTACAAAAAGAAAGTCAAGAATTTGGGGTTAGGCAAAAGGCTGTAAAGAAGGCTGTCTTTTGGCTTTGTCACTGAAATACCTATTCTGTGATGGTTTTTTGATTCATGCAACTAAACGTCACTCATCCGTTAACATGTAAATCTTGCAAAATGTGAGGAATGTTAAAGCATGTCATGGTGATGTAACTTTAAAAGTATTTGTTCTATATTTTCTTTCTCTAGAGCCCAGTGAAGATAAATCAGATCAGCCTGGATGAAAGTGGAGAACACATGGGTGTTTGCTCAGAAGATGGCAAGGTACAACAAATCTATTTATAAATTTACTGACGTAGCAGGTAGTCCTAGTATTACACTAAGATAATTGTGATACCTGTGGAGTTAATTCCTGCATTTAGCACTACTACTTTGACCGTACATTTTGAGAACAGAGCTCACCTTTGAATACTCAAAATTAAAGTCAAATATATTTTGCACAAATGTGCTGTAGGAAAAGTAATTACAAGAATGTCAATAATGTAACTGCTATTAAGCTGATTAACAGCTGTGACAGGAGGACATGTCAACTTAATCATTACTGCTGTGCCAGTTATACTTCACTGACTACTATGCTGTTCTTGCAGTACAGTAGTTGAATGCCTTTCTGCTATAAATCCACAAAATTGGATTTTGTGGGCATGATTTCTGTGAGCTGGTGATTTTCATTTTCACACACTTTATGAATGTTTCTCTTGAATTATAGAATCTTTTGATAAACAATCATAGTTTATCAGAAGAATAAAGTGTCTTACAACAGCCACATTAAATAAATGTAAAATCAATATATGTACAGTTTCCAAAAAAACTGGCACCTACTTCCTTGACTGAGGACGTACATAATTTGTGTGGTTTATAAATAACAATTATCAGTGCTTCTCTGGAATGTTGAGCTGTGACATTTAGTGGTTTTGGTGATTGATTTTCCACTTATAAGTATGTCTTTTCGTTTTTTCAGTCGATGACAGTCTTTTCTAATGTTGCTTTGCAATGATAAAATTCCAATGCACTTGAGTGCATTTAAGCTTCTTCTTTAATATAATGTCCATATACAAATGCAGTCCATTAAAAATCATTTAAATAATTTCTCAATATCCATCTGACTTACTGAGGAGAACATTTCTTACACAGTAGACTTGGGGGAGGAGGAGTGTAGGTAATCCTAATGGTTGCATTCAGTAGAAGTTCTTTAAATAAAATCAGATTTTGCAGTAGGCAAAATGGGGAAACAACCCCTTTAGACTGCATGCATTTGGGTTTTTTCATTCCCAATAGTTGGTGGGGTTTTTTTCTCTCAACAGGCAGGCAGCCAGTTTGTGTATCCAGGTCTTTTATTTCTGAGAGATATCTTGATGTCAGTATCTTGACACAGTAATTGGGATACTAGTGCCTATCAAAGTGGGCTGTAGAATTTTACATCCTGTGTGAAACACCACATGAGTGTCCTATTTGTGTAAGCAAGATAAGGCAAGGGTCAGTAATTGTGCAGGCTAATAAAAATGTTGAGCTAGCATTGTTGGTTTAGGTTTTCCTATGGTGTTGGGCAGCAAGCACTTGTTGTTGCTCTAAGGGCTCCTCAGACTGTGGATTACTGACTCAAAATACCTGTGCTGCAGTGAGACTACAAGCTATACACATTTTTTCTTATACTAAGTTAATACTAAATACACTTATTTAATTTCGGAAATACTGAAAAATCCATAATCGTCATTCTGGTGTGGCTCTATTTGAAAAGACTTCAATACTTTAAATTGTGACCCCGTCTTCCTTTAGTGAAATAGCTATTGCGGATCCAGTGTGTGATATTACATGCTATACAAGGCAGTCTAAAATATGGTCCCACAGCCAAAGGGATGGAATATCACAAGTACAATATTCAGCATATTTGCACTCATAGAGTAGAGGGGCATTGATGCTTCACCATATTCTACACTTGTGAAAAACTCATCTGGAGATTTGAAAGAGCTCAGTATTTTAGAAGTTAGACTTTTCACAGGATCTAGAAAGGCTCATGTCTGTGAAATAATCCACCCCAAAATTGATTAAAAGACTTTCTTGTATGTCGTGCTACTGTATAAGCAAATGGCAGATTCTTGGCCAGATAATGTAGTACTTCTACGTTCTGAGTCATAGCAAAAGTGTAACTTTACACTCCTGATAGCTCTTTCCTTACTACAGCGAGAGTGTTGATATTGTAAGAAGTTAAAAGACTTGTACAAGTAATTATAAAGTCTTTATTAACTTGGTTAAATGTGGCTAGCACAGGTTTTTCCCATGAGAAGTTTTCTTGTGTTTTGTAAATAAAGATAAAGTTTGGATGTTGTTGGAACAGTGTCCCAGAACTTGGGCAGTGCAGGCCTGGCCAATCAGGCCTGGGGGAAGGCTTCTGACTGACCAATCTGGGTGACTTTTGAGAACTCTATATATGTGATGAAATCAAAACAATAAAGGTCATTCCTTCTTGCCACTGAGAACTGATGCATTCATTACTCTGCTAGCTGCTCAACAGCGACAGTTAAATACATGGAAGTGGTGAAATCTTTAAAAAAGAAAAAAAAGGTAGAAAAACCCATGAAACAGTTTCATTTTCTTAAATCAGTATTAAACAAAAAAGGGATCTAATGAAAGGGCCTGTGAATTTTGAGTCAGTTGAATTGATGCAAGTATATCCTACCAATTAATGAAGATATGTTCTCTTTTGCAATAAATAAAGTGCATTTTCACATATCAAAGTAGATCCAACATGATAGAGATGAAAACCATTTGTTTTCTTGAAGGCCTTATGATGAGAACCTTCTCCTTGTGTCTGTTCTGCTGTCTGATATATTTATTTTTACTACTTTTTAAAAAAATTTTCTGACTCTTAAAATAGATTTGATCTAACTATATGGACTGGGGGAGAGCACAGCAGCACAGTACAATTCTCTAATCCTCTTCTTGACAGTCAACATCCAGACCTAACGTCAAAACCTGGCACATGTATGTCATGGATGTCCAAAGAATGCTTTGGGAGCCACTTGCAGCTTTTCTGTACTGCACATTTGTTTCTTTGAAAACCTTCCTTTCTAATGAGCTCAGTTGCAGCTGATCACCACTGGCATGGAAAGGAGCAGAAATCAAAGCCAACACCAGCCTTCTAGTCTAGCTGCTGGGTGTTGAAATGTTAGAGCATATGAGAATTTTGGTGCTCAGATGAATGGAAGGGGAAGCAGGCTTGCATATTCAGAATTGGGGAGATTTTTATATTAGTTTTTTGTGTTAGTTTTGTGTGTAGTTAATTGTACACTTTCTTGAAAAACCTGGATTTGACTCCCAATTTTGCTAAAGCTCTCATGTCATCACATAAGAGCAGTGTAATTGGCACCCTTATTCTGGCTTGTAACTTTTTTATATGGAGAAATATAAATAATATTGGAAACCCACATCCTTGCATGTTTTAGTGTCATCTCTAATGTCTGTAACAACATTGATGTTAAGAATATCCATGAAGTATTACATAGATAATTTTTCAAGAAATGTGACTTGTTTTCCTGCCTTTTGATCACTGCAAGTTGGTTAAGCAGCAGAGTCTGGATGCACTGAAGTGGTGGGTTCTGGATATTTAAAATCAAACAGGACCAGCAAAATGTAGTGGAATTGTAAAATCCTTTTTCCAGCTACCCAAGAGCATCATGAACAGAGTGGGCATGGAAAGTAGAAATAGATAAATCCAATATCGGTTTGTAACAGCAAAAGAACCACTTTCTTTCTGAAGAATATAAGACATTAAGAAGTAGTAAACTGTTAGATTATGTCCCTTGAGTAAACATGATAACATGTATTTTATGCAGTTATTTTTTCCTCTTAGCTCACTCCATTTTGTTTCCATACTGTAAAAGAAATACTTTATTGCCATGTTCAGTGAAACACTGCGAAAATGTTGAAGGTCCTGTTGCTAATTTTGATTAATTACTTTTAATCTGAGAGGACTGTTTTGCAATTTTTGAGGATTCTGCTTTAACAGAATTTATTCGCAGTGTTATGTTTTAACCATGTATTTTCTTCTTTTTTTTCCTCCTCCTTTCTTTTCTCTGTCTTATTTTCTCTTTCCTCTGTTTCTTATTTTGTGTAGGCTGTTTTTTGAATATGATGTGCCAACTGATGAAAACAAAAGCCCAAAAAGCAAAATCCTCTAGACATCAGCCCAAAGGTTTTCTAGGCTTACAGCCAGGTCCAATTCAAATACAACCCTTTGGTTGGCTTACATAATCACAGCTTTGTGATACATCTCACAGTCTCCAAATACTGATTTTTCTAATCCTTTGGAGCAGTAGCTCAGCCCTACACAGTGCATGCAGAAGTATTTTTAAAGCATGTTGTTAGAGGCAGTATATTTGCTAATGAGTAAATGGACTGAGTTGATAATGCTGCTTAGGAGATGTATCCAGTAGACAAGCTTGAAAGGGAAATGAGGTGGTTTGAGATGTTTTTTAACTTCACTGAGACTGCTGAACTTTGAGCCACTCTGAGGATGTCCTAGTTCTTTGCTGATGGCTTAGTTCCTCTTGTAGGTTACCTGAAGTTTAATATTTTTACTCTGTCTTCCTGACTGTCTGCAGGAATTTTGTGGGTTCTTGTCCTCTGAATCGATCTTTCTAGAGCCATTTAAGCCTTACGTTTTGTGGCTGATAACTGGTATTTACTGACTTTAATCTTCAGGTCTGTCTCTAAAGGGATATACATTTTTTCATTACTATTATTTTTTAATTTTCCCACCTGAAGGAATCATGATGGGAAGAAAGAAATAAGATTAGAAGATCTAGAACTTTTGAGTCTAACCTGTTGAATGTACAGAGGAGAAGTTACTGAAGGGACTACTTTTTCCAGAAGATTATCCAGAAAATAATGAGAGTCTGTCTGAGTGCCTTCTTAAGTAGATTTGCTGTCAAGATACAGTTTCCTCACTGATCACTCCATGGGATGCTGATTTTACTCCCTTCTTCCAGTGGTTCCCATCCGTCTGGGATGATTTTGTTTCAACAACTTCTGGCATTGGGTGGAAACCTCTTAAAAACAGAATGAAAATGCAAACCAGTTATTATTCTTTGTGGAAATCATAGTTAGTAAACCGATTACTAATTCCTGGCCATAAGTTTTCAGCCCCTTTTTACTCTTAAGTTCTGCAGGAACTGGGTTGTCAGAGAATTAGGAAAGGGAATATTGTGTATTGAATGAAGAGACAAGAGTCCAAAAGAGGATTGGACTTAAGAAAATCTTGAGAGAACTTAGTCTGTAGTCATATCACTTGTCTAATAATTATTTCATAAACACTTGATACCTCTGTACTTGTTCCGAACTAAAGGCAAGGAAATATTTTAAAAATCTTTTAATTCTCTTGACAGTAGAAACTTTTTTCAATTCAATGTTGAGGCTTCTTCAGATGGATTAATTCTGATAGATATTCTGATTGCCTTTGGTTGCAACTCCATTGCTGACTGTTAAATAAGACATAAATGAGATGGGAGGAATCTTCAGAGAAAGACATTTTCAGTGATCATAGAATAAAACAAAATAGCACTTGGGAGGAGGAGAGGATGCCTAGATATATATGGAACTTGGATTTCAGGCTGGTTTTGCTTTATTGTCACAAATTTCTTTTCTTATGTAAACCTTGTATTGCTTGGAGGGAAAAAAAATCCTACTGTTCTTTCTCAGGAAGGAAGGTTTTTTAATTTATTTTCTCCTGAATGTTATTCTGTTGCTCCTACCATGGTTAGGTTGCTATCTGTTAAACAGATTTGATCAGCCTAAAGCAAAAGGAACTTTTTTGAAAAAAAAAAAAAAGAAGGAAAAATATTCACAAAAGTACTTTTGCACTGCTGCAAATATTAGATATGTCACTTCTACCTCAGGATAATGTAGAAGAGCAAGCCGTATCAAATAGCTCTGAAGTGTTAATTGTGTCTTCTTTTCCTTTAGGAAAAAAGATGTAACTGTTAGCATTCAAATTAATCTTCTAGTTGTTTAGTTTTTACTTCCAGTGTTTGTTCAGTGTAAATCAAGTAAATACTTTTGGTTTTTCAATATACTTTTTCAGGTGCAAGTGTTTGGATTATATTCAGCAGAAGAGTTTCATGAAACATTTGACTGTCCTATTAAAGTAAGTGCTTGTTTTAATCTTTAGTAATTGTGGTGGTGTTGTCCTTAATAACAGAAAGGTCACATTCAATCTAAATGAGAGAGAGGAATACCACTTCCTTACAATGTTATCCAAGTCACTAGAAAATAGTTTTCTATCTCAATATAAAAGCTTTTGATTTGGTTAGGTAGGAAGAAAGCCAATCTTGGTTTTGTAAGAAGTATTATTGAGTTTTTCAAATACAAAAGGCAAAGTGAAAGAGAAATTCTCCTGTTTCAGCTGTTACCCATCTCAACATATTCCTTTCTTTATAGATTTGTGATACAAATTCTGATGGTTCTGCTAAATATGAGGTCGATATTTTGCAAACAGTTCATATTCAATAAACCTGCCTAAGAAAAAGACAATGGGCAGGGATGTTGATGTACCCTAACTGAAGGGAAAACTTGAATTTAACTCTTTTTTAGAGAAATGTGTCTACCTGGCTTTTGAAAAAGGACCTCTAAGAGGCGGATGGGAAATCTAGGTTTTTTTGACAAGATATTTCTTGCAGGAGAAAAGGCAATGTGGGCAAGTGTTTGCATTTTGCTGCTTGGGATCTTCCATGTTGCAGCTGCTCTTTACGGTGAGGGGGAAAGGAATGAGGTCATTACATTTTGACACATGCCAGATGTGACTCACTTGCCTCCTAGGGTCTTTAGCACTCTTACAGCTGGATCTCCACGCTTGACATGTTACACGCATGGCAAAGAGACTGTTTAAGATGCTCCACAATGTTGTCTTCTGACAGGGCTGAAGTGTGTGTGCCCTTCAGACAGGCCCCAGACCAGATTTAATTGGGGTAACACTTGCTCACAGCAGTCCTGTTCTGTTTGGTCCTAATTCTGCTGCCTGCTATACAGAAAAGTAGCTATTCAGTGTAACTTGGCCCTCAGTGTCAGACTTGTCATACAGCATATAATATGAAAAATTCTCTTCTAGAAAAAAACAAACAAATGTCTGAAACAACTAGGCTTTACTTCAGAGAAAGAACTCAGCTGTAATACTTTATAGTAGGCAAAGGCTTACCTGGTTTTAAAAAGTGATGTGATGCTTCATGTAGACTATTATGTAAGCTACAATCCTCTCTTTCCTCCTTCCCCCACTAATCCCAGATTGTTGCTGTTCATCCTCATTTTGTAAGATCCCACTTCAAGCAATTTGTAACAGGAGGAAAAAAGGTAAGCAGTTATAATGAACTTTGGCTACCTTTAAACAGCCTTTTAAAATAGCTCAGACTGCTATGTATGTGACTTTTAACACCTAGAGCAAAGACTTCTGCTTTTTCCTTTATGCATTGTATTCTAAAGCCCTGTTAATTAAGAGTGATTTCAGGGGGAGACAAAGTGTACTTTTTATGTTAAAAATATGTTCCAACAAGTTGAGTTTCAGAGTAGAAATACCATTCTGTCTTCATAGACTGAAATAAAATATCATTTATATTTCCTGCACCAGATTTTCTCCATTTTAATTTGTTGAAGTGGGAGCAGAAGGTAGACCTTAACACTGATCTTTTACAAAGCATGTTGATCTTGGTGTTTAGGATTTTTCCTTTGCTTTACCTGTGGGTGATTTTTTGGGGTGGGGTTTTGTTTGTTTGTTTCGAGTGTTATTTTAAGGAAATAAACCCAAGCATTTTCATCAGCTCTTGTCCATGTTGAGGGGTTTTGTTGGTTTTTTTTTTTAGATGACCTGAGTTCTTGATATAATAGAGCTCACCACCATTATAAGCACTTATATCTCCAGGTAGACTTCTGTTTGGATCAGTTGGAGTTTTAAATGTGCAGTAAGTGTCTTATTAGTGTAAGATACAATTCTGACTTCCAGATTGCAGCTGTTTCCAGATCCTACAAGTATCTTATATCACTTCATATTTTCAGTCAAAATAGGAAAAGTTTTATTTGGAACAGTTTCTTGAAACCATGGAATTTTTTGTTGCCTTCTCTGATGAATTAAGGATGAATAATCCTCACAGATGCATCAACCAAATGCCATTGCTCTCTCTTACCAGCATGTAAGAACTACAGACTTCTAGTGCTGAATAAAACTTAATTTTCATTAACAGTTCAATATGTTTCAAAGCATAGCAGTGCTTTATTTATTTAAGTGGCATGTATGCTTGACAGCTTTTCCTGGCTGGTAGAAGTTGGTGTTGTCCTTAAAATAATGCTCAGTCAGTGTGTGTCTGTGTCAGCCACGAGTTTGTGAAGCTTTTTTGTGCTGATAAAAGGGGCATGGAAAGAGAGAAGCAAGGAATTAATAGAACAGGGCTCTGTCAGGTGGTAAAAGATCTTGCATTCACCTGATGCCAAACAGAAAAAAACATCAGGGAGTTAACACATTCTCTTTGGTTATCTTTGATTACTTGACAGGTTGTTTTATATTCTGTCCTCTGGGGAATGGTATACTCATTCTCAATACATTCATGCTTGCTGAGGAACTTTCCTCCTCAGAAGAACTTTAATTGACATCTTAACATTAGGTATTTAGCATTAAAACAAATGTCCCTTGACACTTGTAATTTGATTTTATTGGTAAAGAAAACCAACAAATAACACCTCTAGCCTTGTGGTAGAAACCGTTCCCCTTCTTTCCTCCAAAAGGAGCATGTGTGCTTTTGGAAAATGAACAAAAAAATGCTTTTTGAAATTCCAGGGAGCTAAATTCCACCTACTAATATAGCTTCAATTTTTTTTTCTTTTTCTGAATATTTACACTTCTCCTTAACTGTGAAGCCAAAGAGTAGTATGGATGCAGGAGGCAGCAGGGAGCTGAACACAAGAGTGAGGAGAAGCAGGCTGAAGCATGCAAGTGCAGGCTGTAGACCTCACCTCTCTTCCCCTGTGTCTGGAGATTGTGCAGTTGGATGAGCTCCTTCAGGGAGTAGGACAGGTTCTCCTGTGGCTCCTGAGGTCTCTGCACTTTTAGCCTTTGCATGGATACAGTGAGTTCATCCCTAATAGCTGGCAGTGGTGTGAGGCATGCTGCCTGTTTTCCTCATCCACACCAAGGCAAGGGTAGCAGTAAGATAGAACTGTAACTACGATAGTAAGGGTAGCAAGGGCAGCAGTAAGATAGTGAGATAGAGCCTAATTTTTGATCAAATTTAAGAGAAAAGCTTTGCTTAAGAGAAGAGCTTATGCTATGTTCCTTGCCTGAGGTTCATTAAAATATGCAGTGCATATCATGTGAACTCTTAATCCAAAGGCTTGCTGGGTCTATCTTTGTTTTTGCTTTCTGGGAATGGTGACATAATGTATTATAACTATTTTTAAAGTTGAGTGGGTTTTTTAATTGTTTGCTTCTCCTTTATTTTTTTAATATACCATTCTTCATAACAACAGAAAATGTGTAAAAAATACGCTTTTCAGTTCAAAGATCCACTGTGGGGCGTCCTGGAAATGCTCAAGAGACAGAAGGGGGAAAAGCTCTAGTGATGTGCTTCAGGGATGCACAGTGCAGGTCTCCAGTTCCCAGTACAGGTGGATGTCTGGAACTTGGCTGAATTGCTGTGTAATACTGAGATTTGCTACGTCTTAGAAGCTCAGCTGACCTAAAGCAGACTTAAGAGTAGTGCTCCCTGGGTTATCTGTTTAAATCATTGTGGATTGTTGTAAGCTTAACTCTGCTGTGCATATGTTTATATAGTTGCTTAACTTTATTTAAGTAGGCATGTACCCAAGTCCTTTAAGAGAAGCTTTTCTCTAAAATGTGTTATAAACTAATTAACCAATTTAGCTTGTTTGCTTACTAAAGCACTAGTTTTTAGAAGTAAAGAACTTCCATTAAGCTTGAGATAATATAATTGCCTTCTGGTTTGGGCTGGAAAAACTTATTTCATCCCTTTTTTTAGTGAATGATTATCTGTGCCAAGACATAAAACAGGTACTGTGGAAACATCAACACTATTGCAGTGAGAAGAAATAGGTACCATACTGAAACAATATGCTTCTCTATTACCCTCATCATCTCTGCAATTAATCACAGCACCATTGGGCTGATTTAGCAGATGATGGTAACCCTGAAATAATAATAGTGTATATTGTAAATAACAGGGCATTTCTGTCCAGAGCACACAACAACAGAGTCTCAAAGCAAGGGAAAAGACAAATACTGTGCTAATAAAGGCCATAACCTTCTACTTTTTAAAAAAGGGTCTAATCTCAAAAAATAGCTGGGTAAAAGCCAACTAAATGAGGGAGGTAAAGCTGAAAACAAGGTGTTCTTGATTTAACTGTTAGAGTGTTGGTCTTTCCCAATACATCAACTAAATGAACGTTATTGTGGAGTCCAAGTATCAATTATGTCATGAGGATTAAAGAGACAGAACTAACAGAGAAAGAAGACTGAAGATTATTTCAGTTCCAAAGTCAAGGTATCAGCTACTGCATCTTATGTGAAGGTAACTTAGGAGAGCAGGACAACTTGGGGTTCCTCTCTTGGCAGAGACATCATCCTTATTAACATCAATAACTAGACACAAATTCTAGTAATATTCCTAGAAGAGTGAGTCCTCTGAAGTGATTGAGTCACTCTGCTGAATGTGTGCTAACAAAGAGGTTTTTTGAGCCTTCTCTACCTAGCATGGTAATGGGGACCCAGCACAAATGGAGCAAAAGTATAGGAGTACAATGTTCTGTATCATAAAGGATTGGGTGTCCTCATTTGCCTAAGACATACTTTTTGTATAATAAGTATTGATTTGCATATCCAATATGAAACATTTTAAGGGCTAGAGAACAGAAATAAAACTGCAGATTTACCCTGTGACTGTCAAAAGTCTCATCTCTATATATCTGTCTGTGTCTATATCTAGATAATATATTTATGTTTTTATACATATACATGTATAGTGGAAATACATGTAAAAACATTTTTAATAGCGTATGTGTTTCTTTTGCTGGAGAAAATAACACTATAAGAACTGCTTTTCAAATACAGATGTGTCTGATCATGTTTGTCCCATTTATCCTCCCAGAATTAACATTTAAATGTATCAATGCTTGTGTTGAAACATTAGAGTCTTTTTACTTTGTTATGAAAGCAGAGAGAACTTCGTGTTACCTGGGGCAAACTTCTCATTTTAAAAAGAAAAAAAAAAAACGCATTTCAATGTCAGAATTCTGGCCTGGACCTATGGTAACTCCTGCCTGAGATGCAAAACAAGACAATCTAAAATTCATTTCCACTTCAGGTGGAGCAACAACGTACATAGAGAAATTACGATGATTGTAAACAGTGCACAAATGGGAAAAGAAATGGCATTCTTGGGGATCTGTGACTGCTGTTAGGGGTAGTGGAATTTGTATGTTAAAATCAAGTCTACCAAGGAATGTCTCAGATAGGTGGGTTTTTCTTAATTGTTTGCTTTTTAGTATCAGCAGATGCACGTTGTGTGGTGATTAAGTAGATGACCTTATCTCTGAACTCTATGATATGTACTTCATAATAACTGGACTACTTTGACAAATTATTAAATTGTCAGGATGCTGTTTGCAGCACAGTCCATTTTTAGAAAGCAGATAGTCAGCTGTTTGGCGTTGTGTTGGGTAGAAAAGCACAAGACAAGAAAGCCCGATTGCTTTGTAAGCTATAAAATGTCAGTCAGTAAGTACTCAGAGGTCTGATTTAAATGAAAAAAAGAGTTAGTACTATGGCAATTTCTGTCCATGCTTGGATAATTTACCATAAGTAGGAAACAAACTGTAGCAGCAAGCAAACCACAATAATACTGGTCTGCAATTTCCTTGCTGCAATGAATAATGCTCAGATGTATCCCATATTACTGAGCAGATGAAACTTTGATACATAGTGTGTCCTGTTTGCTTAATAAGCATACTTTATTCGCTTACATTTCTTCTTTATGGGTATTTAGATATGCATTTCTTCCTTATCACTAAAACAAAAGTTCTCCTTGTGCTGTAATAAATTTAGTTTGTGTAAAGCAAATGGATCATAGTCCTATGTGCATGTAATATGTAGTTGTGTGTTTTGCAAATGTCTGTGCAGAACCCTTTCTTTCATTGCCTGAGGTGGCAAGCAAAGAAGCTCTAAGTTTATGAAATGTGTCTCTCTGCCTGCAAGACTGTAGGATATGCTTTTCAAGGTGTTAATTCTGTAGCTCTTTGTGAATAGGCAACAGCTGGAATGTGGCAGTTGAGTAATTAAAAGTGAAGCTTTATAAAAGTCCTGTGGCATTTGTTTGTATTAAACACCTCAAAACTTCTGGCTTCTCTGTCCATGAACTACAGCAGTAGCTCCTGTTTCATCTCTCACTGTTGCCATCACATACCTCCGAATGCTGCTGTCTGACTCTGCCTCCTTGCTTGATTTCCCTTGACTGCACTTGCTGCCCTCCTCTCTGTTCACACCCCAGCTCCTTAGACAACATTTTGTGACGAAATCTTGAAAGCTCATCTTCAGCTGAAAACTTGAGGCTTACATTATTCTCTGCTTTGTTTGAGCTCATCCAGTCCATCATCTGTTTCAAACAGAAATTACAATTTTTTATTGTTGCTATATGTTTTCCTAGGGATGAACTACTAAACAGTAAGTCTTCATGCAGCATGCTCTTCTGTGTTACTCTCTGGTATCTGTTAATCTTGGCTGTGCCTGTAAATATTGGTTTTATGCTGAAAACAAATTAAATAGCTGCAGTGATCACTTGTAACCATGGAAGTAGCATATTAGATTTTTGTGGTCCTGCCTAACTGAGGTGAAAGTGGTGACAGAGGTGCCAAAACACAGGACAAATGCCGCAGGTAGCCTCATCTTCACACTTAGGCAAAGAACAAGACAATGAAATTACAGGGACTTCTTTCCTAATTTTAATTTTGTGAAATAAAAACTAATCCAGTTCTGCAGTGAGGAAGTGAAAAATGGCCCTTCAGTTAAATTTGAAGTCTTAAGCCTTTTTTTCTGTAAAACTTCTTCCAATCTTTACACAGAAGGTGCTATGTTGAAACAAATGATGCTGTGCATCAGTAAAAGTTTGTTTCTTTTAAAATTTCTGTGAGAAATTTCTTTTATTTCAGTATTTTGAAGCAAGTAATTGGTAGTGAGAATAAATTAAATTGAATTACTTTGCCATATTGATATTCCAAAGCTGCAATCATTCCGCTCTTTGTTTAGAATATTGGGAATTCCTGTACGTAGTTTAAAGACTGGGATTATGTGTAATTAGTGTTAATGCTAATTGCATGACAGGCTCCATTAAATCCCAGTACTCATCTATTCTGTTTAGTGGATGCATTCTAAAATAGAGTTTTGAGCTCTTTTTGGTGTAGATTAATCTCCTGTTAGTGAAAGATACGGAGAGATGTATTCACTAATCCTAGAGACATACATCCACTTTTAAAATGAAAAAGTGTACTGCTCCATCCTCTTGTCTCATACATTACTTAATGATCTCATGGACAATCCTAAGCAGTTAAGAAGACTTGCAAAATAATTAGTGAGCTAAGTGAAGATTGCAATGTATTAGGAAAAAAGTGTGAGTGTGGACCTTGAAGTCAAAGTTTATTTTATTTTAGCTGTATTATCAAATTGCAATGCATTCAAGATGCACTGGAAGAGTGTTCTAAGCACAACTGTATTGTATGTAAAAAAGGACTAGAAAGTTTTATGAGAGCAAATGAAAAATGGAGAAAACAAACTCTATTGCAGAGAAGGCAAGAAAGTGGGATTTTGGCTGCTGTTGAAATATAAGCACTGTGAATGCTGACTATCATAATAAAGGATTTATGGCAAATAAAGTCCTAAAGTATTTTTCCCCTACCAAGAAGAGAGGGAGGTGGTAGGAAGAACCTCTCCAGAAACTGAGAATGTTTTCTTACATGTCCTCTTTTGAAGTTTTAAATTACTTTCTGGTGTGATAAACATTTCAATGTGGAGATAGAAAGGAAGACTAAGAAAGAAATCAGTCTGCGTATTTTGAGAGATACCTTCAGTAGACAACAGGTCCAAAACACATAGGAAAACATAGGAAAGTTCTGGATTCACAAATTCAATTTCCAGGTGTCATTGCTCTAAGAAACAATAAATAAATCACAAGATGTATATCAATAGCATGCAGATAATTGCATTGAAGATAAATTACTTAAGCACATTTTGAGATTACATACTATTTTTTTGAAACCACGTCGTTGAGTGTCCTTTGGCCTCAGTGTTGGACCTATTCCAGTTGCTGATCTGAAACAGGGAATTCAGGGTGTTACAGTGATTCAGATTCACTTTCCATCCTTACTATAGGCGATACCAGCCTGTTGTCTTCTACTGCCTTGGTCTGAAAATTTAATTAAGTGTGTGCTTAAGAGCTGAGAATAGACTGAAGCAGGATTTTTCAAATTATCTTCCCTCTTCACTTGTTCTTTCTCAGATCACTTATTTTTCTTTCATTTTGTTACTCAGAGTCATGAAAAAGCATGATGTTCACAAACCGTGAGCAATAACAAAAAAGATGCCAAGTGTCATACCAAGTTTGCTCTGGATCTTGGTTGTAATAAATTAAATTAAATTATGATTCAGTCACAAGTAGAAAAGATTCCAAGTTCAATTAATATAATTGGCATCAGCCAGTTGTAACCTTTCACATCATCCACATCATTTTTTTGCATCTTTGTCCAGTAAGTTTTAATGCAAATACCATGTATTTTGCTGCTATCTTTATGGGATGGTATTGAAAAAAGAATTCAAGCAACAGTTTGTCCTCTGTCCAGCTTCTCCTTAGGTGTTTGTAAACTAGGAAAAAAGTAATTTTCAAGTCTTGATCAACACAGCACTTAGTTTTTAATGACATCTTAAACATCAAAGTGGAGATCACTAATTTGGGCTGAGGGCTGCTCTTTTGCTTAACATCTACCTACCAGTCTTCTAATGGAAATCCCTCTGGACAGCACTGTCTTAGGAGCATAGATGTTACCCTCTTTTCAGTGGCTTGCCCTGGTAGTTGTAAAATAGCATCTTGTGTGAGAGTTACTCAGTAGTCTTTTAATGCGTAGGGAAAAAACATCTGTCTAAAAGGTGGGCCTTCATGTCACCTTTGTAAAGGACACCAAGTCACTTTGCTTGAATTAGAAGTTCAATGTCTCCAGCACACTTCATACAAAAATTTCTCAATAGGCTACCCTACCTCGTGCTTACTTTCAACTCTTGGAGAAAATACTTGTATTCTGGTGCCATCTCGTGGCTTTAGAAGAGAGAGACAGTCTGATAATTGCTGTTAAAATCTCATATTTTGCTAAAAGATCGTATTTTAAACAACTAGTGTCCTCACACTTGACGTATTTTTCCAAATACAAGTGGCAGGAAACCATATATTAAAAAGTATGTACAGATGGATCTTAGATAGGAAATATTAGCAACATGAGTACTCACACCATTGGGTTTTAGCATGGTAGAAATCGTAGCAGGCAGCTATTTCACACCTTCCAGTGTGAGGTGTGAGCTTGGGTTCAGGTTGTGCGTATGTTTGTATGTGGGTATACTCATGCACAAGTTGGCAGGACTAGTACCTTAGAGTATGATCTGTGTAGATGCTTCAGCTTTTTACTTAGGTATCCCTCCAAGTGCTGCACTTTGCATCTCTCAGAGTGATTCCATGTAATCCTAGAATAACTTTTTGAGACATACAAAATCACAGAATATTCTGAGTTGGAAGGGACCCACAAGGATGCTCAAGTCCAATTCTTTAAGTGAATGGCCCATAATGGGATTGAACCTGCGACCTTGGCATTATTAGCACCATGCTCCAACCAACTGGTATGGACTGTCTTTTTGTGCAGACTTTCTGCATGTATTTGGGTTTACTTTGCTGCTGGAAAGCATCTTATAACATCTCGTATTCATTTAGATATTTTAAAATACCTTCCTTATTTGCAGAACCTGGAACTACCAATGGCACAGGTTTTACAGTCAGCAGCACTTGTGGTAAAGTGCAGTTTGCACATGTGGTACTAAAACACAGCATCTATAGACCCCTGTGGAAGGCTGTGTATTTCCACATGGAGCCAAGCAAAAGGTCACAGGTTTGGGGATCTTTCATAATTTTTTTGACTACCTGGTTTTTTTTGGAGGGAAGGAGCCTGTGACAAGATGTGTAGATGTGAGGTGACCTGGTTTCTCTACTAACTTTCTGAAGTGTTGTCTCTAGTGCTGTAGGCTTAGGTTCTGAAATGCTTTTATTTCTTTATCTTTAAATGGTAAATAAGTATACTTACTGTTCTTCAGAGAAACTTGATGAAAGGCCTTCTTATTAATATTATTACAATTTAACTGGAATTCTGTAATATAAGAGATGCTCGATGTATATGTACTATATCAAAATGTTTGATTGTATTTGCTTTTGGTTTGTGATAGGTGTGTATTTTTCATTAACCTTAAATTCAAACTGAGCAAGTGATAATGAAAATAACTCCCATGTTTGCACACTGTGTCCCAGATATATTTATTGTTGCACTTCTTCATAGTTGCTATTATATGAGAGAGGCTGGATGAACAGATGGAAGCCTTCGGTTTTACATGAAGGGGAAGGAAATATAAGAAATGTAAAATGGAGAGGACACTTAATTGCTTGGGCCAATAATATGGTAAGTATTTTTCATCTCCACTACATGAACAAAAATATCTCTGTGTTACACTGATTATAGAAATTTTTCAATGTTAATTGCCAAAACATTCAGTTGAAAAACTGTGCATTTATAAAATTTTGTATAAAAGGCATTGAAGAATAGTGGTTTATATGTAGTTTCTTTGTCAAAATTTCTTCTGTTGTTTCCTGCTGGTTAGTCAGTGTTCTCCTATATGATTGCCACTTCCAAAGAAATTAGGAAAATAGCTTTACATACCACTGTGATGATCACTACTGTGCACTATTTTTATTTAGTATTTTGATTAGTGCAATTTATTGAAGCAAACTGCGGAAGAAATGTTAATGTAATTTTTCTCTATACAAATAATAGTACATTTCCACTCCTTGCCACCTTGTGAAAAAAAATAAACTGTTTGGATTTTGTAATTTATACTGAAATGACATTGTCATGTGTGCGTTCAATGTTGCAGATTATTAAAAAAAAATAGCAATAATTTCTTATTTTGTTAGGCCACTAGAAAAATTTAGACTTAGGAGAAAATAGGCCCTTTTGTTCTAAGTGTAATTTCGTAGGAAACCATTGCATTCATTCTGAGTGTTGCATTTCACCTATCACTGTAAGTCTAATTGATGGGTCAAGTACTATGTTTTGAAGTTTAGCAGTGAGGGATATGTTTTTAAGTGTGTATCATGTCTAAATTCCAAAGTATTTTTTTAAATGTGGTGAAGTTACTTCTGCAACACTTTCTTCTATTGTTTTTCCATCTTAAAGGGAAGCATTTATTAAAATATTTTCAAGCCATTGTTATTTTCTGTCTTTCAAAACCAGTTTGATATGAAATAGTTAGAGGTGGACCTTTGTTTATTTGCTTCCCTTTAAAAACTCTATTATAAAGGAAACTTCATTGAGGGCTTGATTGACATAACATTAGGTTTTTTGAAGGTTTTCTTCTTTTCAGAGCCACACAATTAAAATCCATATTCTGGGTATCTGCTGAGGATGGATAGGACAGTTGACGAGAGCTATCCCTAGAGATGATGTGCCACATCAGAACACAGAATACTAATAAAATGTTGAGAGCCATCTGCCAGAGAGAAAAAAACCATGGTCAGGTCCTATCTTTCAAGGAAAAATGAAAATGACACTTGCCCTCCAAAAGACTAATATATTTGGTTATTGCCCTTTCCCTTCTCCTTTAACTGTTTTAAACTCTATTCTCTAGCAAGGTTTTGTGTTGCGCTTTTTTTTTTTTTTTTCCAAAATCAGAGAAAATCTTCATAGCCTTGCTTCTTATTGTTTGTGCATGGCTACCTAGTTTTTATTTTCTTAAGTTTTTTGCGGGGGGCACTGTATGAGACCTTATTAGAAATTGGATAGTTTGAGATTATTTAGGCAAGGTCTAATTCTGCTTTTCAGATGCTTAGGTAACCCATGTTTGCTGCTATGCCCTCTTGTCCTTCTTCCATGGCCAGTAGTGCAGGTTTGCACTGAGACATCTGAGGACCAAATCCTTAGAGGCATTTGGCTGCTGGACTCCCATTTGAACAGGTTTTAGCTCCTTCATGATTGGAAGTTGACTTTGGAAGTCCTTTCAGTTCATGATACAAATGGCATACCCAATAGAGAAGAAGCCCACTGCTCAAGCATTCTCACACCATTCAAGGACTCACATACACACCACCCCAGACTTTAACTGCAAGGACTGGAGTCCTTGTACAATGGGCAGCTCCAAAGAGCCAGTGGGTGCGCCTTTTGACTCCTTGCTCATTTCTTGTGCACCTGCCTACAGGCAGAGCATAGGAAATTACATAGCAACAACTAAAACATCAGTGAGTCATCAACATTTTTCTTATATTAAACCCATAACTCAGCACTGTACCAGTTACTAAGAAGAAAATTAAAATTAATTACCAGCCAAAAGCATATCTAGATGTAAGTTCCCAGCTTACCGCCTAAGACTTCAAAAAAATACAGCTACTCATGCTAAACAAGTAAACGTAAGCAAACAGTGTACTGTATTACATGAGATTATAACTCTAAATTACTTATTCTTACAGAAAATTTAGCATATTAAACAACTACCTCTCAACACTTATAACTAAAGAGGATCCTGCACTGTTGGTTTGAAAGGCACTTTAAACATGAGCTATTTCATCCCATGTAAGATTCGCTGCCTGTAGGAAAACAGAAGGTGTGATATGGGTCACTGAAAATTGTGGCGTTGTTCTTCATGGGCATGCACTCCACGCCGCACAGAGGAATGCAGACCAGAGCCGGGACACACTGGTGTACGGGCGGCAGCTGGGCACCTTGGCAGGCCGTGGAGCTCGCAGGGACAGGAACCGGCGACAAAGCGTACGGAAATAAGAGATGCAGACCGTCAGACTGGGACTCTCTGGGGAAGTTTATTGAGGGTAGAGGGGACGAGGAGCAAGGGGCGGCGAGTGGGTAGAGACTCGAAAGCTGAGAGCCTCGATGTCCTCTGGACAGAGGTTTTTGAGGGACGGAGAAAGGGGAGTGGTTGACTCCAATGAGCCAACCAGGGAGAGACAGGTGGGAGGAGAGAGGGAGGGACAAAGGGGTATAAACCAATAATAGAACAAGGGGGAGGGCTACAAAATAGGGATCCAATGGGGTGCCAACGGGGGGAGAACTCTCTAGAACAAAACCCATAAATGGGGAAGGGGAGCAGGAGAGTGCGGGACCAATTAACAGTTTACAACATACATAACTAATCCGGGGGCCACAGGGGACCATGGTCTGTCACCGTGACCAGGAGGGCTCTCCCTGCGTCTGTCCATCTAGCCCCCCATGGGCTGAGCCACTGCAACAGAAAATCATCCTTGAAGACAAAGTAGTAAGATTTATAAAAGACAATGTCATTAAAATGCAATTTAAGCAAGATTAAAAATTTTATTGGATGAGCTTAGAAAACATAAAGCATAAGCTCCTTGTTTATGTTACCTAGAAGTCTGGGCTCTGTGTGTTGTGGATGCTATGTGCAAGTTGGTTTTTTGTTTTTGAAACCTTAATGTCTGCTAGTTGATGAGATGTCAGTAGAAGCATATTCCATGCTCACAGTTCTTCAGTGGCAAAGATCACTGAAAAAAAACCCTTCACCCACCCTCATACCACTTACTGTTCCTTGATTTAAAAAAAAAAAAGGCAAAATCTGGCTTACACCATGACCCCCCATAACTTTCAAACAGTTGTATCTGTGTATTCTTACAGCTGGGGACATAGAAACTTGCAGTGTGGGGAACAGAAATAGGTGGGAGAATCTTTTAAAGCGGTTTTGCCACTAGAAAAATCCTAACATGGCATGGGATCATGGATGCTAACCTTTCAAGGTCTTTCTCATCCCCTTTTCTGTGATTCTAAGAATCATTCTCTGAGCTCAATGAGCAGAAAAGAAGTCCCTGCTAAAATATTTTACTTCAGAGACTTTTGGTTTAAGTTACGAAGAACAAGTCATTACTTAACATTAAATTAATCTCCATTTTGCTATTGGAAAGGCTGTAGCTTACCCTATCTAAATGACATGGAAAAATCTGATAATTGGTTCTTTTTTTCCTCTGTCTCTTGAATGACTTTAATCTTCCTGTTTTTAACTTTTTGTTCTGTTAGTTTAGGAGATCTCCTGAGGAGGAAGTAAAAAAATCACAGCATACAAAACCAAGCATTGTTTAAATATGCTTGCTTTTCTGTTGTAATGTAAGAGCAGAAACACATATCTTGAGATTGAATTTGTTTATCTTGATGAGCTGTTGCTTTTCTTTTTCCAAGGTGGAAATTTCTGTGTCTCTACAGGGGCTGTTGTGAAAAAGCTAGGATTCTTTTTATTTCTCCAGTAGTAGCACCAGCCCAATATGCTGAACTGGTTCATGACTGGAATTGCTAGTCTGTCACTCATTCATTTACTATGTCTTTTCATTTGGTGTGTGAATTTAAAATACCTAAATTACTCTGATTCCTTCACTCCTTTTGTCACATCCTCGGTTATATGAGTTTTTGTATCAACAGTTTTTTTCTGTTGGCACCCTCAGCCCTACTCTGAAATCTATGTGGTAAACTGCTCTGACTGCCTTAGCATACAAAATGGTGAGTAGGAGTTTGTCGTACTGAATAAAGTTCTCTTGTTTTTCAACTTTCAGGGCGTGAAGATACTTGACATGATCTCAAAGCAAAGAATTACCAATGTGCCTCGAGATGACATAAGCCTTCGCCCAGATATGTATCCCTGCAGCCTTTGCTGGAAGGATAATTTAACACTGATTATTGGCTGGGGAAATTCAGTAAAGGTGCAATTACCTGTCTTTGTAATAAATGCTTGCTATTATCACAGACAAACAGAGGATTATTTCTGAAAAGCAAAGACAATCGAAAAAAAAAAATGGTTTGACTAGTGTTCAGAACTTCTGCTGCCTTAGAAATGTCATTGGACTGACCCTCATGAGGAGGAGTGATAGGCACCCAGCGGTCAGACAGAGATCTGTGTGAGAGCATGCACTGAATATAATCTTCAGGGACATTTCTCTCCTCTGTGCCTTGGAGAGATTTCCTCTTTTGAAAGCTTTTAGTGTGCTGTTGAATTAATTTCTTTTGATTAGCATTAAGGAAGAACAACTTACCATGAGATATTTTTGGAGGGGATTGCTTTGGGGGCTGAAGAGATTGTAACTGCTAAAACAGCCACATTATTTTGGTCAACCATGGGAAAAAAAATGGGTGGGTGGAAGGACAGACTTTCTGGGGTTTTATTATCTTTCAGCAGGAAACTGGCATTTTAAACTTGTGTGATGCAGACTGATTATAATTTGCTCAGACCAGCACCTGACATGTGTTTGTTACAAGCCTGTTAGCTGTTTTCTAATAACAGACTGCTGCATCACTGCACAGTGGGAAATTAAAAGTACTTGATAGGAATAGATGGAATGGGAGGGTAAAATGTGGTAGGTGATGTGTAAAAAGCTTTTGGAGCATTAAGCTTAGAGTTTTATAAATGAGGAGGTTTGTCCTAAGTTTGGCATCTGTCTTCCCCTTTCTATTTACGTGTGCTTCACAACATTTGTTTATTTGCATTTCTTTATGTGTACATACTCTCCTCCTGTAACTGTGAGTAGCAATAGCAAACTTATTGAATAAGAATAAGGTACCTTGAAAGATAATGAGATGCAAAGTGTGAGAAGACACCAAAACCAAACTCATTATAAAAGCTTCTATGAAGAAACCATAGTGGGCAGGTATTTTCACATTTCTCTTATACGGGCCTCTTCTTTCTCAGATATCTCTAAAGCTATGAACTACAGCCACAACTTCTCTATGTGGTTTTCTTTAGTGCTGCATGGTCACTGTTTCACAGCTTGTGTTTTTCAGAATAAAGAAATGCATGTCCAAGAATTCCCAGAAATTACTTTTCTTATTGAGGCAAAGTTAGTATCATTTTAGGAATTACAGCTTCTTCATTTGTAATGATCCAAATCTCTGTTTCCTAGATTTGCTCAGTAAAAGAACGGCATGCCAGTGAAATGCGTGACCTTCCAAATCGCTACGTGGAAATAGGTATGGTTGTATGAATGCACTCCTGTTCAAAAAGCTTTAAAGGTCTGCTTTTACATTCTAACCTGAAAAAACTGTTACACTTTGGAGGCAACATGTAGTTGTAACATAAATGTCTCCTCATTTTTAGTTGGTTAAGTTGTCTCAATGCACTCTTGCGTAGGTATGAGGGGTTGTTTTGTAGAGAGCCTAAAGTTCTGTTATCATCTAAAATCAGGGATACTTGTGTGAACAGTAGATGCCTTAACTTTCCCTGCATACAGATCCCTTTAGAGAGCTTGGGTTTTCATCTTGTTTAAATGATTGATGGTCAGTGTAGTAGTAGAGAGAAAATAGATACTACTTTATTTGGTTATATGTTGTTTGACTACACTGCTCATAACTTTTTTCTCTCTTTTTTTCCCCTGAAAATATCTGTATAGTGCTAGGAAATTGATTTTAATTTATTTTTGTTTCCTTTTTTGGCTTCTGAATTTTGTATTTTCATTTGCTTTCTTATTTTTCCAGCTAATCTGACATAAATAGGTTTTTATTATTGCTGATTATTGGAAAAATTCTTGAAAAATGTATATATTATTTAAAGTGTAAAGTGGAATTCAAAGAAAAATTGGAAGGGAAATGGAGATGTAAACAAAAAGTCACAACTGTGCTCAGAAGCATCTACTGGGGAAAGGAAGTATCTAGGAAAAGATAGTGCTAGGAAGATAAAAACGACCTCTCCGACTCTGCAGACCAGAGCGGGCAATAATTTGTAAACTTTGGTGCTCCCTTGACTGGAATAACATGAGATTGTAGATGGGGTGTTCCAGCAAGATCCTGAATCGTTTCCGTTTGGAATGGTGCATGGCATAGGTGAATGTATGCTCTGGTTTCTGATTTCAGGAAAGAACTGTTCTAAAACAGCTTCTGAAAATCAGCTAGGAAACTTGATAAACTCTGTAGGAACTCTCTATACTGAGGGATTGGTGGCGTGCCTGACAGTTAACAGAGATCTGAAAACTACATGTTGTTTAAGATTACATAGTCCAAACAGACTATTTAACTGCAGAATTCTAGGATATTTGCAAAAATTTTATCAAGGAAAAGTTGAGTCATGAGTTTTAGCCTCAGATCTTGTATATAATATTTTCTGTAAGTAGCTTTTAGAAAATAACTACATGGGTTTGGTCACATAGTGACAAGTAAACAGAAGCAACTTCTACTGGAGCTGTAACGTGTTTATATGAATTGTGCTAGTCTTACGTGACTGTCTATTGGAACTTGGTTAAAAAACATAAAAAGCTGTCATCAGGCTATTTAAATGCAGAAATGAAGGACAGAGATTTTTGTGAAAGTAACTTTTCCATCTCAAAATTTTTGGCCTGTGGTTTTCTCTGTATTCTAGAGGATTGGTATTTTATCTCATTTAATCTGTTAATTAAGTGCTTGAGATTTTTCCTCCTGCTTTCAGGTCAAAGCACTGAAATTGCTCTGCCAAATGCTGTCAGCAGCACTCATTAGAACTTGCAAGGATTGGGAGGGAAAAGAGAGAGAAATTGCTTGTTCAAGTCTTAGTATAAACTAAAATAGCCTTTCATATAGTCACATAGAAGGTCTTCTTGACAGCAGTATGTCATGCCATAACATCTAGTTCAATTTTATTTCAACTTACTTTTCAAAGGCATAGCTGGAAGGTCTGATTTTATATCAGACCTGCAAGCAGTATAGTTTTTTTGCAAGACCACTAATATCCTAAGTAGATGCATAAGTTGATACACTTGCATAAAGAATTTATCCAAGGCAAGAATAACCTTCAGTAGCATGATAACTGAGTATCATTTATATTATATACTTAGATATTTTGACTCATAAGATCTTGTCTACCGACTTAAGAATAATTAAACCCTTAACACATTATTACTTTTGTCATGTTTAGTGCTGTGGGGTTTTTCCATTTTTTTATCCCTGCTTTTACAATTTTGCGCCTGGAAAAAAAACTTGCAGAAGTGGGGCAGGAAACTTCTTAGCTGCTTCTCTGCTCATCAGGGTAATACATACGGAGTCTATGATAAAACAGTGTTTTCTCAAGTCTCAGCAATTTCAGGTTTATGCTGTTTTAGAGCCATTCGGAGGGGCCCTAAGTTCCATGGTGGTATCATAGATAACTGTGATGGCATTAGTAGATAATAAATGTTTCTCCAGTACTTTGGAGCCCAGTGAATAAGGAAACAGTATTTCCTGCATACCAAATAAGGTTCATAGGATCTTATTTAACAAAATACCCCCTCATCTTCTGTTTCTGTCCTAAGAATTAGCTGTACTCATTCTAAGGTGGGAAATAATTACAGTGTCTACTGTGATGCTAAACCAGACAGCCCATAATTTGGGTGTGGCAGGATGTTCCCCCCCCCCTCTCCTCTCTCCTTCTGCTTGATGGCAGAAGACAGATAATTCCGATGGGGTCAGAAGCCCAGCAGGAAGTTATCTCTTGGCGCCTGAAGGTCTGAGACCTCTAACCTTGAACTCATATTTTGGTAAGGAGAGAGGATGTGAAAAGAGAAACAAAAAAAGTGCATATGTGACAAAAAAGGCATACTTTTCTACTATAAAAACGCATGAAAATATCACGGAGGCAGAAGTTTCCTACACACACTCTGAAGATGTGCAAGGAGCTTCTCCCCAGAGTCTGGACACAGACTCTGTGGTTACTTTCCTGGAAATTGGGTGAAAGGATTCTGAGATATACTGCACCACCAATCAGCTGGGTAAGATACATTGGTTCCTAAATTATATTATTCTTGCTAGCTGTAAATAAGAATAGGTACTTTATCATAATTTGCAATTTTAGCTACTCATAGTTTTGCAGTTATGTTATTCCTGTAGTATGTAGTTTGTTCTAAGTTTTATGTCTGTCATTTTCTGTGTCTAATAAATGATAATTAATGTCATATTAGACTTAATTGGCCATTATTTAAAAGAACTTGTGAATGAGACCGAGTCTTGGGGTGCTGGCCACTCCAAGAGTTACTGCCTATTGCTAGAGGCCTGAGCAAACAGCAGGAATTCATCTAAGCTCCTGTCTCCCATTCATAACAGTGGGAAAGTTACATCACTGAACTGTTCTAGCTGTTTTATCTTAAGGAAGATAATGCTGTGATTACCTGTAAGATGAATTATACAGGTCTCATGCACTGAGACCTATGTGACATTGTTAATTTTATTTACATCTTTCAGTATATTAGTGGTGCTTTTCTTCAGTAATCTTTTCTTCTGTTTCTGCTACAGTTCATTGCCTCTGTGAGTCTTCATTCAGTGTCAAAGATAACTCCAGTGAATGTTTCTATTTAGGTTTAAACATATGTTAGCTGAGCAGATCCTATCAGTTTACCTCTGTCAGCTACTGCTGTGAAGCAGTGTATTGATTAGAAAGTATTGGTATTGAATCACAGGCTTAACGTGGACTAAATGCCATTGTGATCCTTCTTAAAGAATGCTTGACCTCTGTGCTCACTCCTGAAGCATGTACAAAAGCTGTAATGCTGCATAGATTCTGGTCTGAACAGGGAACCCTTCCTCAACTGGAACCCATGAGAAGGCTAGTTGTTAAATAACTAATTAGCACTTTTCAGTTAATATAATGCCTTTTCGTAGGAAAATCTATCATCTAGTCTTCCTTGGCCATGTCAGGATTTTATATACTTTTATGGAGAAGTGCTTTATCTCTGCCTCAGTTACTCAGGTTATTAATGATAACAGAAAATGGAGATTAACATCGGAAGTACATAAAAGACTTCAAATTGATTAGAGAATTCCTATTCAATTTATTTTTGCCCAGATTTTTTTCTGAGGAATCTCCGCTTAATTCCAGGTACCAGCCAAGCAGAAATGTCTCTTGAGTACTTGTCTCCCTTTGCATTCTACCAAATTTCCCACTAAGCAGATTTCTGGGTTAACAATTACATGTTTTAAGGCTGTGCTTGTAGCAACACACCTACATGTTATATGAGGGAATAGCTTCACACCTGCATGGCAAGTTAGCATCATGCACTGAGATAGCACATTTCAGTCTGAAAAGAAAACATGGGAATATTTGTTTTCTTGTTTGTAAAGTGAGATTAATGGGATCTAATGTACCAACATATGTCTCTTTATAGATAGAATGTAAAGCTTAATTGATAAATGTGATGATCAAGAAATTTACTTCATAAGGTGATTTATGCAAGCATTTCACTGAAGCGAGTCTGCTATACTCTGAGAAGCAAAAAAAAAAATTAAGAAAAAAGCCAAATCTAGAACCTATATTTTTTTAATTTCTTCATAAAATGAGTCAAAATTCTTCAAGATTTTGACTTCTTTGTCATCAAACCTAAGAATTGCTAAGCCCCAAAGTTCTTCATGACTAAATATTATCCCTGCTGCTTAACAAAGTTTTCTTGGTACAATGGAAAAAAGTTTTTCAGAAAATCAGCTTTGAAGCTTAAGTGATACTTATGTGGGACCTTTTCTTGTCCTCTAGTTGGAACTGAATTCACATAGTGTCAGAAAAAACCAAAAAGTTATATTTTATATCAAATGCAACTCCATGCACAAGATAATAGCTAAACAAAGCATGCCATTTTGTATTCTGTTTGGTTTGCACTAAGAGCATCTGCAAAATTTGCATTCATTGTTATAGGCCACAGTCCGCATACCCGTAAGTGTTCTCAAGATGGTATCTTCACCACCAGTGCTTTTAGTTGAAATATTGTGCCCACAGAAATCAAAGGTAAAACCCTCTGAGCAGAATTTTACTCTTTAAATTTTGCTGTGGTAAAGCAAGGGCTGCTTTTTGACTAAACAAAATAGACTCCTTTTAGTTTCAGTATGACACATACGTGTGGATCTTTAAATCCCAGAGAACGTGGCTTTATAGAGTTTGGGTAAATAATGTAGCATATTGTCAGGGTTTGACCCTGACTAAATGCCAGTTGCCTCTGCTCTCTCCTGCCACAGACTTGCAGGAGAGGGGAATGAAAAAAATACTGTTAAACACACACTGGAATCATGAGTTGAGTGAGATAGGACACTGGGGAGAGGACACACAGAAAAAGGGAAAACAGGCTCCAAACTTAAAGTTGCAAAGTGATTTAATTACCTAACAGAGTCGGAGGATAAATGAGAAGTAAAAATAAGCTTTTCAGACACCATTTGTTCACTCATCTCCCTCCCTCTTAAGAGACCATTTTTCTACTCACCCCTCTCTCTCCTTCCAGCCAGCAACTAGGGTAGGGGCTGGGTATGGGGTATTTTCTTAGTCCATAAATCTATTCATCACTACAAATCTACTACAAACACCTTTCTCTGCTCACCCCTCTCACTCTTAAGACACTGTTTCTCCGCTCAACCCCTCCCTCTTTCCAACCAACAACACAGGTAGGGGGCAGGCTAAGGGTTTTTTGGTTTTTTTTCCTCTGGTCAGTCCATCAGGGAGAGGGGTCCTCTACTTAGCCATGGGCTCCCTCCCACAAAAGATAGTCCTCTGGGAACTTCTTTGGCGTGGGTCCAATCTCATGAGCAACATCCCGCCCGAATTCTGCTGCAGCATGAGTCCTCTTGCCCATAAGGTGCTGTGCAGACTCTCTTGAGCCGAGGCCAGGCTGCTTCCATCCCAGGAGCAAGGCCTTTCTCTCCCTTGCAAGGCCTTTGCAGCTTTAACTCTTTAGATGAGACTCCCACTGGATCACAGCTTCTTCCAGGCATCTACCTACTCCTCTGGCGCGGGCTGTGGGTGGATTTCTGAATCCTTGTAGACTCCATGGGCTGCAGGGGGACCTCCTGCTCCCCCCATGGTCTTCACCACAGCTAGCAGAGAGTTTTCAGCTCCGGTGCCTGGAGCACCTCCTCCCCCACCTTCTCCACTAACCTTGGTGTCTCCATGTTGTTCTCCCTCACCTATTCTCACCTCCTCCTCCTCCTCTGGCTAACGAGAAGTGTGTGACTACTTTGTTTTGATTTTTCTTCAAAATGTTTTCACAGAGGCATAACTAACATCTCTAATTGGCCCAGCCTTGGCCAGCAGCATGTCCATCATCTTCAGAGCCATCAGAGATTGGCTCTATTGGACTTGGTGAGAAACTTCCAGAACTTTCACTCAGGACACACAGAAGCCATCTTTGTGCCACTCCCCACCCCTCAGACACTTCCTCAGGCCTACTACAACAGCTTCTGAGGGGTTTAAATTTCTCTTAGATGTTAAAGATACCTTGCTGATGTTCTGGGCTAAGCAAAACCACCATACATATGTAGTTTCATTTCTGTAGTTTGGTGTATTTCATACATTTCTTTTAATGAGGAGCAAAACATATTTACAGGTTTCTTCATTTTGCTTCCTGGTAATTTATTTGACAGTTGTACGTGGATGCTGAACATGGAGAAGATCCACTGTTAGCATACCTTCTATCTTCTCTTAAGGCAGGCATAAACATGTATGACAGATGGCCTTAGCTCAGTCATTTCTATTTGTTTCAATACTACATGTGTTTTAGTTATTTTGGATCCTTTTCAAATTAACATTTCTGCAGTGCCTTTGTGTTGGATTTTTTTCCTCATGAACGTGACACAGTGTCCAGAAAGTAAGTCAAATTAACCTGTTATGTGCAGCTGTAACATCCTTTTTTTTTCAGTAAGACTTTTTTGATTAGCAGCATCAAAGGTTTTTATCAGGTCAAGAAGCACTGTCTATGCCAGTTATTCTTTGTTCAAGGCTGTAGCAACAGAGCTAGAGCATTGTGTTTCAACGAGGCCTCTTGAGAGGGATGAACTGAGAGAAAGCTGAAAGTGAAACCAAGGAAACTAAACTCTATTTAAAAACAAAACCTGAAGTGGTGATTCTTATTTGCTTGGGTTTTTTTGTTTCACAGATCAGTACTTCTACGTGATCTTAAATACACCATTACATTGGGCATTGCAAGCATTTTCACTGACAAAGGGACTAAAGTTCTAGTATAAGACAAAGAAACACACATTGATTTTAAAACTGTCTCTATAATCATTTTATATTATTAATGATAAGTCACTGTGCTGTTTTTCTCTTCAAATACAAACCACAGTATTTTACGTGCCTTTCAGAGCCTTATCTTGGCCCTTCATTAAAGCTGAGTTTAAAGTTTCTTTGATAGTATTATGGATTTCATTTTGTTTTTTCTTTTCTATATTTTTCCTCCTGCCTTCCATATTGTTTTAAAATGCCAAATACTAAATTGTAAACTGGGAATAAGATACGTAGTTGTTTCTGAACTGGGTTGTTTAATATCATCTCCGAGAGCAACATGTGACACAGTCAAAATAACCTCCTCAATCTTGCAGGCTAGAACAAGATAATTACGTACATGGTTACAAATGTAAACCTATTCTCTGTGAATTGATTGAGTGCTCTACCCTTGTGTTGTAGTTTGGCCCCTTAGTGATGCCAAAGTGTCAGCAGTCGTTAAAAGAAAAACAGTACTTGCTTATTCATTGAGAGACAGGTGTCAAATATATACTTTTTCATTGTATTGTTTTCTCCTTTTCCAGGAAGACAATTATTTCTCCTGTTTCTTTTTATTTTCTTAGCTAAAGAAAATTAGCTTTATTTTTAATGTCATTATGCTGTATTTTCTATTTGCCTTGCTGAAATAATTGTGATGATAAGCAATGATAAATAAATAATGATCTTTGTGTTTTCATATATCATACCAATAGATGTAGCAGATGCAATTCTCTTACAGCCACCTGAACCTGCTCCAAATATGCAAACCAGTGAACTGTACTACTTATTGCCTATTTTATTGAGTTTGATTTTCTTCCTTTTTCAATGTGATTACTGAAAATCAGACTGAACCCGCATTTCAAATACTTAATCTCTAGCATATCCCAGAGCACAAGCATTTGTTTTTGTAAGCTTTAGTGCAATTTAATCTGTTAAATGTAGATTTTCATCTGATCCAACAGGGAGATCTGTGAGTTTGTTTTATGTATTGAGTCTTCATATCTCTGAAGTTCTGTATGCTGTTGATTGTCACTGAAAATGATGTGTTTTTCTTAGGTAGTAGTTCATACACATTCATATTTTTAAGTCTTTTGTTCTCTATTTTATTTCAGTTTTCCAATTTGACACCGAATTCTACATCAGTGGACTTGCACCTATCTGTGACCAGCTTGTTATACTTTCATATGTAAAGGAGATCTCCGAAAAAATGGTGGGTTTTCTTATCTCAGAGTTTCTTCATAACATTATTTGAGACCTGTGAGTTGGGCCTTAAACTACTCATACAAGTATGATTATCTAAGAAAAGTTTTGTAGTCTGCTGGTAGTGAACAGGGCTTGAAACTTCTCTGACCTCTAAAACAAGGTCAGTGGAGGTGATGTTGAAGGCTAACGTGCTTGCGTTTCGGAAATCATCTTTGGGTTCCTTTCTTGCAGAATGCAGCGAAGGTCTCTAGCTAGCCCTTCTAGCTCCTTTTTCCTTCCTTTCCTCTTCCCCCCCCCCACCTTTTCTTTCCTTTTCTTTCTTCATGATGTTTCTGCACCAGAAGAAATGAAATACCTTGTTTAGCTATAAGAGGAGCTTGCTGACACTGCATCTCAAAAGAAGTGAGGGTAGTGAAGTTGATCGGCTCAAGCAATAAGAGTCACTGCAGGGTGGAATGAATGATTGTGAGCAAGCGGCGTCATTGTCTCCCTTCCTTCTAAGATCTTTAGTTGTGTACACCCAGATCCATATGTGGATAGGTAGAAATTAGAATTCATGTCAGCAGTTTTTACTGGGCGCAGACAAGTGCCATGTCTGTCTCCAACATTGATTTCATATTGCCAAATAAAAGGCAAGGCAGTGGAGGAAATCATTGAAGCTGCGGTGTGAGAACAGCAGATGCTCTTGATCATCTCTTTGATAAGTATGTCTGTGTTAGAAAACCATCACCATAGTAACCTTAAGAAACTAAGTGCACGTGTTGCTAGGCAATGAAATGCTGTGGGTTCAAACAAATGCTCAAGCCTTCTGAAACCAATGGGGTTAGCTTCTAGCTCGGCTTCAGGATGTCAGATTATTAATTCTTTATTTACATTAAGGAGAAAAATAATGTCACAGGAAAGTTTCCCAAAAGAGTCAGCACAGTAGTCCTCCAGTGTGGGAAAGTCAGTGAAAGAAAGCAGACAAATAGGATAAGGAAGGGAGAGGAAAAGGTTGTTTGAAATGCTGGAGAGGAAGGAAATTGGAAATCTACTGTTAATGAAAAAGTAGTACAGGAATGGAGTTAGTATAAAGGAGGTAGTGACTGCTAAATGTTAAAGTCATTTTAATTGCTTTAGGAAAGAAAGATGAAAAGGGAATTTCAGGTGATATAATGGTAATTGAATGGAGAAAAGTTTTTTTCATTTGTTTGCTTTTAATTAGCCTTTTAAACAAACTCCAAATGCTGGACTTCATTAACTTCTTAGTTCTCTGGGTTACTGTAGAAAGAACAGAAGTACAATTGTCCCTGACACTGTGTCTGTCCTGTTGTCATGGCAACTCCTTTGTTAGCGTCTTGGCTCTGTGGAGCCCAAACTGCCTGAGCTTGCAGCAGAATTGCTGCTCACTACAAATATCCTTTGGTTGCAAGGAACACTGGTATTCCTACACTTGATTTCACAGTTTGCAAATGACAGCTTCCTACTTGTTACAAAGTAGATCAGAACTGAACTTGCTTTGAAAGTTTTTTTGGTTTGGGTTTGGTTTTTTTTATGGAACAGTTAAATTGAAGACCCAAGAAGTGCTACTTCCAAATGGGTAGGTTAGAGCATTTAAATCCACTTTCTATGTGTCCTTGCTCTTTCATTCTGTATTTTGCTGTAATTCACAGCCTGAAGTAGAAAATACAGGATTGTCTTGGACCTTGACTTAATTAAAATGCAGCTAGTTGAAGACAGCAGTTTCCCTTAGACAGAAGGTGAAAATCCATTATGTCAGCTTACCGTAACCACCTGCATTGCACTTGAAAGTTCATTTTACTCTAAGTTCATCAGAACAGTAAAGGTTTTTTATTATTCTCAGATTATTTTTTTCCCTGCTGCTGCTGGCTGCTTAACATCAAATACCAGCTTAAGCAAAAGAAATTAAATTCATCTTGATACCAGAATACCACTGACTCATAGAGCTCTGTCCTTCAGGGTGTGAACCCAGTTGGGTGTTAGTCCTAAATTGTTCTGTTGCTTGTTGAATGAAGCAATTGATAATCATCTGTGATAGCCCTGAAAACTTCTGTGACCAAGAGCAGAAAAGTAGTGAACAAACTCAGAGGTAGGATGTATACCTCTATACCTCCTTCTCTGCACTGATCTCTTCAAGGGAAGCAATCCAAGAGTAGGAGTAACTTTCCTTTGAGTTCCAGATGCAATTACTCTGTGGAGCACAGCTTTTCAACTTGTATGATTTGCAGCTGAGCACCCAGTGCAAAGTACTGGATCTTTGTGAATGTTTGCAGCTGTTGAATTTCAGCCTTCTTTGTCGATGACCACCAGTTGGTATTGCTGAGGTAAATCACGTAGGATGCAACTAAGATGTTGTCGTTTTTCTAGGAAGTGGAGTGTTGTGCAAGGCCTAGACTCGATATTGTACAACCCCTACCTGAATCCTGTGAAGAGATCTCTTCTGATGCACTAACAGTACGAGGATTTCAAGAAAATGAATGTCGTGATTATCATTTAGGTAGGTGTTCTCAATATCATTTTGTTTTCGTTTGTTTTGATAACTTGCTTAAAAGAAGACCTGATTTGGGAGTACTTAGTCTGCTTTTCATTTTTACGTCATTTTTTTGTCATCTCCTTGAATAGCTGAAGTGTAGAGTGGAAATCCACAAGAGCCAATCACATGAAAGAAAACAAACGTGTGTATTTAAATACCATGATTTTTAATGCTATCTATTAGGTCAGACATACTGGAGAAGGCAGAAGAATATATCTCATGTAATGTCCAGTATTGTGGAAGGTAATCTTCGATGGAGATTTAGTCAACGTGTAATCCATAGGAGCTCTTTTTACATTAAGGGCTTCAGGCATAGCAAAATGAGTGGCACAATGTCTGGAAAAGCTGTTTTAGAGGGAAAGACTGAATAAGTGTCATTTCAACAGTAAGATGCACCTGGGTCAACTTAAAAGAGGCACACTGATACTTAGCTTTCCTGTACTGACAAAGCTTTCAGTTATATAACAGACCCCAGAAAGTTAAAATGGAATTAATAGGAACTGGATTTTGGCAAGTTGTACCTAGAAGATAGGTTAAATTATGTAAGAGAAGGGGAGATTAAGCCCTGGCACAATTATATGCTGTCTTTTTAAGACGGCGTAGTTTTCTGATCTATATGTTATAGCCCAGAAAAATGCATGGCAAGGCTGATGCAGAATTCCTTGGTGAAGATTATGTAGCCTGTGTTATACAGAAGCATATCTTCTGGCTTTTAAAATCCATGAATCTGAATTTTAAGCATCTCCTCTGGCAGCGTGCTTCAAATCAGAGGCTTCGCAGACCTCCTTGTGTACATCTGTGCCCTTAAGCCACTAGAAATATACTATATCTCCTCCTGACCTCAAAAATATCTGTGGTTCTATCAACAGAATTGGGGTTTCTTTGTACATCTTCTAAAGCAGAACATTGATGTTCACAGCTGTACTTTTATGCTTTATGAATATTCTAGTTCATCTGACAAGTCTAAATGGTTTGTATGGCTTTAAGAAAAGAATTATTTTGTGAATTGCTTATCACTTCAGGAGTGTATTTGTACGTGTTTATAGAAACTGATCGGGACAGTGAGTAGTTTTCTCTTCTTTGCCTACAAATTAGTTTTCTCTTCTGTGCCTGCAAAATATCAGTGTTTCTTCATGATTCTGTGCAGATTATAACTATTCAGAACAATCATCTTCTGCATTTGATTTTACCTTTTAGTACTTTTCCTTTGGGCTTACTCAAAAATAAAGGCTTATGGTATAAGAAAATGCATTATACATACAGCCTTAGCTTGCTGCATTGCAAATGCCTTGCTGTAATGATGTGCTGTGTCCCCAAGGGTTAAGGCATCTGTCATTTATGCTTTTGATAGCCTTGACCTCGATGGGAAGGATAAGTTTATTGCAGGCTGTGTAGTGTAATAGTCCTCTAAAAGTATAATAATGGGTTCTAAACCACCATAAAGTTTACACATAGTGGATGAATCAGAATTTGCGATAAGCTGTAGTGATTTTTTGAAAGATATTTTGCCATTTAAACCAGTTTTAATTTATTGGAAAATACAGCTTCCAAAAGAAGTGTGTCCTGCAGGATGGCCTTGCTGTCTTCCTTGCATCTCCTCTTTCTAAATTCCGCTCAAGGGTGTACTAAAAAGCAGAACTTTGCTTAAATAAAATAAAATAATAATAATAATAACAATAACAATAATAACAATAATAATAATAAAACTGTGTGTGCATTTGCAGAGTATTCGGAAGGTGAATCACTTTTTTATATCATCAGCCCAAGAGATGTGGTTGTGGCTAAAGAGCGGGACCAAGATGACCACATTGACTGGCTTCTTGAAAAGAAGAAATACGAAGTAATTTTTACATCATTCTTTCCTTCAGATTTTCCTGGTTTGGAAATTGGAGTAGGATGATGGACTTTGCTAGGTCATTTGGATTGGACAGTTTCTGATCCTACAGTCATTGACTAAATGCTTGTAAAATTAACTATACATTCCTCCCTTGTGGGAGTTAACTATACATTCCTCCATCTCTTTTAGCATTTGTCTTACTAGTGCAACAGCTAATCAGAATTTCACCGGGGTGAAGTAACTGAGTTAGATGCTGAAAATACTGCTCTCATCATCAGTTATGAAATGTATTAGCTGGCACTGAAAATTATTAAAGCTGGGTTTTGGCCTTAAAACAGCAGAAGAGTTATCTAATGAGCTGTGCTTTTAAAAGTAAAATACTATGGGCTTGAACTGTAGCTTCACATGCTGAAAGTAGTGTTGCTCACAATAAAGCTGATCCAATATTAAAAAACAAGGGTATATGGCTCTCTTGGAAAAAAAAACAGCTCAGCATTTGGTTGCATAAATATTGGTGTGTTTAAGTATATATTTCTAAACACCTAAATAATAATAATAAATTCTTGCATACCATATCAACATGCACACAGTGGTCTGAATTCTAATGTCCTGCAGTTATTGACTTAGAACATTTGTTATGATGCATAAAGTTAACTTACACATTCTTATTTATGTGGTTTTTATTCTTATTTGTGCACCCATTATAAGAAAAAAACGTGGGAAAGCCATTCAGCATGTATTGCTTTTGCTAATATCATCATGATATTTCTCATGCAGATTTGTTTAAATCCCTGTGGATGCTTTTGCATCAGAATAGCAAACTTGTATGATGAGTGCAGTTTTGCAATATAAGTAAATCACAGCATTTGGTCCCTGAAGACTTCAGTAATTTGCAAGTGACAGCTGTGTGTGTGCCTTTATGAAAGCCATTTAAGTTAGTAGATAGGCATGTTATAATGTATCTTAAAGGTTTCATTTTTATTTGTAAAAGTGCCCACTTTCTTTCTGTACATTTGAAAGAAGTAGAAAAGCATCAAATGACACTTCATAATCCCGACTGGAGAAGACATTTGGGTTGGGGAAGTAGAAAGTAGCCTTCCCCCATCCACCCCCTTTCCTGTTCATTTTTTTCATAGGTTTTGATGGTAAAGTGGTCTTATTTGAAAACAATCAAATGTGGTTGCATAATGTGTTTTGTTGTAATCTTGCTATTTGATGCTAATATAATAATGTGGAGTGAACCCAGATGGAAACAAAAGTAGTTTTCTCTTTGGTTGACTGCTTTTGTTTGAGTATAAATTCAAAGCTGTTTACCCAACCATGGCATTAAAAATTCTAGTGCTTCAAACACCCTACTCTGAAAAACAGTTGATTTATACAATTCTAGAGCTTTGTGAATTGAAAGTTTGTGTGTTTGACTAGTATCTCTGTTTTCTCCTTTTTGAATATAGGAAGCTTTGATGGCAGCTGAGATCAGTCAGAAAACCATAAAAAAGCACAAGATTTTGGTAAGTCTCAAAACTTCTATTCAAAACAAAATATCTTCTTTCTTTTAGAATACTGTAAGATGCAACAAATAAATTCCTTGGTTTTTATAACACCAGGCAATAACTGTTAGGCATACTCCAACTAGCATTCAATTTCTTGGTTTCAGCTGCTGAACAGGAGTGTTAGTCTGTGAAACATGAAAGGATCTGCATTTTATGAAAGTGCTATTGACATTCAAAGGAAGGGAATTCCCTTTCTCTGATTGCTGATGGGGTTTTTGTTTGCTTTTACTTTTGTATTAAATTTACTGTTGTTTGACATAACACACAGTATTACACTACTAGAGATTGCAGGCAGTAGTGACAAATTTCTCCTTAACTTTTACCTTGTACATGTGGCAGGGTTTTGTAAAGAATTTAAAAGATGTTCCCTTTCTCACATATAGTTATTTTCCATGTTTGTAGTCCCTTCACAGAGCAACAAAAGGTATCAATGTTTAAAACAAAAGGGGGGGTGGTGTAATAGACACAAAAGCATCACTAATTTTAGTTTTTGTTTCTTTGCTTTTGTTTAAATTCACCAGTACTGCTGCTGCTTTAAACTGAAGTTAAAGTGTTAGAAGATGTGTATAATTTTATGGCCGGATTACTGATGCCCACTGTATATCAGTATGTCTTAGAAAATTTTTATTCTTCTGTAATCCAGAATTTGAATTAAGATTTAAATAGCATGCCATCACCTATCACAGAGTTTGCACTTAACAAAGCTGCTCTGTGACCCTTGCAAAAGATGTAAAGAATTGTTAAACGAGGTCCTGGCATTAGGAGGAAAAAAAACAACAAATCCAATTTTCTTTTGGTTTGCAGAAATTTGCTCTGCAGTAAATTATTAAATTCAGCGAAATACAAGCAGAGACTTTGAGAGTTTGGTCTCTAATGCAAAAGCCAACAGAATGTGTTGAGGAAACAAAATGTTGACATTAAGCCCTAAGTGAAGAATTAGTGGTACACTGATTTAAAACCTCTCACTGCCAGGTGACACCACATTCAGGATACCTGACAAGTCTGGTAGCCTTAGGGGTTTTTTGGATTGCAGTAATTATCACTGCTCCTCTGCACCTCTTGAGCAGAGCACAGAGGTCCTAAACAGCCAGATCTACATCTCCTTTCCTTATACATCTTCTCTGCTCACTGGGAAGCTGGTCCACAGGAGAATGAACATTTCTGTCAGCCTCTTTTTTGAAAATGGTGAAGTTGAAAATATGAAGGTGGTTCCCACAGTGCAATGAAATCCTAAAATTGTTTGTATGTGCATTTTTCTTCTCTTTGTAGTAGATTGACCAGTTGAAGCTGGTGCATACCTCTATTCATATTTTGCTATGGTCAGTATTGTCCTTGATACTGATCAAAGAAATGTTGTGCCTCAGAAGATGCAAATGTTCTTTTTTTGTAGGAAATATGGGCTTCTTTTTCATTGTACAGCTTTGTTTTTTCTTTTTTCTTTCTAGAAACAATGTGCTTTATTTTAGTGATGTGATTCTTAAGTTATGCAGTGAGTACACTGGGTTGTGGCAACATGGACATGAGTGTTGAGGTTACAGCAGGAGGCTCATGCCAAAATTTTAATATATATTAAATGCCTACCAGAAACATTTTACAACTGACCTGTGTGATGAACTTTGAGAAGGGAAATTTAGTATGTAATAATAACTAATAATCTTGCTAAGTTCTCAGTAATTTCTGCACTTTATTGAGCGACACTAGGATTTATATTCTCAACCAACTTTTTGCCCTCCTTTGCAAACTTTGTGGTGACAAAGAACATGTCTTATACAATGACTGGCAATTTTCTTTTTGAACTAACTAATTTAAGCACTGCCAGATCAGCCATGTGTTTGGAGCAATCCTTAATAATTAGAGGTAGTACAGTCTTCTCAGCATCAATGAGGTTACGAGAATTATTTAGAAGAGTACCTTAGGTTGAACCTGTGAGCAGTCTATGCAAGTATTTTGTGTTGACTGTTCTATGGGCCCTATGTTTAAAGGAGAATCAGGGGATATACTTAGAGCCTTGATCTTATAGCTGTATGCACTGCTGTTATGGTAGTTATTCTGGCAGTCAAGTACTTCACTTCCACACTTTTATAAATAATTTCTCTATTTTTATTCTCTTCAGGACATTGGCTTAGCCTATATAAATCACCTAGTGGAAAAAGGAGAGTATGACCTGGCTGCTCGGTAACCAATATTAAAGATCTTCTTTGCAGGCTAGAGTGTGTCTGTGGGGGGGGGAAATAGCAAAAACAAATTATTGATTCTGAAGTATTTGGGGATGTTGATTTTCTGTGTCCTGGAGTTTCTGAAATTTCAAAACATAGAGATGTATTGCTGTGCCCTATATTTTTTTGCCTGAGTGACGTAAAAGTTACTGTAAACTTTAACTGGACTTGAGACATATATTTTTGAAAGTAAGCCTTTAATTTTTCAAAGTCACACTAGACTTTCAAAACTAAGGTTTTCTTTGGATTATGATATACTAAATTTATTAGTGTGTCATTGCACATAAGGCCATCAGAAAATAATTTGGTTTTGCATGGGTATAAACAAAAATACCAAGTATGGGAATCCAAAGTAAGGATCAGAAATTACCCAAGATTTGTGTTTTCATGTATGTGTAAGCATAAGCATATCTTTTTAAGTGTTCAGTTTTCCTCAACTGAGATTTAAAAACTTTATTCATAATGCTGATCGAGAGGGTGGCTTGTCTGCTCATGGTGTGTGGTTTCAACCAGATGACGTTTAAGCTCCCGTCCAATTCAAACCATTCTATAATTCTGTGCAAGCTAGTATGGCCCTAATCACTAGGGGTGAATGCGTAATAAGCAGTTAGTCCTCTTGTATGCAACAAAATTATAAGATTTGGAAGGAGGAGAACCTGGCATACTCTGCTTAAAGGGATGATTGACAAAATAAGTCACTTTTGCAAGAAAGGAATCCTTGTAGTAATGCTGTCACATTTGTATTATTTTCTGTACCTACTTTTGTTCTCTTTCATTTTCCTTCCAGAAAATGCCAGAAAATCCTTGGAAAAAACACAGAACTCTGGGAGTTTGAAGTTTACAAGTTTAAAGAAATAGGTCAGCTTAAAGTAAGTTAATTTCTTTGTCTGCATTTGAGTAACTTGTGTGCTGTATTTACTGTATGCTTTGACCGAGTATCTAAAGCATCACATTTGGCCATGTTGGGCTATTCCTGCCCCAGATCTCTGTTTGTTTCTAGACAATTGCTTTTCCTTTAAACAAGATTGGAGGCATAGTGGTACGTATTTTTACTTGCTAGCAGTCTCCAAGTAAAAGACCCACCTCCAAGGCTTTTACTTGGCAAAGATGCTCACAGTTAAATACGTCTTTCCAATTTACTTTTAATTCATTTCCAGTATATCCTAAAAATCCTACCCCAAGTCTTAAGGAAAATAGTCTCTGTGGGTGCCAGTCATTCTGGCAAATCCAGGTCCCTTGCAACAGCTACATAATTTTAAGTGTCAAAGAGTTGCAAAGCCACAGTGAAAACCTATTCTATGTGCTAGAAATAGTGGCAAGAAAGAGGAGCAGTCTGCATAGTCTTGTGTTTTTCCTGATCGCAAGCCAGCTACTACAACAGTACACATTTAATGTGAGATTCTCAGTTAATAAATTGCCTGGGACATGAAGCCATAGTACTGTCACTGATAAACCAATTGAAAACATTATGCACACTCCCTTTGGTAACATGTTGCATTTACTTCTGAATTTTATGTCTTCCTATTCAAACTCAATGAGCCAAAAAGAACATATTATTAAGATCTCACAGCATGCAGTCCCTTGCTGGTTTTGAGGTATTTAATTCTGTTCAAAGACCAAAAGTGTTTCAGCATTATGAATTTCAGAAATGTCTGACTTCTGTTTTAGAGCCACTGCAGTGCAACAGCCTTGCCTTTAGTATGACTTCCTTGTGGTTTCGTGCATTCTTTATTTGGAAGATGAAATCCTATGTTTCTGTTTCTTTATTTCAATCAAATAAAGGACCTGAATGCAAGTACAGGTGAATTTTTGATACACTGCTTCTTCATCCTTTTGGGTTAGTTTCATTTTTTAGATGCAAATGTCTGGAAGGGATGTTTGTTTTGTCTCCACTTAATGTCATCCAGCAGACTGTAAAATACTAAAATATTTGCAGGTTTGCTGCAAAACCATCTCTGCTTAATTACTGCCTTTCTAAACAGTTGGCTGTTTTCAGCCTTTAGAATATCTTTTTTCTTCTTAGAGCCTTGGCCCAGGAATTCTCAGAAAAACATGACATGCAGTCCATTACATTATTGAGCTTCAAGCTGCAGTTCTAGGAAATGCCTGCCTTATTTCACTGTTTGAATCACATTTAACTTTTCCCAGATTGCTAAAGATGTCTGTCCATCATCATCATAAAAGATGAACTAATTTAAGCCTGATCTGAATGACAGGGTCCTTGTAATGCTTGGGATCATTTGTGTGGAATTTTTATCTACGTACGTAACCAGCAGATATTAAACACCATATTGTAAATGGTCTATAAAGGCTTTAAGCCCTGATGAGGAGAGTATTTGAGATGTGGAGAGAGAGTTTATTTCAATATGGAATTTTCTTGGAAGAATTTGCACTGCATCCAAGTTGTTCCCTGAAATCTGATGTTTCCAATCTAGTGTGATTTGCCAGTAACTGAGGTGACAGTAAACTAAAGGTTTAAACTTTCCTTCCTGCACAAAGGGATTAGTGATACCCCAGTGTCAAGTCTGTGGCGAGTGTTGTTTGATTGTGTGTGATTTTAGGGGGTTTTGAGTGTTCTGTGCTAAATGGTCCTGTCTGGCTACCAAAGATGGTGTTTTGGTATCTTGATGTCTCTCATCTTCAGTGAATGTCCTCTAGCAAACCTAGTTGTGGCAGTTTCAAGATTCTCAAGCCTTGCAGTGATCTTTTCCTCTCCTCCTTCAGCAGCGGTGGCTTGAGGGAGTTACGTGCTTGTGCTCAAGTCAATTTGGTGTAAAATTTAATGTCTCAGCTCAAACAGCTGAGGAAGGTGGATGGATTCAAAGGAAGGTGCCAAACTCTGTGAGTGCTGGCTGTTGTGGCATGAGGGATACGCTCCATTCTATTTACTTTGCTGTGACAGCAGTGACTTTCAGCAGTGGTACAGGATGATCTGCTAGCAGCAGCAGTGCTTTAACCAAAACATTGTCAGGAGGACAGTTGAAAGACTTCATCTGACAGTAGTGGGCATTGCTCAGAGTAGGACTGTCCTGACAGTTCCTTTCATCTCTTAGATATCATTTGAGGAAAAAGTAATTGTCCCAGTTGTTCTGACTTATTGGTAAGATGGTTTAGGCAATCTCATGTCAACTTTTATAAGTGCTTTCTTGTGTATACCTCATCCTTACATTTATTGATGAAAAGTCTGAAAGCAGATCTTAAGAAGAAACAAGGGAAGAAAATATTTCTGTGTATATTATGCTTTTTTTGTTTAAAGTCACTTTAACCACATGGTTTAAGAATAGGTACAAAGGCAGCCTGATTCAGAAGCCTTTTTGTCTGACCTTGCTCCTTGTCTGCAGCTTAAAAATAATATAGGAAGAGTTTGGAACCTCCAGCATTTGTGCCAAGGCTTAAAAATAACTTGTATGCTTCTTAGTCTTTGCTGAGCATGGTGGCCAAACTGCAGGAGGTGGCTGTGCTTTTTCTTCAAAGCAATGGGACATGGGGCAGGAGAAATTTCCTTCATGAAGCAGCCTGGCTCACACACAAGGCAACTGCACCCCTACACAGCTCGCTGTGTGGACGAACTGCAGCCCAGAGTCTGCTGGGGGACGTTGTTCTTTTAGGAGAGGTAGCAGGAAGGTAGAAAGTGGGAGTGAAAGCAGCCGTTGGAGAGTGTCCTCTGCCTTTGGGTGTCCAGCTGATAACCAGCTTGCTTTCTCTATGGTCAGAAGAGATGTTTTATGAAGGGGTCAGGAATATGATTCCTCAGAGGAGCCGGCAAGACTGCCCTGAGTTAACTGTCAAATTCTGTGACAATTGGTGGGACCTGATGTTGGCAGCACCACATTTCAAAAACTGGCCGAGCCCAAACAGCACAGGGAGAGGAGAGGTCTAAAATGTAGTGAGATGTTTTTTCTCCTGCTTTGTTCAAGCAAAATCTGTAACAAAACACTGTTGTACTGTGTGCCAACAGCGACCAACAGGCACCATCTCTGAGTGTTTGGAGGAACGTCATTGGTGTTGGCCCCTCAGCTAGAAACCCTACGATCCCCACATAGCTGGTAGCATTAGGATTTCTTTTGGCAGGTGGAAATAATCTTGGTCTCTAGTTGCATGGAACAGTAGTACTAATAAGATGCTGTGCTGAAATTCCAGAGTATGAACTGATTTATTCTGGCAGCTTCTTGTCTGCTGGAATGCATTTCCTTAGCACCTTCTATACAGTGACAGATCACATGCCTTCAACCTTTCCATGGAGGGATATATTCTCAAATTTATATTCATTTGGATATGTAAAAATTGCACTTCATAGAATGTGGTGATCCCACAGTAACTCATAATTCAAAATCACACATATATTGTGCTTGTGTGGCCAGGTTCTGGTAGTGGGGGTGCTACAGGAGTAGCTTATGAGAGAAACTGCCAGAAGCTTCTCCAGTATCCACCAGAGCCAATGCCAGCCTGCTCCAGGATGGACCCAGTGCTGGCCAATGCCAAGCCAATCAGGAATGATAGTAACACTCTGTGATAAGAGATTTAAGAAGAAAGAAAAAAGTGATGAACTGATCATAACCCCCATTCCCTGTCTCCCTGCATTTCTGGGGCAAAGAGGGTAGAGCCCGGGAAGGAAGGCTGAATGGGGGGAAGGTGTTTTTGAGATTTTTTTTGCTCCTTGTTATCCTGCTCTGATTTGGTTAGTAATAAATTCAATTACTGTTCCTAATGTTAGTCTGTTTTGCTGTGATGGTATTTGGTGAGTGATCCCTCCTTATCTTAACCCATGAACCCTTCGTTACGTTTTTTCTCCTCTGTCCAGTTATGGAGAGAAGTGAGAGAGTGGCTTTGTTGGGTGCCTGGTGTCCAGTCAGGGTCAACCCAGTACAACACATTTTTCAGCTAATGAATCCTTATACCTTTTTACAAGGCCAAGACTTAACAAAATGGATTTTGAAAACATTCTTGTTTTGAGGCGTCTTTTATGGGTTTTGTTTACTAAATGACTAATGGTCATTTAGAAGGCACAGTGGCTGATTCTCCCATTGTAACTAGTATCTTGCCACCTGTCTCTCATATAAAAGCACTTTCAAATGAGTTACACAATTCCAATGTGTGTAATCCTAGAGTAAATAACTTCAGGGTGCTGCTTACAAGTACGAGTTTATAAGGCTTATGGTGATTACCAAGAGCCATGTTTTGTGCATAGCTTTGTTTTCTTGTTTCACAACTATTTTTTTTTGCTATCAGTTTATCAGGATGTTATGTGTCATTCCCCATCTGACATTTCATTCTCTTTGTTCCTATAGGCAATTAGTCGTTACTTGCCAAGACGGGATCCAGTTTTGAAACCTCTTATCTACGAAATGGTCCTGCATGAATTTTTGGAGAGTGACTATGAGGTACTGCAGCCTGTTTCCAGAAGTGTTTCCACATCAATGTGTCCAATAGTTATTGCCAGCCAAATACCCTTAGCAATGTAGAACTCTGACAGCAAATTCTTGGATGTATACAAACAGATTGTCAAAGGACAGTTCTGCAATAATAAAAATATTAAAAAGTTGGATTTTAATTTTAAGAGAATAATAAATAGAATGTTGTGCGATTGAATGCTGTGATATTATTTTTTATACTGTTATTTTTAGTTTGTTTAATGTAGCATAAGTGGTTGAGATGATGCACAAAGCCTACAACACCTGAAAGAAATTCAGCTTTATGAATCTTAATAACATTGCCCTAAGAAGGAAAAATTTGTGTTCTACTCTGTACATGTCTGTGGACACATAAAAGTTGCTTAAAGGTGAAGCACAGCAGGTATCATCTCAGAGGCTTAGCTGAAGCTTTGATGTTTTGAAATGGTCCTTAGGCCATTCTTTCTATTTCTGTTACAATCTCTTATGCTTTTAGGGGTTTGCAACTCTGATAAAAGAGTGGCCTGGAGATCTGTACAACAACACAATCATAGTTCAAGCTGTACTGGATCATCTGAAGAAAGATCCACAGAACAGGACTTTGCTACGAACACTTGCAGAATTGTGAGTACAGTTTTAAATTCCTATTACAAAAAGTACACTTAAAATAGGGTACTGTAGTTTATCTATATTTGCTTAGCTCTCTTAAAATCTTCTTTGTCGCAGTCTACAGAGTATTAACTTTGTCTCCACTGCGGTGATTGCATAGCTTAGCAATTCTATACCCTTCCTTGGAAAGTTCACATTGCGTATGAAAGCAAATTGTTAAGCATGAGATTGGATTTCCTACTCCTCTTTCCAAAGTAAATAGCTAGCATTTGAGGTTTCCCACTCCAGGGAAGGCGGCAGAACCCCTGTAACCTCTACGAAAAGGGGTCCCCGCTGCGAACCCCCACGCTGGTCCGGCCGGGCGGAGCCGGGACGCCGCGGCACGTGAGCACGGGTTGTTTCCCCGACAGAGAATAACAGGAGACACAGCGGTCAGGAGATGCAGACTCTGTGCCTCAGAAATCCAGGGTTTACTAGGGTGCAGCAGGACGGAGCGGGGTCCGTGGGATCGGGAAGGGTCGAAGGGGACCGGGACGGGGCTGGGTCCCAAGGCGCAGAGCGCAGACCGGAGGCGAACATGAGGTTAAGAGGGACCGAGGGATGGGAGGAGTTTGGATGGCAGAGCCAACCGGGACACGGAGCGTACAGGATTGACAGGGGAGCTGGGGAATAGGGGTACAAGGGGGGAGGGTTATCTTTCCTTGTAACCTAGATAACTAAGAACTTTAAAAATCAATAATAAACCGCGGCTGGAGGAACATCCTAGCTATTAACTCTAAAAGGATAAGGAGGGGGAGAACTCCAAAGCCCCGTACTTTGGTTCCCTGATGCATATTTAGGAGGCTAGTCTCGAGGTGTCTTGGGGGAACACTTTTCTGTCACCCTGACCTGAAGGTTTCTTCAGACCCAGGGGGCTTCGTCAGGTATTTCAGGCTCCAAGCTCATCTGGGCTAACCTCACTGCTACAAGCATTCCTCTTCCTGCTGTCAGAGGAAACCTCTTTTGTGAAGTGTGCATTTCAGAATTACCCACAGGAATATAAACTGGTGGGGGGTTTTGCCCAGTATTTAAGAAGTAGTGTATTTCGGTTTACGGCATGGCTGGAAATACGTGACTGGAAAATGTGCCAAAGCTGATCTGGTTCTAGGTCACTTTGTATAGGGATAAAGCTCTTTGATTTTCTCAGCCTGATCACTGTGTTCTTTTCATACTGCTTCTTTGAAGAAAGCAGAATTACTGTCTGTTACTATGTTACAATCTGCCACAAAGTTTTAAGAGAAGAATGTTTTTTAGCGCTGAAGAGGGTTCCAATTGGTTTCCAAGAGCTGAAAAGCTAGCATTTTGTGTGTCTTCCCCTGTGAGTTGAAAATGGAAAATGAAAATGCAGAAAATCACAGGTCAGAGTACAAATGAAGGCCAATACAAACAAAGGTGAAATTAATGTTGCCTGATGTTTATTTCCCTTTAGCACAAATGAATCACAACTCTGTTTAGATATTTATAAAATTAAGTAGTATCCTAGCATGCTTAACATATTCTAGTATGTGATTTTCCTGCACTTAGGTATGTAACATTACATGTATTATAATCCTGTTTTTATCAGGTATACTTATGACCAGCGCTATGGCAGAGCCCTAGAAATCTACCTAACTCTGAGGCACAAAGACGTCTTCCAGTTGATCCACAAGCACAATCTCTTCAGTTCTATCAGAGACAAAATTGTTCTGCTCATGGATTTTGATTCAGAGGTATGGTGATCTTAATGATTTAGTATTCACTTTCCACTAGAGATATTTTAATTTTAGAGATTAAAAATAAATGAGCTAAAGGTAGTGTTGAGGCAGTGAGTGTGTTTGCTGCATCTGGATACATTCTGAGATAAGGAAGATTGTTTGCCTAGCCTGCCAAATAATTTACCCAAGGATTATATTTTTCTTCTGTATTTCCCTATGTGTTTCCTTTCCCTTTCCATATGTCACTCTCAGTGAGAAGAATGCTAGATTCGAGGTCATTGTTATGATTCTCAAGTCACAACATTAAATATAATTTCACACAGAGTATAATTTCACCATATTATTGTTTCTGTATTTGAATCAAATAATGGTATTAATAAGCTAAAGAAAGGCTTATTTATTTACAGTGAATTTATTTAGGCATATATTAAATGTACTTGCCACTTTCCTTTCACCACAGTCAATTAATCTGCTTCTGAAAGTTTGCAAGGTTATTAACCTAAATTCCAAAAATCAAGAAGTATTCAATTTGTGCTGAATTCTATCTTCTTGCTTTCCAGCTGGCTATAAAACCTGAGCAAATGAGTTTTGGTATGATCCCTGGGAAGATAACCAAGTAGATCTGCTCTTTTTTCAGTGCAGTAGTAGTTTAAGCACTGTGGTTAAAATATGGAGGCATCTCTAGTGTAGTGGATCATCTTTAAAGTGCCCATTCTAAACTACGTGGAGAAAGAAAAGTTGGGTTTTTTTAATCCAATAGAATAAGTCATATCAGGAATCTGTAGTTTGGTATTTTTTGAATATGAAGCAAAAGTTTGCTCTTGAAAGAGGAAGCAGGACCTGAATCATGGTGACTATTCGGCTTACGTGGTCTTGTCTGTGTGATTAATGGTATTGGTGTGAAGGTAGTTTGGAGGAATCCAGTTGTAAGGCAGGTTGAATTGTGTGTTTCTTACATAGCCATCACCCTGTAGTTCCCTTTTGCGTTGAAGCAAATAGTATTTCTACATCGTTTGGTGGTGGCTTTTTGTGACTGATGATTCAGTGGGCATACTTCACCTGCAGTGTATGTGCACAGCATTTATTGCTGTTAGTGAGGAAACAGAATACTACAGTAGTAGTATTCTACTGTGCTGTGTCAGGGTATGCTGACGTTATGTAGACTGCTCTTTGAATTTCTGTTGCTGAAAAGAGTAGGTCTGCAATATCCATCTGACACCCATCAGTGAATAAGCATAATACTAGATAGAATGTGAGAACATGTGTGTCCCTGTTTCCTTCCTGAGTTTTCTTTCTCTATTGTAGAAAGCAGTAGACATGCTTCTGGATAATGAAGATAAAATTTCTGTGAGTATAACAAGTTCATGGCATGGCAGTCCAATGCTAGCTAGTATTACCTGTCCTTCTTTCAGTCTTGTAAATGTGATGTTTATCACAGGTTTGTTTTCTTTCAGATTGACAGAGTTGTTGAAGAATTAGAAAACAGGCCTGAGTTACAGCATGTGGTAAGTACTCCTGTATTCTGTTGATTTCAAGTTAAGATGAATAACTGGACATATCTTTTACAGGTGTGTTTATCTTGTCAAAGTGCACCTGACATTGAAATGTCACAAATTGTCAGAGCCAAAGTGGCTACGTCTGCCAATTTACTCTTTAACGTGGCCATAGCATTTTTACAGTAGTTGAATGATTTTAAAATGTGTACCTGTGAGAATATGATAACATACTGCATGCTTTTGCTTACTGTGAGGTCCTCCTTACAGCATTGTAGGCACTCATCTTTTCTGATCAATTACTTCTTTCTTTCATTCCTTCTTTTTCCATACACAAAAATGGGGCTGGTTGGTGGGTGCAGCTCTGACATGTGTTTTGCTGATCCATAGAGAAAGAGAATTGCTTGTCTTTCTGGAGCCATAACTTCCATACACTGTTGGATTGTTCTTGTTTTTACAGAATGACAGTATCACTGTAAGGCTGTGGCTCCACACTGCTATTGCAAAAGCTCCTCCTTGGTTTGAACATGCTGTCAATGGAGTACACAATGTGTAACTGTGGGCTTGGTCTGTATTAGGGAGGGAAGTTTATCTTGCTGCTGGTTACAGATGGAGCTTAGGTATTCATCTGGTGGAGAGATGATTTAGGGGCTAGTGATTTGATTATGGGAAGCAGGTCTATGAAGTATGCAGTTCACAGCCCAAGGGCTTTGCAAAGGCAACTGACAGACTGTCAGTTTATGGAAAGGATGCATACAGAGGACAACAAAGATGGGGAATGGTCTAGAGGGGATGCCATACAAAGAGCAGCTGAAGTTGCTTGGTTTGTTCAGCCTGGAGGAGACTGAGGGGAGTCCTCACAGCTGTTTATACTTTCCTCACCAGGGAAGTGTCACTGATCTCTTCTCTGGTGACCAATGACAGGACCCAAGGGAACAGCATGAAGCTGTGTCAGGAGAGGTTTAGGTTAGATATGAGGAAAAGCTTTGCCCAGTAGCATGGCTGGGCACTGGAACAGGCTCTCACTCTGGGGAAGTGGTCACAGCATCAAGCCTATCTGAGTTCAAGAAGCATTTGTAAAATGCTCTCAGGGACATGGTGTGATTCCAGGGGCTGTCCTGTACAGGGCCAGGAGTTGGAATTTGATTATCCATATGGATCCACTCCAGCTCAGGAATTTCTATTATTTCATTAACAATATTGGATAAGTGGATTTGAATTCTGGGGTTTCTTTTTTATTCCTAGTATTTGCACAAGCTTTTCAAAAGAGACCACCATAAAGGCCAACGATATCATGAGAAACAGATCAGCCTTTATGCTGAATACGATCGACCAAACTTACTACCATTTCTTAGAGACAGCACACATTGCCCGCTGGAGAAGGTAAGCCCCAAAAAATCCGAGCATGGGTCCTTGATTTTTACATCTGGTCTGTAGCTTGTAGTCTTGTGAATGTCTATGTCCGGTACTGCCCTCTACTGCCAAAGGGAGGGATCCTTTGAGTTTGTGACCATCACCTGCAGTTTGGTTTGCAGAGGTGATGAGAGCTGAGACTTTCCTCTCTCAGCTCACAGGGCAGGTAATGATGGGTATTTTTAATGCAGAAGTTCTGAATTCACACTTGGTGTGAATCTACAGCGTTAGCTACTCATCAGTGCTTAGCCTGACTGAACAGTAGATTATGGTTGCAAGAAATTGACAATCATTTTGCCAAATCTAGGAGCTGTCAGTGTTAGGTCTTGAAAAATTAGTTGCTGTAACTGTAGTTTTTCTGTCTTTATATTCTAAGGCCATAAGTTTCTCTTGAATTATATACACAGTATAACAGTCACTGAACTAACAAGGCTAAAAGTATTTTGTCTTTGTACTTTGGCTAATACACTTGAGGTTTTACAGAGTACCAGGTTTCCACCTTCTAATTTTTTTTTTCCCTTCCTGGCTCTTTCTTGTCAAATTACAAAATGCATAAAGGTAAAGCAAATCTTGAGTTGTTTCCCCTGCTTAAATTAATGTGAAACTAATGAATATTCTAAGTTTTCTGATTTAGATGGGTCAGTATTTTATTATTTGTATTTGTTAATGTTAATGGCTGAGCAGAGCAGACCTTGTGAAAGGATGCCTATCCCTATGCAGCTATAATGATGACACAGTGGAGTAGTTTTTAAGTTTTTAAGTGTAATATTGAATACTGCAGTTTACATCGTTAACATTCCAAAGAAAACCACTACTGTTCCTGGTACCTCTCTTGTTTTGCATGCTTTTGTCAACTGGAAAATACTTTCTTAGGACTGGAGACTTGGTACTTGTTGTCATTATCACCTGAAACTACATTTACTGAGTGATCTTTTTTTTGGCAATGAGCCTGAGAGGTTTCCAGCCAGGAACTTTTGTCCACAATATTGGCTTACCTGTTTTTAACTTTGTAATTCTTAGTTTCTGCCTTATGTATTATTCACGTGATCACGGTTTTATGTATAAAATCCTACCTGCATTTTTTTTTCTAATTTTGAGGCAAATTAGTTTTAGTTATTGCACATCGAGCCTCCTATCTTCAGTGATGGGTGGTGCAGAAAAGTGCTGTGTGAAACTGATGCTTATTGCTGGCACTGCTTTGCTGAAGTTACAGGCTATGAGCAAGAATAGGTCAGAGACCCATCAGCTTCTGGAACGTGTGGTGCAGTAATCACCCAAGTCAGAGAGAAGGATGTTAGAAATATGTCATTCTAACCTTAATGTTAAAATGTTAAAATGTTAACATCTTTCAGTAAGAAGCTAAGGAAGAGAGGAAAAGATACTACTACTAATTCTGTAATTATACTTTTTACCACACATGTCATATAGCAACACTTCTTGTGACATACTGGTCATTGTTCTAAGAAAATGAGAAGGGGACTAAGAATTTCCCATTTACCAATATTTTCAGTTCCAAGTTCCAGCACAGTGTATAAATTGCAAAAAACAATTTCTCGTTGAAAAAATTCACTCTTGTTATTGTTCTAATGAAATTACAAACTCATCAAGAAGAAATAAATTGTGTTCTCTAGAAGTAAGCCACTTTTATTCAAGTGCAGTTTAGCAAACATTTTAAAAATGAGCTGAAAGAGAAGTAGCAATGTACCCTGTTTTCCTCTAGAGGGAGTATGACAGTCAGGAAACGGGCAGCATCTATAACTACTGAATACCTGGTGCTTTGTAGTTTACCTTCTAAGTGGAGAAGGAAAAAAAAGGCTGTCAGCAGTGTAGTTACTTATTAGTATTATTCATACCTTCATTCACCTGAAGTATCTGGTTGGTAATTCACTTAACCCTATCCCAAAATTTGTTGTCCATATCTCTAATCTTCATAGTAACCCATCTGAAATCCAGAGAATTGAAAGGAAAAGTTAATTCCTACCTACATCTTTAGTTGTAGCTGTACTTTATATATTTCAAGTCTTGAATTCCAAGTGTGAAATTCTTTATTGGTGAACAGTTTTCATTACAGGAATGCTATGAATCTTGAGTTTGCTTTCTGTTTCCAAACTGGAAACAGACATGGCATGGTTTATGTCATACCAGCTCTGTCAATTTCCTGTTACTACAAAGTTGTTGATAATCAGTTTGGTAGTTTTGATAATTGTGCCGGTTTCTAACTACACACAGGTTCTGTAGCTGCTGATGATACTTTTCCCTCAGGTCTTTAAACCGAATTTACAAGAAATGCTTCCTCCATATTCTATCATATTTTTTATTTTTGCATTGTCTTCTTGGTACAAAATTTGGAGGGCACCCTATATACTGAAACCATTCTGGTTACCGTGAGGAGATCTTCGGCCTTGTGTAATTAATGAATGTCAAGCAGACTTCCATCACTAGAGACCTCACAAGTCCACCCTCAGGAAGCAAATCTCAACAGCACATAACCTTAATGTTTTGTATTAACCAACTTTTGGAGGCAGAATAAAGAAGTTGCCAGCAGAAGATTGAGAGATTGACATAGTCCAGACTGAAATAGCTGTCCTCTCACCAGATTTATCCAGTCTCAGAGAAAAATTTTTAAAAGCAAAAAGCAAATCAAGTTTCTCTTCTTAATTAATGCCAGAGGATCTGACAGTGCCTATTAAGGAAGCTGTATTCCTGTTAAAATGAGTAATATAACCTCATGAAAAAATACCTTTAAGCCTCTTGCAGCATTTGTGATCAATAAAATTTCATGTTACATTGTTTCCTGTATTCTCTTTTCTCCTATCTTCCCTTAAATTGGAGGCTCTTGAGATCTGCCAGCAGAGGAATTTTGTAGAAGAGACAGTTTATCTTCTGAGTAAGTAACACTTGGTGTGATAAATTACAACACTTCTAATCTTCTAAAAAAGTTTATGCTGTGAAAATGTATTGTCTAATATCATTTAACATGCTTTCACAGAGACAAAATTGGTATGCAGTCAGTACAACCAAATACCATGATTTAGAAAATAAAACAAAGCACTGGATGATGCATATGATGTCTTAACTCCAGATATTTTATTACTGTGTTTCTTACTGGTGTTTTTCTGGGGTTCTGGAAGTATTGGGAGGCTATGAAGAGCAACTTTGGCAGGGAGGTATTTTTGTTACAATCTCCAAGAGAAGAGTAATACTGTCAGGTTTGAAGAGAGAGAAGAAATTAAACATTTTATTCTGAATACAACTCAGAAGCTTAGTATTATCTTTTGCTGAGGTGGAAGATTTGCTTATATTGCTTTCTGTCTTTTCCATAAAATTAATTGTAAATTAATTCCTTCGCCTGGCCAAGAATTCTACCTCTGAATGAGAGGCATTGGAAGACTTACATGTATGTTTATGTATTAGTCATGAGCAGAATAGTAAGCATTTTTTTAAACAATGTCTGGTTTAGTAACAGGAATAATTTTTGGACCATTTCAATGGAGAGTAGGATTTACTCATGAATCTATTTAAAGAATAGTTCATAATTTCTGCTACTTATTCCTGTTTCCTCTTATTTTTCATGGTGTAAGCTGTGCTATACTTACTGCAAATTAAGAGTGTCCATGTGGGCCCTTAGAGCTGGTATTTGTTACAGTTTATATCCATATGCGTTCACACACTCACCCTCATTAGATGTTGCTGCAGTTCAGAACCCCAAATATGACCCAACACACCCTTGAGAAAGCCTCTGGGTCCCAGTCCAGCAAACTGCTCCAAGCACTTAGTCAGTTTATACTGATTTGCATTCCTACATCTGAATAGACTAGATTTGGTCTTAGTTAAATTAGTTCGAGTCAACCTCACACTTAAAAAATTCTTACTGAAAAAGCTTCTTAAAGCACTGAATACTGATAAGCAATTAGCATTTAGAATCTCTTTACTTTTTTTCGTTCCAGGCAGAATGGGAAATAGCCGCAGTGCCTTGAAGATGATAATGGAAGAATTGCAAGATGTAGATAAAGCTATTGAATTTGCCAAGGAACAAGACGATGGAGAGCTTTGGGAAGACCTCATTTTATATTCTATTGACAAACCCCGTAAGTGAGATAGTTTCTGGGAAGCATTGCATGTGTGGAATGCTATTGCAATTAAAGGATTGAATTACTCACATGTGTGTTAGAGAAGGTGTTTATGTATGATCAGGGAGGTGTTCTGGTTTGTGAAGCACAATGTAGCTGTCCTAGGGTGCATAAAAACTTGCAGTGAGGCAGCGTGAGGGTATGCTACAGAATGAATACTTCGAGCCTTAACACCTGAATAAGCTCTGCATAGTTATGTGTCCTTAATGACAAATCAAGGGAAGAGTAGTGCTTTTAGTTTAGCAGAATGGGGCTTTGTTTTTAGACAGCCTCAAAACACATTCTGCAGGTTTGATGACAGTGAAGAGCCTACACATTTCTTCCCCTCAGTAAAATAACTAATTTATTTTGTTTCTGTATTAAAAAGATAAGATTGGTAATAATGAGTGCATTTTGCCTGCCATCCATTGTATGAATAACTACTCTAAGTTAAAAGTTGAGATGGAATGAGAAACATAAGCAACATCAGTGTTGTCAAGGAGGCAGATTCAAAGAAGTTCAAAGGACTAAGAAAATGGAGATTTTTTTTTTAACTCTCTACTCCATTAGTTTTTGCAACTTTTTCTGGGGCTTTAAATCAAGACTTTAAAGTCTCTCTTGGGACGTCTTTTCTGGGGGATTGAAAGTCTTGTAGAATTAGTGTCAGAATACATATCTCTTCATCCCTTGGCTGCTAATTTTGACGGAAAGTAGTGACCAGAATCTGATACTCCTTTAGAAGAATGGCATTCTCAAATTACCCATACTTGAATGCAGTCCATCACTAAAAGTGATGCTGCAATCAGTGACATCTTCAGAGCAAAAGGGATTCAAAGCAGGTAGAATTCTCTCAGTTCCTATATGTTACAGTTTCTGCCTATATGCAGAGTAAGTAGTGATATTCATCAGTTGCAGAGGTTGAAGAAAAACACAGCCTTGAGTCATCATTCTAGTGGGATTTTTAGCCAGATGCTCTTCAAAAAGCAAAAGGCTTCTATTGTGTCACTCTCACCAATGTTTAGAAACACACTGAGATTAGGTTAGGTGCTTGAAAATTTGTTTTTAAACTCTGGAACTGGGAATGGAATTACCATGTAATGTAGTTAATTTTCTCACTCTATTTGCTTGAGTGCTCTTTTTATTGAATCAAAACGCATTATTTACTTGTGAATTCATGCTGGAGACTCAGTTACCACTTTTCTGAATACACTGGAAGTTCTGTAAATTGCCAAACTGTATCTTCCTCACTTCCCCAAAGGTTTGTATTCAGGTAAATACAGCTGCAAGAAACAAACAAAGATTGTAAAAGAGACTTAATGTTCTCTTAATGTTCTTAATGACTTAATGTTCTTAATGAGAACAGTCAAAGAATAAGCCAAAGCCTGTAGCTGGTCACCATAGTATCCTTTAATCAGGTATTGTTTGTCTTAAATTCTTTGCCTCTTGGTTTTCACAGCTTTTATTACTGGTTTGTTGAACAATATTGGAACCCATGTTGATCCTATTCTTTTGATCCACCGCATTAAGGAAGGGATGGAGATTCCTAATTTGAGAGATTCACTAGTGAAAATTCTTCAGGACTACAACTTGCAGGTAGATGTTGCATTCTTCATGGGATACTGATTTTCAGAGAAACAGCAAAACCCCTTTGTTACTGAACAGCATGATAAATTGCTGTCATGATTTGTTCAGTCATCAGTCATGGACACTGCGGGTCAGTACAAAACTATGACAGAAATAGTGGAAATTTGTCAAGATCTCTTGATGGCTTCTAGCCCTTCTAAATGTCTCTCATCCTGTCATAAACCTGGTGGGTAAGTAGAACTGAAAGTGTCTTGGGTGATCCAGCCTATTTTACACGGCCCAACTGTCCAATACTGGAAAGTTTCGTGACCAGTACTTTTCATTCAGTTTCACATATGAGGAGGCAGAATGCAACATGCCCTCACTGAAACATTCACCAGGTGTTAGATCCATATGCTAAGTGTCATACTAATTGAAGGAAGATGAACTTTTAAAATCAAATTTATGTCAATTGTGCAGAACCAGTCGGACTGTTAGAGCATGATGCTAATAATGCCAAGGTTGTTGGTTTGATCCCTGTATTATGGATCATTCACTTACAAGTTGGACTCAATGCTCCTTCCAACTCAGAATATTCTGTGCATGTGTTGATGTTTATGCATTTAAACAATGAAGGAGTGTTCATTGGATTTTGGGAGTTCTTATCTCAGCATAATTATATGGATATTCACAGTTCCTTATATGGTTGGTACTGTGGTGTGTTTATAAGAACTCACAAGAAGCATATCCTTCAGTGCTCCCTGAAAGTACTGAACAGACCATGTTGCATAGCATATTTTAAATCTCTCTGCTAGAAAAGGAGTCCCAAACTTGAATTCTCTGTCATGCTGTTCTGCATCACTCTACTGAAAGAAAGATACAGAGCAGTTCCAGTGCCTTCAGTGTGACTATGCAGAGTCCAAGAAAACGTAGCTTAGTAGGCAGCTGAAACTCCAACTTTTTGAGCCTCATACATTTGTTCCCCAACTGCTATTAGTCTTTTAGCATCTTGAGCAAATAGATGGGCTTTATGGTTACAGTAAGGTCACAGTTGATGTCTTACCAGGCCAAATAAAGCCTGTATGTCCCTTCAGGGCAGGGTTTAAGCCTTTCTGAGTATCTTCCATTATTTTATTTTCATATGAACTTCAGATTATGACTTAGGCTATTTCAAAGGTGCATTTTATGCAAGGAACCTCCCCAGATAAATGAATACATGTTTGCATGTAATTCATGTTGTAACATTTCTTCCAGGTTTTGACTTCATTAGGTGCTGGAATCCTTCCAAAATGATACTAGCTAAATACCATGCCGTATTTCAACAGTTGCATGTTAATCTTGCTGTGCCACCATTGATCCTCTTGTTTCTGCATTCTTAGGAAATCAAAGTGTCATTTTTGTTGAGTCTGCAGGCAGACTGAGAATGTGCTGTAAGCATAGCTTCAGCTTTACACGCATACACAGTATATTGTGTGGCTTCAGACAAAGCTGATGACATCATTTAGTCATATTTTGGGGATGAATATAATTTTTTTCTTCAAATACCTTTTAACAGAATTACTTCTGGATTAAAAGGATGTATTTAACCTTGAGAATGATATCTAGAATGATTTGGTGTTAGCATTGAAATGATTCATGGATTTCATATTAATTGATTTTGAAGTAGAGTTGGAAAGCTCTAGAGCTAAAATTTAGATTCATAGGGATAGAAATTAGGGAAGCTTAATGTAATTTGTGCTTGGCTTTCTTGTACAGTAGAAAAAAGTATAGCCTAAAAAAGGTAATATTTCAATAGAGAAAGATAAATTACAGTTAAAATACATCTGTTCCTTAAGTATTACTGGCAATGTAAAGTGTAAAGTGCACTGTTTATGAATAGATGATGTGTCTACACTGAAATTTAGAGATGTTATTGCTGTTCTTGCACACTCACTGAACTAGCCAATTGGCAAGCTCAGATTCTATAGAGGGAGTGTTTCTGCATTCAGCATGTGCATCAGGACATGGCTGGGACTTCAGGTGAATGTCTAAGCAGCCTCTCCTCGCTGAGGGCAGTTCTGCCCTAGCAGAACTGTTACTGCTGCCTCCTTAGCTGTTTTAAAGCTAGGCTTTGATGTGTTTGTGTGGTGCCTCTGCACATGTTGTGCAGGCTCGTGCAGAGAAGTCCATGGCTGTAAGAACAGACTCCGTGGGGTTTAGTTATGGGGATAAAATAGGGACAAGAGATCTCTAAAGATGAGTTTTAGAACGTGAGGGTTTATTGCGAAATAGAGTGGGGGTGAGAGGCCTGTTGAGCCGCCCAGTGCGGCTCCAAACAGGCTAGCAGAAAGGGAGAGAGAGAGAGAGAAAAAGAGAGTAAAAGAGAGCAATTTGCTATTTACAATGCAATAAATCATCTTCTCTGTTGAATATTCTAATTCCCTTTAACCAATCTAAGACAAGCTACAAACTCTAAAGCATTTACATACAACCTATAAGAATCATCACATTACCATACAGGGTCATGTTTCAAACCTTAAAAAACTGCCTTTTTGGGATTTCTACCAGGCAGGTAGGGTCTGCTCTGACCTTTGGACCTGCCTGGGCAGAGGGCATTGTTCTATCAAGAGGGGGGATTACCTTCCGTGGCTATACCATTGTTCTGTAGTTACTCTACAAGTCGAACCTTGTCTGCATTTCCATCTCACTCATATTTTCCATATCCTCAACATGTCTTGCAAGGTAATCATATCTATAAGGCTTTCCTATTTCATCTTCCCCAACACATGGCCTTTATTCTGGTCTGGCACAACTCTTACTTTTGGTAGAAACCTCCTGATGTGGCATGAAACATACCAGACATTTTGAACACATTCAGAAATGCAAATTTCATTGGCTAGGATTTTCTATAACTTCCACTCTCTGGATCTCAAGCTCTGTATGTGTGTAAGTTTTACTGTTCTCATTTTCAAAGGTAAAAATAATCTTTTGCAAAGATCCACGAAGGAGGAGTGCAAGTGAAAAGAGAACCTGCTGCTTAACTTGCAAGTCACTGTGCTGGTGTTTTCATAATATTGTCTTCCCAAAATATGTTATGGCTGTGCCATTATATTGTTTAATTGTGTGCTGCTTTTGCAAGGCCTGGTAAGATTGCTTTTGCCTATGTAAATGCAAATTTCCTATTATTCTCCTGAATTTCTATACCAGTAAACTTTACTTAGGTGTGATTTGAAATATGGGTAGGAGTTAAAAGCAGTGCCTTTGACAGACTTTGTCTTTTTGAAAACAGTCCTTTCCATCCCAGCAAAACCAAGTAAATCAAGCTGAGTGGCTGCCAAAGCATGTGTGACTCAAGAGAATCCAGCAAGAAAGTCTACTAATGCAACAAATTTTGTTGTAGTTTTTTTTTTTAATATGGGCTCTTCCCTGAATAATTTTTAACAAATTGTCACTTACTAAATGAACTGCTGAAACTGTTCATTTCTTTTCTGTATGCTACTCTAAGTTCACCTCAGCTCTGTTGTTAACCTTTGAAGTCTGATCACTACCAACCAACCAAGCATAGCACTGAGGCAGAATTAGATACTCTTTTGGGCAAAAATAAAACATAGATCATGTGAGACTTTTTTCTTAGGCTACTATCTCAAGTAGCTTTTTGCTCTGACATTACAGCTCTGCTTTACAAGTAGGAATCTATTAACCTGCCTTCCAGAATACCCATTTTTATTTTCCAACTTCAGGAAATGCAACTCTGCCATGAACTTAAAACTGAGCACACTCCTAACTATTCCCCTAAGCAGGGAAATATTTGAGTGTTCATTTAAGTGGTTTTCTGAATTGGGATTAAAACTTGAAGTGATTTTTGGGAGTTTTTCACCCCTGAGGATAATTTATTTTGGTGTTTTCTCTTTCTCATCATTTGAGTTAACGTATTAAAACCATGGTACTGAACCAAGTGACACTGATTGCAGATGAAAGTTTATTTACTGCTGAAATAATACTGATTTTAGTTTTTATACACAGTAATATTCACCAAAAAAAAGTTATGAAGACAAAGACAATGTCAAAGTTATAGTTCTCTGAATTTTAACAGGAGTTTTTATCAAATAAAGTATAATCTGAAGCTTTTTTATTGCTTCTGAAATCTAACTCGTTGCAGCCATAAATTGATAGGTAAATCAGACATGTTGGTTTAAAAAGAAACCTGCTCACTTATTAGAAATGACACATTCCTAGTGCTTTTTTTATTTAATTGCAAATAAATCACCATTCTCCAGGTTTCTAAAGCATTGTATCACACATCTCCCAGAGAAGGCTGGTAGTAAAATCCCTTTATTTGTAGACTTGTGAGTTAATTATAAGCCTGTTATGCTTTCCAAATGTATAAAATAGGTGTCTTTTCAATTTGGTCTGTACCTGAATGAAATGTAGGAAATGCTTGTGGTATTGGAAGAGGTCTAAATATCTCCCTTGTTTTAGAAAGAAATGCTTAATTTTTCACCCTTTCTATGTTATTTGTGAGAATAAATCTTTGAAAGAGGTTGGTATTCTAAGACTCATTTTCCCCTAGCTTTAAAATAAAAAAGTAATTTGTTTAGATGTAGTACTTAGAGATTTTGTGGATTAGCCATTTTATTCAAACATTGACTTACTAGTTTGCACTTTGAACCTGCAGTTACTGATGGGTAACAGACATTGATCCGTCTACAAAATCCACATCTATCCATTCATAATAGAGTTTATGGTAATCAGTGATTATCTGATAATAATCTGATGAATGTTGCTTGAAACAGCACTTGGAATAGTTGTTAGGTTATGCTCCTGAACATAGCTGAAATGCTGTTCAGACACCTTGGAGGCACTAGAGGGCAGGTGGCAGCTTGCACAGGGGAACATATGCCTCTTGGCTGTAAAGACTAAAAATAATGTGCTTTTAATTGTGGTAGTGATGCTGTTTGAAAGAATTCGGTTAACTGGCCTTGAGAAACTTGGACTCGTTTGAGAGTTAAGCTGAATCAAGGCCTGAATTTATGCCCAGAGCTTTGAGTATACCCTTTCAAATTAACTGCACAGTGCAGAGCTTTTCTTGAAATATGCTGTTAGGTATTTGTAAATTAAGACTGTTTTGATTAAATACAAAGTTTTATGCCTAGTATCTTCCCTAATATAGCCAGAAAATGAACTAATTTTTGCAATAAATGTTTTGGTTTCAGCAGTTTTCATTACTTTCATGAAAGGCATTATTTATGCACAAAACTTCTTTCTGTAGGTGCATGATGCTGTCCTCACAGCATCATGATGATTGTGCTCACAATTACATGCTTTTAAAGGATAAAAAAATTAAGTTTCATCCTCTGTTCTGTTTCTTCTTGGAAAGTGATTTCATCACAGATTTATACGCAATGTCAGTTTAACTAGTTCAACATAATCTTAAGGTGCACAGTTACATACCTCTCCCCCTTCTAATGAGGTTCCCTCTCTCGATGCCAAATACCCTCTCCTGCTTTGCTTTCTGTAACTCTTAAATTATTCACCTTTGAGGTCTTCAAATCTATTTCTGCAGAAGTGTTGAGATTTATTACCTTGCAACTTGACACTTTATATTCTTCGTTGTGATTTTTTCCTTTTATATAATAATAACTGACTGCTGTATTCCATTTCTAGGAAAATAAGTTCTGACAGTCATTAAATGTGGTATGGAAAAATTTTAGTGTTGTTTAAATAATGGAAGAAAGATACTGCATATTTCTTATAAGATATGTTTTATCAGGTATTTCTTTTACTCCTGTGTTTTAAGGCATCAAACAGTATTGAGGCTTTCCAGAGGTCTAGTGATGTCTATTGTTTCCTTCTTCATTTTTCTTTCTTTTTAATGAATTTTTCCTAATGGCACACTGTATTTTAGTTAGAAAATACTAAGACACACTTCCGTCTTCCCACTGTATCTTTGTTCTTCTCCTTTCATTTAACATGGTCATAGCACCAAGGTTCTCAGAGTTCAAGAAACATTTGGACAATGTTCACAGGCATATGGTGTGATTCTTGGTGCTATCCTGTACAGGGCCAGGAGTTGGACTTGATGAATCCTGAGGGTCCCTTCCAACTCAGGATATTCTATGATTCTATGATTGTTTTGCTCCTTTCACTTAAACATGGTGGGGGTTTCCTATGCCTATGCTGAGTGCACTTAGCAAAAACTCTAGTATATAGCCAAAACATCATTCCCTCCAAGTTATGTACTTATCTTTGGAATATAATTTGTTGACTGAGAGTAGTTTGAATCAGGTAAGCACTCTTTCTGAAACAGTCTCATTCAGTTGTCCTTGTGAAAAGTTTCTATTTTTTTTCGAACCTAGCGACATTTTTTTTTTTATTTAGAACAAAATTTTACGTTCTTTGTTGCCTTTGGATAAAGTTGGCAGTGGAAAGACATAGCCAGATAGTTCCTGAGATTATCAATAGATAAAAATTACTAATTTTCAAAGTGTTTGTCTTGTAGAGCTGCATTCTGTTGCTGGAGCTCTGAAATGTTTTACAGTTCAATGCCTTTAATACTGGAAAGTGTCATTCACCCATTGATAGGCCCAATTAGAAATGCTTAAAGTTGTTAGAAATGAACTAACCTTTTTGATACAATTTTGATGAGGACAAAGTCAGCGAAGTAAAAGCAAACTGTTCATTAGTTATGAGTCAGCTGAGTCAGGTGCGTGTCTCCCTCCCTGAGAGCCGAGCACACATGCACCCTTCAACAAAATGACTGCATTTTATACCCTGTCCTGGCCAGGATGGTCCCTGTCCCCTTTCCCATTGGCTGGGTACTCAGGAGCTTACATTCTCTCCCTACCGCCTACTTTTCTCACACACCCCCCCCATCATCCCACTTCCCTCTGAGTAAAGTCTTCAACCCTGCCCCTCTCCCAGCTCACAGCAACACCCAACAAACCCACCAGAACAAATCCAAACCAAAACCAGCAACACATAGAACCAATAATTTTTATTATTTAACTTAGTAACCTTTTGGCTTCAGCAAAATATCACCCATCTCTCACAAAGTCTTACTCAATATTAATTTTTTTAATGTACTTCCAATTTGCAGCCTTATCTGCATATCATTCTTGGCAGTGTGTCCTTATTATTTCACAGTGTGAAAAGGTAGAGTTTTGGACAGTGTCCACCTGGCTGTAAAATCTGCTATTACATTTCTTCTTAGGTATTTGCATTAACTGTATATTACACTATTTTAGAATGCTCAATGTCTCTCAATGTCTCAAATGCTCAATAATTACAATACAAATTATCAGGAGAAAGGAATGAACATTGCCTCTTTATACCTCTCTTTTGGTAGGGTTGTTCACCTTATAGTTGATTGTGAGTCTCTTTGGAAAGCATTTCTCAAAGGCATTGTTGTCCTGGAAAATAGATTTCCAAACATCAGTTTGGAAGAAGGAAGAAAAAATTCCAAAATACTTACTTGGGTTTGTCATATTTCCCTATTGCTTCACTAAGTATTGTGAAATAAGGCTCTCTATAATTTTTATGCCTTTGCGTCTTCTGTGTTTCAAAACAGTGTCAGGCAATCACAGGTCAAGCTAATGAAAAATACCAAGTAAGTCAAAAGGGAGCTGTGACTTAGTAAAGAGGAAGGAGCTATGGACATTTTGTTAGTTGTATGGACATTTATTACTGCTTATTAAATGATGCCACAGCAGGATGTATGTTCAAACAAAATATATTTTGAATTGCTGTGCTTACAAATGTTTTATGATTATCAAATATCTTTTCTGAAGAAGACAGGAAAGATATGGGTAGAAGTTCTGAAATGGTTTGGAAATGGTTTGGAAACCATTTCTGAGGGGTACTGTAAAAATTTCTCTCTGTTGTATTTTGTGAACACCACCTCATGGAAAGATGTTCATAATTTATGATAATAGTATATCTGTAAAGGATTTTATTTCTTGATGTTTGTTTTTGTTTTGTGGGGTTTTGGGGTTTTTTATTGTGGGCTTTTTATTTAGGTAGAGGTGATGGCAACGAAAGGTTCCTCCTTTCCCTTCTTTACAATACCTTGGAAAGTCTTAAACATTTCTTGCACTCACTTGGCAGCAGAAACACAGTGGTGACCTGTCGAGATAGTTGATATGCCCATCCGTTCAACAACCACTGTCTTCTATGTTCTTTGCACCAACAGATCTTACTGCGGGAAGGTTGCAAAAAGATACTTGTTGCAGATTCTCTTTCTTTATTGAAGAAAATGCATCGAACTCAGATGAAGGGTGTTCTAGTGGATGGTGGGTACACAAGAAACATGACGACTTTCAAGGTTTTGAAGACTTCTGCTTGGTTTATACACCCCCTCACTGTCTGCTTTGGAAGCTGCCCAAAAGCCTCAGTATTGTACCTAAATTGTAGAGTGTAGTAATAGGATAGTAGCTGCTTTTCCCCTTTGCAAAGGAGCTACTTGTGTCTCAAAAACTTCGAGACCCAGCAGGCAGCTGTTTCTCTTGATCAGTCACTGCATAGCCAGTAATGTATTGTGTCCTGCAGTTTGTCTGTAAAGGTGAAAAGGGTGTTTAGTGCTTACATGGACAGTCAGATGATAAGAATCTGCAACCAAAGCAAAATGTACAAGACGGTCGTCAGAAACAGTTGAAAATAATTTGCAAGGTGTTAATGATGCATGTGAGGAGTGCCGTAATTCACACCAGTTGAGTGTTAATAGCAAGACGCAAAAGCTGACAGGACAGAGGATCAGAGCTTCTGCTCCAAAATACTGCAGAGTTAACAGCCACCCATTCCATGCTCCCTTTTTTCAGTTTGCCTTTTGTCTCTGCAGTGCTGCAGCCTCAATCCTGCAGTTCTACCATCATCAGATCGAAATACTCATCTTGCTGTTATTAGAAATGCTATTTCAGTATTGTTCTTCAATTCTTAATAGATTCTGTTAAGCATTTTAAGTAAATGCTTTAAGACCAAGCTCCATTTCTGTAATAATAGTATGTTCATGCCTGCTTTATGAAAAAGTAAACATGGAGTTTGTTAACAAAGCTGTTCTAAGTTTTCTTTTGTTCTGTTTTTCCAGAGGAGAATATCTGTGAATCATGTCTCTCGCCAATACTTCCTTCAGGTAGGATGCTTTTCTGAAAAAAAATGAGGTTGTAAATTTTTTTATTATTATTAAGAGGGACTACTGTTTGCTTTTATTAATAAAAGTGTATAGTCTGCCTTGGTGATCACTGTATAAATTTCAATTGCTTGCTTTTGCATTCTGACATGGGAGCAGAGTCTAACTGGACATTTTTTGTTGCAGCAAACCCAGGTATTCTTTCTTATTCAACTTTGACTTCCTTATTTTCTGTTTTGAATACATGAAATTCAAGGCAACTTTTAATTCCATCAACATATGTATTCTCAAAGATTATTAGAATCACAAAACTAAGCTGCTGCCACCAAGTCTTGTTCACCTGTGTTGGATGATTTAGACTAAACATGCAGATTATAAAATTTTATGGAATATACTTTTTGTCGGGGTGGTGGAGAGGTCTTGCCTTCAGTCATGGCTGCCATATTTGAAACAGCTTAAAACAGACTAGCTTGAAGACACCTTCTAAAGTTAGTTTTGAAACTAGAAATTCAGGATGTTAGAGATGTACATTCTGCAAAGCAACTATAGTTCAGCAATATCAATGTAGTTGTTGGGTGTCGTAAAAAATAACTTGACTAAGAGAATATCTGTCATGGCATGTTCAAATGAGTAGATAAGACAAAGCATATGTACGGACATTTGTTTGCTAAGTCTTAGTAGCTCAGTAGAAGCACAGTTTATCTGGTTTCTACCATTTTTCACTTAAATAAATAAATAAAAACAACTATACTGGGATCATGTGCAGCAACATTAGCAATATACAGACTAGGAAAATCTGGCAGAATTGAATGTGCTAGTGCCTTGAGGCAGGTGTGCAAAGGAAAAAAGAGCCAAAGTAGAATGTAAGTGATGCTCATGAGTGAGACAGTTATTCTTTAGATATGTGGATGTTGTATGTAGGGTAATAATTTGGCTAAATATTCATGTGGGAATGAAAACCCACGTCATGCACCTAGGCAGCTTTTTGCCAAATTTCAGAATCATGGCATGCAGTGCAGGCACTAGAACTTCTCAGTGTTCTGGCTCTCCTCACACTAGTGCAAGAATTTTTCTGCTAACTTTTTTCCAAAGCAGCTGAATTATTTGCTGGTAGTTTACTCTTCTCCCTGTCCAAATTTAGCATGTGGCATATATTCAGATGAAAAATTCCTGGTATACCTGGAAAGGTATACAAAATTTAAGCCATGGAATAAAATAATTTTGTAACTCCATCACTGGCACACGTTACCTGAAACCATCATTCTCCATGGTTTCTATGAATGAGCTAGAAATTAATTTGAGAGATGTTATTGTGTGTACTGTTTCTCTGTGTATAATGGAATGTGGGCATATCGTGCTGTAGCCACTGAATCATTTGTTTCATTGCCATGTTGAAACGAGTTTACTTTTCTGTTTCCCAGATGCATCCAGGTCCTTCAATGTGGTAGTGTTCCACTGCAGACACATGTTTCACAAAGAGTGCCTACCTGTATCTAACACAGTAAGGAACTAGCTTAATATGTTTGACACCTTTGCCTAGGATAAACTGACACATTATTTTCTTTTGTCAGCTGTAGAGAAGATCTGTGAGGTCTATGAGGAATTATATAATTACAGTAATCACTTGTGATGATACCACATAGTAGTATGTGACTAAGGAAAGGGAGTTTAAGGACACTGTAACTAAAGTTCATCCAGTGTGGAAAGAAATCCCTACTGTTTGAGCAGTATTTTATCACAATCTGAATATGTAATGCAGCTCTGGGACATACAGGCAACACAACCTGTCTAATTTTTTTATGAATTCTTGTATTTTCTCAAGTGAACCATATTAGATGATTCTGACCCAGAAGACAAAAATCAGTCATTTCAGTATGAATATTTAAATATCTTTGTAAACAACCTTATAGTCAAAATATGTTTTTCTTTATAAGTTTTTGGGGTGGTTGGTTTGTTTTTTCAATTAACACTAAGCAAAGAACTTCTAGATATAACAGGGTTTGAATTTAGGAAAGAAAGCATTTGAATAGTAACAAAATCACACAGAAAATTAAACAACCTTTTCTGATTCTGCATCTGTCTCTGAAAATTAACATTCAGTGAAAAAATAGTTTTAGTGAATCACTTCATCTGTAAGTAACCAAAGTGTTTGTAGCCATATGGTACAGCATGTATACTTAAATATGTTTTGAAAAGCTTAATGTATTAGATCATTTGTAGAAGAAAACCAAACAACTAGAAAATATTTATTTATTATTTACCACAAATTTTATTGTGAGAAATAATGTAAAATTTATGTAGCATTCTCAAGTTTCTGGGACAGGTGACTGGTTAGGTGGGATTTTTAAATGTTACATTGATTTTATATTACATATATTCACAGATAGTATGTATGAATGCACAGGTATCTGCCTGTAACTGAGCCAAATTTCCCCTGTTATATTGTATTTTGTGACCTTAGGTGATCAGTTGTATTACTGATACTTGGTTATTGGTGACATACTGAAAGGAAAATCATGTATGCATGAAACACACACAGAGCTAAAAATGAAGTACCAATAAACACGTTTGATATCAAATGACAATATTTGGGCCCTGATCTTAATTGTTAGAAAACTGTGAAGCACTGTCCAAAGACAGAGCTGTGACTAAGGCATCCAGTAGTTACTGGAGCCGACCAAGTGACTTTACTCTCATCTTTACATATGAAGGTAATCAGTGATGCTTTTGCCTGTCTACTTTCCATTTTTGGTGTGGAGGAAGTTTGACCTTACTCTCCTGGCAGGTAGTGGTAATGCCCTTGAGTGAGTGGTGAGTTGTACTGGCCTCTGACTCCAGAACAGCCTGCCATACCATATTTTTCTATATTGACTTCCCTCACCTATCCATGACAATGTTGATAGGGAAAATCCTGACTGTCAACAGTAACATTGGGAAGGGCATTAGCACTTTTCATTTACCTTCACACATTCTGACGTGGCTACATTGCTCTGAGAGATTCCTGTTTTATTTTTTGATTTCTAGGTATCTCCTGTCCAGTTCTGCAATATATGCAGTGCCAAACACCGGGGGCCAGGAAGTGCAATCCTAGAGATGAAGAAATAGCAGTCCCTTAGTTCTCCATCTCAGTCAGTGACACCAAATCTGTTAGGACCATGCAGAGCCACTGTATTTTTCTGTTAGCCATCATTTCTGTATATAATTCTGATTGTGATTTAAAACTGGTCCATGTAATTTATCCAGTTTATTGAATATTTTGGGGAAAGAGAAAATGTGAAAATCTTTCTCTAGTAAGTCTTTGTTATGCATTTTATATGTCATGGTTCCTTTGCTCAGCTTGTTACTTCATTCTGGAACAGAAAAATAAAATAAAATGGGAAGCAAAAAAAACCCCACAGTTTAGAGTTTTGTGTTTGCTATCCATTAATTTGCTTTGCAGTTTGGATCCACATCAGGTTTATGGTTGGATATTGTAAAGAAAAATGTATTGCTGTGAATTCAGCTCACCAGACTACTTCAGTCCTGATTTAGTCTATTAGGGACCTGTTTACTCTGAGACCCACAGAAATTTGACTCCTTTCAGTGGAATTGCTTCAGAACTTGAAGTTGCCTGTATGCCAACTCATATCTTCAGTTAACAAATTTGTTAACTGCAACTTCCATACACTGGAAATTTGCCTTGGTTACACATGCATAGTTCATAGAAACTGGTTAATTTCTCAATTCATTGTCACAATGCAATCGTTTAAAGTGAGCTTTTCTCATGTTCAACTCATCCAGAAACTTTATTTTTAAATGTCAGCAGTAGGTCCTTATGCTTATTTTATCTGTGGTTGAAGTGTATGATTTCATTCAAGTGCAAGGGAAAAAAGCATATCTGACCTTTCAAACATAGGATCTCTAGAAGTTTCTTTTGGCCTGAGCAGTTTAACAGCTAAATTAAATAGATCAAGTGGATGTTAGCAAAACCATATTTTTCATTTCAGCTGTGTTTGTGTTGTAGATCCAAAAGAAATGATCTTTCACAATGTCTTCACAGTACTGTAATCTATTTATAATATATGCTGACTAATCAATATAAGCATCTTTTCCTTAAGAAAAGTAATTTTTCAGAACTCCCAAATTATTTTTCTGCTTTTTAATAACTTGAGTTTGAAAGTGCAAATACAATGTTTTGCCATCAAATTGAACTGTTTAAAGAAGTTAACATACTAAGTTCTGAAACAATGGTATTGCGGTCAATCTGTAAAAATGGAAAATACAATACCTCTAAGTTCTTTTGTACCTTATTCCCATATAAATACATCTTAAAATAATTTATACTGTGGAAAGTTGGATTTCTAGTTTATGCATATTCTTAATATTATTTTAAAATCCTCTGGGCAATTGGCTAAGCTTGTCTAGCAATCTGAAGACTGATCTTTTGTTGTCCACTGTGCAGGTCTGTGTAATACTGGAATAAAATTTTATGTGTTTAGAAATTTTAGGATTTACTCACCATGGTTACATAGGCAAAAGAATTTTTAAAATAATAGATCTCTCAAAAACATAGTAATGAAATTCTGTTGTGTTAATACAGACACCTGAGGAAAGAATAAAAAATGTTGCAAATCATTAATGAACATGGTGTAGGTGGATTAAGAGAAGGATAGGAGGTTTGTAGTGCAGAGCATAGTCTGCATACATCAAGCTTCATTCATAGGAATTAATGCCTGGCTTTGCAGCAGTACATTTTCAGCAGCTAGTTCACGTTTTCAGGTATATTGTTCGTTTATGCATTCTTCACTACACTGATGAGGAAAGATGCTTTGTTTCCTGTAAGTTAAATGTTCTAGTGAGCTCAAGGGTTGTTTCACCATGATGTTCGAGTTATTGCATGCCATGCCTGTAAACAAGTTTCAAAACTTTTTAAACCACCCCCTTCTTCAGTAGCTTTAAGCAGCTTTTCTATATTATATGCTAAGAATGCAATAAGCTGTCAGTTTACAGGAGAAAAATCACATTACCTCTATATATGTATATGGCAAAGTGTCCTGTAGCATAGAGTTGTTATATGGTATATTTTTTTACTTCAGCTTGACCTTAAATTCCCGAAAGCATTTGAGTGTTCTGTGACTCAGTTTGCTAGTCTGCCGTCATCAGCAATCATACTGCATTATACTGTGGCATATTCTTTGCATTATGCAAGTAATTTTAAATCACTGTATGAAAATCTAATAAAAATCTTCTCTAAATCCAAAGCTCCTTTCATTTGGACTTTGGGGATTACCCTTTTCATGTTCCTGAAGTCTAAATTTGCTCGTTAAGATTCAGTAAGAAATGTACAGACCTGACTTTGATTCACTCTTCTTCCTAAGAAGCCTTTACATCATAGAAAACATCTGAGGTTAGAGTCTAAAAGATTCAGCTACCCAAGAGCTTTTCTTCCAAAGAAGAATTTTGCCTAAGAAGTAGCCTTAAAGTTGCAGAGCCTTTCAGAAAAGTACAGAATAGCACTTAATCAGTTTCACCAGCACTTATTTAAGATGTCAAAGTTCTTGTGTTTCTAAGGTAAACTTAAGATAAATGCTATTTTTTCTCTGATACATCCAGTTCTGTGTGAGTTGCTGAGCAACAAGGCAACTGAAAGGATTTGTGATGGATCAAGTAAGTACATATTAGTTTGTCGTATCAAAAGAAAAAAACTACTGTGGCTTGTAGCAGGACATCTGACCACCTGACAAGAACTTATCTCATTAACCAGTGAGATAGCTCAAACTGGACAAGCTGTCATGTAATGAGTTATTTAATTTCATGGGGGTAGCACTGGTCTGGCATCTCCCAACTGCTCTTACTGTTAAAGTGAGATCTGGCAAGATAACTTGTAATTCTGACTGACAGACACTCACAAACTATAAAAGACTCACCAAACTTCCACAGAGCAGAAATCTCATACATTTTCCTAGAAATGTATTTAGTTTCTCCTGTGAGTAGGGATGCCTGCTTTGCAGTTATTCTTCAGGTGTTAAGAATACATTATCATCATTTTGGTGGTAAGTTACATTCCACTCCTAATCAATACTATTTCTTTTGCTAGCTTTACTATAGATACCTTGATACAGTGAAGTGTTATATGTTGCACTGTAATCTACTAGTAGGTCTTTAGTTTTTATACTGTGTAGTAATTCTGAGTAAGATCTTTCATCTGTTATCTCTTGTCTATTTAATAAATAATTCCTTTTTATATAGACTTGAACTGCCATCCTTAGAACTTGCAGGCCAAAGTGATTTCTGAAATATAAACTGTTGTCAAAATCTGAGGCTAAGGCAGGGCTTATTTGAAGCTCCCACTCTGTGGCAGGCTAAAGTGAGTCTTCGGATGATGTTTCTCATCTGTCCTCGTTTTATTATTGTAAACCCGCAATTTTGTGTCATAGGCTTGGTGACAATGTTGGACTACACTGAAGATTTTGGTGGGCCCAAGTGAGTGGGGAGCTAGAGGTGTCTGCTGAGCATGAGGCTATTTAGTCCTGCTGAGTGCTCACTTAAAGTGACAACATCAGGATAAAAGTAGATTTCTGCAAAAGGAAGGGTTAATCTGTTCTACCAGATCAATGATGTATTGAATCAGCTGTGTGTGGCACTTGGGCAAGAGTCTGTTGGCCACCCTGACATGATTCAGTGGGTCAGTTAATACTTCAAGAAGTCGTTCTAAATACAAAGGTATGTTCTCTATAGCTGCACTGCAGGAAACCTTGAACACATTAGGTATTGTGTTTTGGAACATGAGTAAGCGCAGTGTCTGACACTGATCTTGAGTTACAGAGCAAGAGCAAAGACCAAATGAGTTGCTTCTCCATTTTTGGATCCATATCGTATTCCTATTTGGAATAACTGCTTTCATGGACAGTTATTGCCAAGGATTTGTCAAGCACTACTGTAAATCAACTAACAAGAAATACCAAGTGGTCTGTTATGTTTCAAAATGTGTTTTTGGTAAAAGACTCTGCTTGCAACATCTATTCCTACATTTTGGCTGATAATTGGGTTGCGGCTATCAATGTTCTGTATAGATGACGCAGGTTGATTGAGCAAGTTTTCATCTTAGGAAATTTGATGGCTTACCATCTTAGGCTTAATGTTCATTCAGCTGGAGTCTTTTAAACAGGCAGCATTTTATTCTTTGCTGTTGAGTACAGTACCACAGTGGTTTTCTGCTTGGTGAGTGGAGTTCCTTACTAATTCAAGGGAACTGGAATTGCAAATCTCTTAAATAAAAATTTCATGGTGTATTTCCCGCTTCTGAAGTGTTGTGATTCAAGTATTTTATGTCTGCAGTCACCTTGAAAATACAGTGTCATCTTTGCAGGTTGGTTGCACTGGTCCCTGCCTATGTTATTTGATAGCAGTTTGGGAAAACGCAGAAAAATTCTTACCTAATGCTGAACAAGGGTGATTATCTGAATGAGAAAAATCTCTCTGAGAAGCCAGTTCTCCCTCTCTTGCTGTACAATTCTGACCTCTTATTCAAGCAGCATAACTTTTACCCCTGTTTATAAATGCTAGACATAACATCAGGGTCTCTTCCTCTCTAGAAAGCTTCCCCCTTGAGTGCATCTCTGCCAGATACTAGGCTATAAATCAGCTTTCAAAACAATTTAAACAAGACTTGTAAGAAAAACATACCTCATTTAGAGAATGGCTCTTTAATTATATACTTTTGTGCCTGTCCTCTAATTCTGCTATGCCATGAAAGATTAATTTTCTCTTGGCGTAAGAAACATCTCTAGATAATGTTTCTTTTCTGTTCTTCAAGACAAGGTGTGCTTTCTTTTACTGTAATCAAATATTAAATTATGCAGAAAACAGGACATCAGAAGTGTCTGAGGCATCAAATGTAGAAGAGAATAGAGTGTGTGAGAAGTTCTAAGAGACGTCAATGAGTCATAGTGGGAATGACCTAAATTTAGCCTTAAAAGGCTTCCATAAATGAGGATCATAATAAGCTTTTGCAATAGATCAGGTCTTGGGGGTTCTGGTATGTTCTGACTGCAAATTCACCTAGGAGTCGGTAATCTTAATGGACAAGGCTGCCAGTGGCATCTCTTCCTGGATTGTGCTTAGGGCTAGTCATGGTGCAGGAGTCAGAAATGTGCTTAGTGAAGGCTGATACCCCTTCAGCCTGAAGGAGCTGCCAGAGGTGGAGGTGTAGCAGTGTCATTAAGGGTTAGGAAGTGGTAGGAGCTGCAGAGGGTAATTAAATTGTTGGTAGAGCTTTTCTCCTCTTGCTTATAGTCAGATCCCAGTGGGATTCCAGTCCAGTTAGGCTGACAAGGTAATGATATCTTGGTGTCTGATAGCTGTAAAATCACATCTAGCAAGATGTCAGCTGGTTGACATGTTCCAAATAGTGTTCATGTAGGATACAGATTTTAGCTGTTTCTGGTGAGAGTGATGGATGGCAACCACAGTAAATAAGTTGTGGGGTTTTAAAAAATCAGGGTGAAATGTTCTTAAAAATTAGTAATTGTATCACATTTTATCATGTGCTCACAATAAAGTAGTAGCACTGGGAGGTGCAGATGACAAAATATTTTTGTTGTGTAGGACCCATTCAGCTATTGTTACACATGCTGGCACAAGAATCACTGAAGCACTTTTCGGTGTGTCCAGCTCTAATTGGCTCTATTGAGTCTTCATCTGGAATTTCTTCAAATTAATGAAGATCTTTAGTTAAGCAAAGCCATAGGTGGGAAGCATTTTCCCCTGTGTTTCCCTGAACATTTGAGCCAAAAATATATTTCTGGCATAGCTTAGTTCTATGTTATGGAGATTTTCATTCTCTCTGCAGTATCAAAAACTTTCCAGTGATGTGCGAAGGGAAGTATGTTCCATTTACATTCTTCCATTGTTGGAAAACGCAGTTTTCCAGCAAAACTTGTGTTAGCTGAGTAGGCCTGCACAAAGCCTCAGCATAGTCAGGCCTCAGTAAAAATCCTAGTAAAGTGTCATGAGAAGCTAAAACTTGGGAACCACAGCTGTGCTTTTGAGCTGTGAGAAAAATGTTATGAGAAAAGATAGGGAGTCAGAAGTGTTATGAGAAAAGATAGGGAGTCACCAAGAAAATCCCTGAATATGTGAGAACAAACTGCAGATACATGTGTAGCTATAATTAGAAACATCTGTAACAGTATATAAGTTTCTCATTTAGTGAAATAAAATAGAACTTGCTTTATGACTTATGTTAAGTCGTGTGTGAGTTCTCCTCGCCGTTCGTTATTCCATAATCATTCTTTCTCTCTTTTCTCCTTCTTCCCTTCTCCACTCACCATCCCTCTCCAAATATGTGCATTGGAGTGAGTGTCCTTTTTTTTAATTGTGCAGTGATTTGCAGTCATTTTCTGCAAACACACTGTGCTGTGTATGTGTTAAAGTATGTATTTTGCATGCCCTGTGGAAGGTAGCCAGGTCTTTGTTCATCCTTATATACTAGGAGAGTTCATTACCTGGTGTCAAGCTAAGGAAAATATTTTCCTTCAGATGCAAACTTTACAGGACAATATTTTCAATGGTGCCATGATAAGGTAGGAAAGGGCCTCTCAAGATCATCTAATCCAGTTCCTCTGGATTAGTTCCTCCAGCATTGGTTGCTCCATCACCTTCCCAGGGAGTGATTGAGTCTTTACAAGCATGTGGTTTTCCAGATCCTACTTTCTCTCTAAAGTTGATGATGTGGTTAAAATGAGAACTACAGCCTTGAAGGGTGAGATTTACTTTTTTCCAGTCTTCAGAAACCTCTTCTGATTGACATGGTCTTTCAAAGATAATAAAGAACATTTTCTTCAAACTTTAGGCTTTTTGCCTGGGTATTTTATAATGTTGCAGTCTAGTCCAGAGATAAAGCCAATGTAAACTACTGTGGGGCTAAATCATGGTCCCCAGCCAAAGAACAGATATTCCTAAGTGTCGCTGTTGAGCAGCTAGCAGAGTAATGAATGCATCGGTTCTCAGTGGCAAGAAGGAATGACCTTTATTGTTTTGATTTCATCACATTTATAGAGTTCTCAAAAGTCACCCAGATTGGTCAGTCAGAAGCCTTCCCCCAGGCCTGATTGGCCAGCCCTGCACTGCCCAAGTTCTGGGACACTGTTCCAAAACATCCAAACTTTATCTTTATTTACAAAACACAAGAAAACCTCTCATGGGAAAAACTGTGCTAGCCACACCTAAGTGCTTGGCTTGGGCAGAATTGTGTTATTCACAGAAACAGCACTGACTTCCTTAGCAGTGCTAAAAATACAGCTACACTTGAGCATGTGTAAAGAGCCAATTAATTTTGATTTGTCTCAACACTGATTGTCAGAGGCACGTGGGGGAGAGTGTGCACATGTGCCACTTGCAGGAGTCAAGACGGGAGAAGGCCCTGTCTCTGCGGACACTTTGCCTGGCAACCATTTAATGTCTCACATGGGACAGGCTATCAGTAGGGGAACACCAGACACTGTACTCTCCAGAGACATTCTCCAGTCCGATGGCGAGATGTCCTCACCAGTGGACTGCAGTGGAAGGTTGGACTGAGCCAATTGTCTCCTGCCAGCACACTTGGGGAGGAGCCGGAGCCATAAAAAGTAACTGCACCACCAGGTTCGAGACACTGCTTTTTGCTTTTGAGGCTTTTTCAGCAGCGGGGGATCGCTCAGTGGTTGGCTCACGGACTCACTCACTGGCTCAGGGGCTCGCTCACTGGTGCCCTTTTTGCCGTGGCTCCAGCCTGACTTTTGGTCTTTCCGCCCTCGCTGGTTCTCCCCCATCCTCGCGTATCCTCCTTCCCTCTCACTGGGCGCCTGGGAGGACACCGGCTGACCTCCGAGTCGCGTGTAACCTGTGCCCTGCCCTACTCCTTCGCCCGTCCCGGCCGCCGCCTGTCCTGCCTCCCTGCGACCCTCGTCAACGCCTGCCTGAGCCATCTGTGTCCAGCCCTGCCTGCTTCCGACCTCCCTCCGCTGCCGCTGGCCCCGCCGCGACGCTGTCCAGGGTCCCGCAACTCCTGCCCGATGCCCATTCCCTGCGTGCCCGGCCGCCCGTCACCGCGGAGCTGTGCCTGCGGAGCCGCGCCTCTCCGAGAGCTGTGCAGGCTCCCCGGCAGGCAGCGTGCACAGCACACCCTCTGCCGCTGGACATCGACGGTACTCCCCGACCCTCTGGTGGTAACGCCCGCTTTTCCCCTCTGTCTTCTCTTCCCCTCCCTCCCCAATTCCTTTTCTATTTTCCTTCTTTTCTGTCCGTCCTACCTCTCCTTAGCAGGACAATTACGTCTTTCTCTTTTTTGTTTGTTACCAGTAAGCGGTTCTCAGATACAAAGTTTGTCTCGGTTGACTTAATTTCATTCCCTGCCATCTAATTCTAGAAGAATTCGCAGTTCCCCTTAGTGGAACACAACAGCATGTTTCTGGCACACAAATTTTCTTTGCTGCTGCTTTCTTTCACAGGTAACTGCTACTCTTGTCTTGCTTGCCCATATAAACGACTGCTCTTGCAGCTCTCACCAGCTGAGAATTGCAGTCCAAATCATCTGTTTCCCCATTGTCTATTCTAAGAGCTATGTCAAGCTGCTTTAAAGCTGTTAGTCTTGCATCAACAAAACGAGCAGATGTAATATGTTTTCGTTTCTGATAATGAAGGATGAAGCTGGACACTTATTTGTCTCTTAAATTGAAAGGAAGAAAGAATGAAAATACATTGCATGTGGTAGGAAGAGGAAAAAATGGCAAGCCCTTTTTTGGGGAAGGGGGGAGAAATTTTATTTCTTAGGAGAATCAGTATAGATGATTTCATTTGCATGCAAAATAATTTGGGGGGGGAGGCGCTTTGTAAATTATGCAGGCTTGTGATGCCTGTGCTAGACAGGAGAGATGAGACATTACGGGCTCAAGTCAGTCATCAGTGCATACAAAATCATCTGCAGCCATTATATAGCTTAGTGAAAGTTCTTCTTTTATAGGGTGTCCTGTATTTCCTGCCCATTCTCTTGGGTTTACTTTTCATGATAGAACTCATTGTTAACAGCCTGAAGAGCAGGTAGCCTGGATGTGCATGCTACATGTATCTATGGAAATAGACATATCTATGGCTATAGCCACATATATCTATGGATATAGACAGCTCAGCAATCAGAGGCTCCAAGGTTGCAAGCTGATGTCAGGATGACCTTTGATAGCTGAATCCTGTGTTGGAGCTTTGGAAAGCTGAGACAGCTTTTGTTCCTGCTGAAACTGATAACAAATTTGCCTCAACTTAAATGAGAACAGCATTTGACCCTCCTTAGAAAGCAGAATGCATGATGAAAAAATACTATCAAATAAATATATCAGGAATTTTTCTTTTTGATATGTAAGACAGCCTGTAGCTGCCTAAATGCAGTAGTACAAAATCACTTTAGTAGTGGGACTTGTTGGTCATCTGTAGGATTTACATCTGAAGTGGTTTACAACTTTCATTTATCATTCTAGGAAACAGTGAACCATTTTAATTAGTAATGTATACTTCCAAAACAGTATTAAAGCAAACTTACAATGTGTACTTCCAAAACAGTATTAAAACAAACTTAAAAAGGTATTGAATGACATTGTACTTCGTGTTGCTACTGTGAAACATGGGTGTGTTGATGGTTGTTGTTTTTAATTTCTTCTTCCCTTATGCTGTACTGAAGCGTTATACTAGAAGGGCTCATGTCATTGGATCTGGAGAATGAAAATCAAATGTTGCACAATGAGATTAGATAAAGAAATTAAATTATCAGGATTTCCTAAAGAGTTTTTTCTAGATATTGAATCTTTCTTCTCTCCCTATGTAGCTCACCCCAACCAGTTCTTTTGTAACTGCAACCAGCCTTTATGCTGAATTGATTCAAACCATGTTACTGAATTCATAAAGTGGCAGATGGTGAGATGATTTTGTATATTTTGTTGGACATGAATCCCAGCAAATGAAATCCCAAACTGGTCACTAACTTCTGGTGTGATTTATTCTTACCATTTGATTCTGGCCTACTGCAAAATTCTGTATATCTTTGTGGGGGGAAAGAAAACCCAAACCTAAAACAAACAAAAAAAATTCTTATTTCCCTTTTTGTCCATTGAGATGATGGAGGTATTATCTCAAGAGTATTCATAGTAACTGTTGCCAGGACATAATCATGTATGAGAAATAACCTAAAAGGAGTTTGAAATACTGAACAATTAGGTCTAACACTTCTAAATATTCCCAGTAGCTGAAGCATGAAAATTAGAAAGGCAGAGACTCAAAATATACTTGAGAAAATAGTGGTAAAAAGGGATTCTGTAATTATAACGAGGTCGGTTCCACCTAAACTGGTATGGAATTAAGTTTCTGGCACTGAAATAAGTTAGAGGTGTTTTAAAACAAAAACTATGAAGGAACTTTGTTAGTCTTTACCCCGAAGACTCAAAGGGTGAAGCAGAAAAAAACTGTAAAGCAAAAAGACAGATTTTGACATATTTCACACAGGAAACAAACATTAAAAAGCAAACAAACAAACAAATAATAACTAAAACCTGCAATTTGGTAACATAAGATTCAGAGTAAAATGTAATGTGTTCATAGAAATGCTGTTTGGAAGGGATTTCTGAAGGTCATCTACTTCAGGCTTGAGGCTTTGCTGAGAAGGAAGTATCACCAAGACACCACGGTACCAACATTAAAATTATGTAGAAGTATTAGAGAAAACCCTGTGAACAAAAGGCAGGCACTGTTAAGGGAAAATTAGAATCAAAGGAGGTAAATAAATGAATACTGTCAAAAGGTAATAGAGAATCAGAAATTACTTCCATATTATGCCTGAATATGAAGCATAATAACATTGTGAGACACTTGACCAATACGGTAGCACAGAGTGCAAGGAGTCAGGGACAGAAAGAGCAGTAACACTGCCACACTTCAGCCATGCCTGTGTAAATCACAGTGGAGTATCATGAGAAAATCCCATTTTCAGTGCTACACAAAACTACCCCTCAAAGCACCTCATCAGGGAGCACAAAAGGAGGAGGAGTCCTTGACTTTTGCCCTGGGAGCTGCACGGAACCTGAATGCTACAACTGAAAGGCACTTATTAAGAGAGTCCTTAATGTGATCATATTCAATGTCCTTGTAGGATGTAGAAGTGTCCTGGCTAACCCAAAATAAGATTGTATTCCATATCTATTTGTGCCCAAAAATGGTTACTGTCTCTTTGCGGCCCAGTGGTGCATCTGGAACCAGAATAGCAGGGCAGCGGGGAGTTGCTGGTCTCTTTGAAATTTGGGGCACCTGAGCCAACTCCCTCTTGTGCCCACCAGTGTTTCCTGAAGGCAGAGGCCCTGCTTCAGAAGGAGTTGATTTGGGTGGGTTTCTGGGCTTGCAAGAGCAGCCACTCAGAAAAACTGCATTTCTGCAATCACAAACTGTTCCAGAGTGAATTTAGCAAACTCTATTGACAGTGCAATCCTCCGGGGATGCCAGGATACCCTTTCTCTCCACCTGCAACACACCAGTGGCTCAGAGGACAGCAGCACCAACACTGGCCGAGTCCAGCAGGTGGCAGAAGGAAGTGGCGGGTGGTGGAGCTGACCCCACATATGCTGGCAATTCCCATCTGCCGCTAGAACTGCTTTGTAAGCTCATACCTTCCCAGGAGGATTCCTTTTGTCTGCCATCCTTTCCCTTTGTGTCCCAGGCTGCCCAGTCACCTGCGAAGGCCGCCATCTTGGGGGGTGGGTCAGACATAATTTTCCCTTTGTCTCCCTGCACACTGTCAGCAGTGGGGACCACCATCTTGGAAGGGAGATTTCCAACATTTCGGGTTCTCTTTGTTCCCATGGGGCTCATGACATTTAGCAATTTTATATCTAGTGTTTATTTACTGTTATTTTTTTGCCTATTGCTGTTTCAGTTGTTAGTTAACAGTTATTCTTTCACTCGTATTCCTTCCTGATTGGTGGAAAGGGATTGGTTGAAACTGAGGCGAGGTAACTCATTTCAGAATGTCCACCTCTTTAAATTGTCTTAGACCAAGAGAAGCAAGAAAGCAATCTGTCAAAGTAAGCTTAAGTGTTAAAAAAATTAACAACAACTATATAAAAGGGAGCAAATTAAAAGCAGTAAGGTGTTTTTACGTCATAGGAAAAGTGCTGAATTCATACAAGTGGACTTTTTAAAAAGCATCTCCCCTTTATAAAGCAAGCCTTGATAGACAGCAAAACCAAGAGACTGTTTAGATGTAAACAAATCTTTCAAAAAAATGCATGTTTTATTTACAAAAGGAAAACAGAAAGGAACATTACATTCTGGGAAGCTGCAATAAAGTAGGCTAAGAGACTCAAAAGAAGCAATATGATAAAATGGGCAAAGCTTACAATAAAACCCCCATTAGCTATCTTTATAGAAGACTACCAGTAGAAAATTGAAGCAAAAAACAGAGACTCCAGCAGGAGAAATAAGTCAGTTCTTTGGCCTAAGTATTGAATAACTATTTATTATGATAATGTTAAGAGAAACCCTAGAGTGGGGCATTTTTTAACACAGAAACTTCTGAAATTAAACTATTTTTAGAGAACGTAGGGAAAAAAAATACATAGAATCAAACTACATGCATGAGTAGGCATTCACCTAAAACTGGTGAATCTCGAAACAGGATATTGCTCTACAAATAAATGTTATATGTAAATTGTCTTCAAAGTGAGTTCTGATACTGGAAAAATGGAAAGTAGTAAATATGACACTAGTATTTTCTGAAAGGCTCCATGACAAATTCATAAAAATACAGACCAGTAATTCTCATTCCACACTGGATAAATCAATAGAAGTTCTGTTTTTAAAAAAGAACATGTAGATACACCTATTTTATATCTTCTATTTGGGAAAGTGAATATGGATTATGGAGGAGGAAGTTATGCCTCCCTTTCAATTGAGTTTCTAGAATGACTTGATGAACCTTTCATTAACTGATTCACATGATATAGTGTTTTAACCCTTGAAAAAAATCTAAAAGCTCATACTAAAATCCTTTAGGATTAAAAAAAAATCAAGGACCTGGAGGCAGGACGTGATGCATGGTTAGTAACTTTGGTGATGACACTAAACTGGGAAGTGCTGCTGACTCTCCCATGGGATTAGAGGCTTTGCCTTGCAGAAGGATCTGGATTGATTGGAGTATAAATCACCAATGACATGAAACTGAGCAAGGCCAACCAAATGCTGGATTCTGCACCTGGGATGGAGTAATTCCAGACATGAGTCTGAACTGGGAGAGGCGTGGCTGGAGAGCAGCCCTGCAGAAAGGGTCTGGGAGTGCTGGTTGGCAGGAAGCTCAATGGGATCAGCAGTGTGTGTGTGCCCTGGCAGCCAGGAGAGCAGACCTCATCCCGGGGTGAGTCAAACACAGCATCACCAGCCAGCCCAGAGAGGTGATTATCCCACTGAATTCAGCACTGGTGCAGCCTCACCTCGACTGTTGTGTGCAGTTCCGGGCCCCACCATTCATAAAGAATAGGAGAGTACTTGGTGTCCTGAGAAGGGCACCAAAGCAGGGCAAGGGGCTGGCAGGAATGTGCTCTGAGGAGCAGCTGAGGGCACTGGGCTTATCTGGGTTGGAGAGGAGGAGGCTGAGGGGTGATCTCACTTCTCCCTACAGCTTCCTGAGGAGAGGAAGTGGAGAGGAAGGTGTTGAGCTCTTCTTTCTCTCCCAGTGCCAGAACACATGGCGAATGGCTCAAAGTTGCATCCATCAGGGGAAATTCAGACTTGACATGAGGAAACATTTCATGACCCAGAGGGTGGCCAAAACCTGGAACAGGCTTCCTGGAGAGGTGGTCGATGCCTTCCCCACCCATGCCTGTCAGTGCTGAAGAGGCATTTGCTCAGTGTCCTTAAAGCCACACTTTAACTTTGGTGAGCCCTGAAGTGGTCAGGCAGTGGAATTAAATGGTCATTGTAGCTGAGCTATTCTATTCTATTCTATTCTATTCTATTCTATTCTATTCTATTCCATTCTATTCTATCCTATTCTATTCCATTCTATTCTATTCTATTCCATTCCATTCTATTCTGTCCTATTCTATTCCCTGTGCACACCATGAGTTGAATAATGATAAAATGATAAGACTGTTACAGATGACAGGGTGTTTCAGCTCCAAAACCACTTGAAATAACACATAATAAGGGCTAGCATGTTGAGTAGAAGTCTAGAATCTTCTTCTCGATATTTTCAAGCTGCATTCTACAGGTCCCTTGAAGGTCCACATGTAAGGTCCAATAGATGATACCTTTAAAACTTGCACTGAGCATGTGAATGTCTTTTATCTTCTTTTGCCTCTCATGTGACATAGAGAAGGTTGTTCCAGAAAACAACTGTACAGCTGAAATTTGAGCTGTGCAGCTGAAATTTCTGTGGACATGAGATAGCTACAGCATTTAGTTCCTCAAACTACAGCCTCTTTTTTTTCTAGTGTTTTTCTTCACTACTTCTTCACACAAAAAAAGCTGCAGCTAACTTTAAGGCATACTTCACAACTGAAAGAGAAATGATGCTGGGATTATAATGGCTCCATGCAAGGTTTCATTCATGACTCTTCTGATGCATGTTTATCAGGTACACAGCCACTTTTCCCATGGTCCCTGAAATGAGTGAAAGAGGGTTTGGGATTAATGAATCTGAGTAAATATTTTTCCATTTTAATTTGTTCTAAAGTAGCAGATTTATTTTGATGTTGATTTAAAGTCAGTTAAAATATCTTAAGGAAACAGGAAGCTGATTTAAAGTAGCTCCTCTATGTAACCTCAGTGATTTCTGATGTGGAGGTGAGTGTCCTGTGTCCAGGCAGGAAGTCCACAAGGACTCTTGGTAGTGGTAGTAACTGGTGTCAGGCTGGTGTGTCAACAGAAAACCTATGTTTGTGAGAGTCTATAAGAGGCTCTGCATGAGCTCACTGTAGCAGGCTGTCATTCCCTCCCCCTGATGTCAGATGCTTCCCCATTTACTGCAATGATAGCTCACTTAAGGGACACATGCCAGCCTTGGCCCTGTACAAGGTCCCCTACTCTAAGCCATTTGATCTGCTTCATTTGATACCAGCTGTACCAGGATGCTGAACTTTCCCCTATGAATGAGCCAGCAAAAGCAATTTAGCATTCCTATTCTAAGCATGAAAGAGAAGCGAAGCAGGAACCTTGTTTCATTTACTGAGTGTGGGAAACTTGGATCCGTCTTTCTTTCAAGTCAGTATTTGTCCCTGGTTTTGTCTCTTTTCTACCCTCCCACTGCATCTCACCATAGCAGGCTTCTGGATGGCTGCTGCTTGGGTTTAGGCATGGAGGGTGGAGGTGACACACTAGAAGGGAGCACTGCAGTCCTTCTGAGACAGCCATCATTGCTCTGCTGTTATTAATCTTTCATTGGCATTGAGAGGTGGCATGACGGCTGTCATTGACTTGGGAGCAAATAGAATCAATTATTTCATTCAGCCAGAATCTCTCATTGAGAATGTCACTGCAGCACTTCCAGCTCCTGAGACTACTGGGTGGTACAACAGAAGCCCATACCTAAAGTAGCTGCAGTCCTGAGAAGTCAACATGGTTAGGTTTTAGAAGGATGGTGAAGAAGAAAATTAGCTGGTGCTAATTCTGAGATCCCTGGACACCAAAATGGCTTGATAAATACACAAGGTCAGGATGACCTCATACATGATGGCTTGCTGTTTGGATTAAAGTAAATGCATGAAAATTGCACAGGGTCCAGCCAGTACATAGGTCTTAGGTCCTCTTCACGTGGTTTTCACAAAAATGTAAATAGAACTCTTTGTAACCTCGTTTATATGTTGGGTATCTTTCTATCATGTGACTGAACTGTAAAACTGAAAACAGGAAACAGCTAAAAATAGCAATAATAAAAAAGAAACAATGAGTAAAAAGGCAGATGAAAATACATAACACAGAACCTTACCGTGGTGAAAGCAAAATCTCTGTCTTGCCCTCTGACCTTGGAGCAACCATACCAGAATGATGTGGCAGAAATCCATATTTTGGAGTGATTTCTTAATACTGAAAAAGTGAGAACAGCTAGGCCAGCATCAGAGAGCAGCATAATGTGAGTGGAGCCAAGTAAGTTGTGCTAAGGATTCAGTGTCCTCCTTACAGATGCTTTACCTGGCTTGCTTTAGAATCAGTCTACTCTGGTCCTCTGGTCTGTGTGCCAGCAGACAACTGTAGCAAGAAAGATCAACTCTGGAAGCACATTTTCTGGTTTAGTTACATACAAAAGGAATCCAGTTTGCATATTTAGACTGCTCTGAGGCATGAACCAAAGCACTGTGAGTCAGCATGATTGAAGAATGGCCTAAGTCACAAGACCAACATAGATGAGTGACAGTCTGTGGTTGTATTCTCCACCTATGAAGACATGATAACAAAACTCAGCCAGAACTGTATGGAAACTTGGTTTGGTAGATTTGTAATGTTTTTTAGGAAAAAAAGTAAGGGTACATTTATACTATATATGGCAACATAGTTAATTTGGTTTTTATACATGCTATCCCTCAGATGTATTCAGTTTTACATCTGCAGTTTGTTGTTTTTCTGGACTCCATTTGGATGAGCTGTGTAAAGCAAGAATTATGAAAGGAGGACCTCAATATGGCAACAGTTAAAATCACAGCAGTAATTTTAATTATATTCAGCCATTCATCCTTCTTTTCAATACAACATTTAAGCCTAATTTAACTATGAAATACAGCAGAAAAAAAATGGTACTATCTTACTCAAAAGATATTTGATTGCTTTTCTCAGTTATGTATTTTAAGAAGCAAAAGGATGGTGTGTAACCAGCTATAGCATCTCCTCCTAATGTTGTGTTAATCTGTTTATAAGATTGCATTTTTGTGTCTGCAGTACATTTACACCTCAAGATGCCGGTGAGTATTCTGCCAGAGTGCAGAAATAGCCCTGCTTTGCAGACTAAATCAGTTCCACTTGAATATTTTAGAGATCACCTTTGAGATAAAAAATAAAAATGAAAATGAGTAAAAATATTCTGGTGACGCATCTTTCGTATGATATGTTTTTATTCACACATAAATCCATTTTTCATTTAGTTACCTTTTAACTTCACAAATAAAGCAGAAATGGGTTGGGAAAAAAGCATGGTACATGCACTGTCATTGTTTCCAGGGTTTTAGTTTTATTTTGTACTTCTCAATTCTCAGTAAAATTAATCTTATAACCAAATGTTCAGAACTGGAGATTCTCCTTCAGTTGGTACTTCCAAATTCTGCAGTTTTAGCTACTACTGCTAACGAATATATATAATTTACACTTTTTAGAGCAAATGGTTTGTTCCAAAGTGGACTTGTTTTCTCTAGTTTATCCTAGTTTATTAGGAGCCTGTCCTCTGTTACCTGCTGACCAGTCCTGCAATGCAATAAATATATTCACATCAGTAGTTCTTATCAGCACATGCCTTGTGTTCTCAGCTGCACAATACTCAAAAAAAATCACTGGATTATGGACAAGGTAGTTCCAAGAGTCTCACTGCCCTCAGTAAACTTCAGAACAAATTCACACAATTTTGGATATCTAATATAATTTTTCTGATCATTCAACTTTTCAATTTCTCCATAGGCAGATGAATTACCAAACACTGGTAAGAAGATTTTCCTAATGAAGTTAATTAGGTACTTTAGAAGTACCTCTGTAGGTGTAGGAAAATAACAGTGGTGGTCAGCTTGCTGCCTTTAGTTATCTTGTCTATTCTGAAATTGTAACAGCTATCAGTTAGCTGCCTTTCCTTTTTCTGTGGTAAGTTATGCACAGCATCTCTTAGGATTAATAATGGCTGTTCCTCTCATTTCTGATGTTCCAATATAGTCATAATCTGATTTATTTATAGTTGTGACCTGATTTATTAAGATATTACAGTAATATATTGGGACTGCTTCCATGTCTACCTTAAAAGGGATGCACAAGGTATCTGGAATTCATAAATGCTGTGGTGTAACACATGATGGATTACCAATGTAAAAATCATAGCATCAAAACTATGTTGTGATCCTAGAACAATGAAAAATATTTTAAAAATTTAAAACTTCTGAACTGTTGGTCTTGTACAAAACTCTTGTGGTTTCATGTTGACATCAGCTTTACTTCTGCTTCCATTAAAGTTTACTGTGGTGGTGCATGATACCACCTCAGGAACTGCTGGGGAGCCAAGTGGTTCCAGTACATCAGGGTTTCACTGGTGGCAAACATCCCAGTCGAAGTAACATGATAAGTCCCTCCCCAAATTATGTAAATCCCCCTGGCTGTAACCTAACCCCTGACTCCATCCCTCCCCTCTCCCCACTGGTTGTGGTGTTCCCCCCACCTCCTCTCCCCTGACCCCAGGTGATCCCTATATCTAGGGACACCAAGGGCTTCTCTTTCTCTTTCACCCTGGAACCCTCTGGAATAAACATCTGGAATATCCAGCTGATTGAGCCTCTGGATTCTTTGTCTCTGGTAACGCATGAGCTATCCAGCTCATTACATCGGTTCACTAAGAAAAATATGTGTCTTTAAACTCACATTAAAGAAGAATTAAAAGAACCAGCTACAGAGAAACTTCAGAGCAAAACTCTTCATCATATTTGCATAGGCAACTGCATTAAGGTTGGGTAGTACCAAAGCCTATGTTAAAATTAAAGTTGGTTTGTGTTGCACAGAGCCAAAACGCATGGATGGATGCATCCTCTGCCTCAGAGAATAAGATCCTAAACAAAAGCATATTCAAGAAGTTTCCATTTACTGAGATAGCAACTGGGGCAGGCCTTGGCACCCCAGAACTTCAAAGAAGCTTTGTAGTTGTCTATGGCTGTAATTAAAAACCCATGAAAAATGTAAGCAATTCCACCTGGTCCTCTACCAAGGGCGGTCTCTTGATCATGACAGATTACAAAAGAGACCAACACTAATAGGGCTTTGATTTGGTTTTGGGAATCAGGCAGTAGGTTTGACACTATTAACACTCATCCATGTGATCCTTTAATTTCCGTTCCCCATGAAAGCTTTTGGGACAGTTATCATCCTCTCTTTTTAATTTTTTCTAAAACAATTTTCATACTGTACCAAAGCTAATCATGTATCTTAGAAAAGTTATAACCAATATAGAAAGGAGATCCTGTTCAATTGCATCATGATATGCTTCAATAAGAGCATGGACAACTTCTTCGTCTCTTGTTGTGAGTGTTGTTAACCTTCTTCAAACTCTTTACACAGAGGAGTTTTTCAATATAATGAATGTTGTAAAAGATGATGTCAACAGAGAGGTTTTGTTGGTTTGTGCTAGATGATAAATGATACCATCTTACTGCCCTTCTGACATCTGCAGGCCAAATTTAGAGCTCTGGAATTGGCAGCACCTTTGGATCAAGGTTTGAGTTATATCTCAAAGCATGTGGAAATGTGTCATGTGAATTCTACATGTTGAGCAATATATTGATGAGTCACATAATCTAAAGCATGACTTAAAACATCTTTTCACATCTACACTACACCAATCTGGTTCAGTCTGCTTCTCATCTTTATCGTGTTCCATTACACCCTGAAAACTTCTGCACCTCCATATGTTGCCATCACCTTTCATTAGGCCCAGATGCAAATAAAACCTAAGCTGCTCAGTCCTGCAAAGCCTACACTGCATTGCAAAGTTGGGTCTAGAGTGACTGAGTTGTTTTCTGAAGATTCCTGAGCTCCGATGTGTGGAAAAGGGAGAAAAGACTCATTAACTATGCAGCCCAGTCTCCCTCACTTTGTTCAGGCAGCTTTTACCATAAGCAGATGGAAACTAATAGCAGGGTTTACACAGTTTATCCCACACACAGAGGACAAACTGCAAAACAGTTCACTATTGTCTAATTGCTAAGACTGCTGAGTCACCACCCTAGTAAGGCACTGGATTAATCTTGGCAGGCCAAAGACAGGCCTCCATTCTTCCTTGAGAGGGGCTGAACCTTTGCTCTGCTCTTCTGAGTCATTGTTGTTCCCTTCTATTTTAATATCTTTTCAGGTCACAGTTTTTCCAGTGAAATTTCCTCAATTTGCTGTTTACCCTAGTCTCAACAAAGTTGTCTATGCCTGCTGTTTTCTTTTCAATGCTTTGCATACCTCTAGCCAGTGTGCTTTCTCACAATGTCTCTTCACAATCTCAGGAGCCTGGCTGTGTAGCTGGACTTCATCATATTCAGCCTTCAGCTCATGCAAGACCACAACCTGGGGATGAGGATTTCAGACAGGCTCCTCAGAGAAACTCTGTGGACCCACTTATGCCAGTTGCTAAGAAATTCCAAAGAGAGGGATGTTTTTCTCATGTGAACATGGGTGTAGGTAGGTGTCTTTGAGAAACCAGGACTCAGCACCTGATGCCTTAAATCATGATTTTTCTTCCCTGGGTGGGAAGAACATGAGGTAATATTGTTACCACCCACTTGTCTAGTAATAGTCTAGCATTTGGAGCATATACTCTGCAAAGGGCAGTATGAGGTTTGGGACTTGGTTAAAGCCTTATCTCTCAAATCCCATGAGAGTGCTGTAAGTAGCAGGTGCTGTTATTCTGCAGTCTGTGGCAACAGCCATTCCTTGCTTTTCAGCAAGTGTCTGCTTACAGGGACCTGCCCTGACAGATCTCAGGAACAGCTTTGAAGCAACTCATGCCTCAGCATGGCTCTCTACAGGGCTATGGTGGAGACTACGAGGGAGTCTCCTGGTATTAGGTAGACCTTACTTCCCCACAGTCTCAGTGAAATCCTGCAAATAGATCAAAAATATACAATCAGACTGGAATTTCTTGAGTTTTACATATTCAAAAATCTGAATGTATTGGCCCTCCAAGTCTATTTGACAAGGGGTGAAGGGGTCATTTGGGGGAAATCTCAATACGAATTTATTAGCCTCAACATGAATTTTATAGTTTAATAGCTTTAGCATGAAAATGAAGCAAACTAGTATCCCTAACCTCCTCATGAATTCTTAAGACATTCTCAAAAGATTTCCTCCAAGTTTTTCATCCTATTTCTGCCCCACTGGTTAAACTGAAGGGGCAGAAGTGCCTGGCCATGCTATGGGTCTCTTCCCACGAGCACCTACGTGGGTCTCATGGCAGGTTCAGGCACAGACCTTGACTTCTGCCTGTGAGATGGAGCCCCAGACATCTCAGTTCAGCTCTCCCTGCTGCCAGCAAGGTGGAGTAAAACAACATAGCTTCTTACCAAGTCTGAGGCAATGTCACGAGAAAAAAAGAATTCCCAAGAAGACTCCTTCCTTTCTGAAAATACCCTTAACTTGTAATCTTGGTTTTGGATTTTAGAAGCATATTAGCAGATACTGGCTAACAGGAAGAAAGGGATTTTTTTGGTAGACATGTAGACAAAGATTAGAAGAAACTTGTTTCTCCCTTGAGATGCAGAAGAGGTGAAGGCTTCAAAGACCTGTTCATGAGTGGATACAAACTACACTGCAACAGTTAGCTTTGTGTGTATCACTGCTCTGACCCATGCCTCTGCACCATTTCTCACCAGTCCTTTTGTTCTCCTTTTTAAGGTGTGTGCCAACCAGTGCACGTCAGCTCTGACGTAGTGATAGTACTGACACCTGCACTCACTCTACTAACACTCTTAAATTTGTTTATTGCTCATCTACTATGCCACAAACGTTGATCAAAAATTCTTCCCTTGATGTTGAAGGGGACATGAGTAGATCTTTTGCTTCAAAAGAAAATTAGGATGGTATTTGAAAGTACTGGATTTGAACAAAACTGTGCTGAGGTGAAGAGAAATCTGGGCACAGTGAAAAATATTCCATCAGGTTATACTCATGTATTTTCTGCAAATCCTTGCCCCATCTACTGAAAATCCTTATTCTAGAACAGCACCAAGAAGAGCTGCCTGAACCTTCAGTCTGGTCTCTAACCCTGTTCCTCATTTTCCTTAGCATGAAAGATTTTATTTTAGTTTCCCTGTTTTACAGGTGTTCAGGGACTAGTGTAGTATATGAAGTGCATGAGCTCTCTCTACACAGCAATGCAGTCATTATTGATTATACAAGATGCATTCATCCAAAGGCATTTGCCATTTTTAAAAATTTAATTGATATGCCAGAGTCATTAGTTCATTGATTATTAAGATTTACTCAAGGTTTTCCTTTTGAAAGCACATTTTTGTGACCTACAGTCAGGAGATATTGTGCAATTAGCTCTCTCATCTTCTGTATGCCATCTCTGACATACAACAGAGAGGAGTAGCAATGTGTGAACATTTCTCAATACTGTTTTGAAGAGGAAAAAAGGAAGAGAGAAGGTATTGAAAATTAACTTTCTTTTTTACCTAGGTTGCCTCTGATAAAAGCTGCAAGAAGCTGCAAAAAGATGCCTCTAAAATAAGACTAGCATAACAATATTAGCTAAAGGCTTCTTTTCCCCGCAGTGTGAGAAAAATAAGTCTCACATGCCAAGGAATAGGAAGAGTTCCTATAGTGACTGCTGTAGCAACTGTTAGCATGCAAAGTGTCATTTCATTTAATGATAGAAATATCTCGAATTTCCTTCCAGAGACAGTTGCTGGTGAAGCCTGATGGGTTTTTGTCCTTTTTCATTTTACTTTTATACTCTCTTTATATATATATCTTTTTACCCTTCCCCATTCCCATACTTTTTACTCCCTGTATCTTAACCCTACATGTTTATAACCCAAGTAGCCTTGCCCTGCTCAGAATTCTTTGGAGGAGATGAAACAAACCCCACAATCTCAAAAGCATGAGGCACCAACCTTGAACAGAGCCCCATCACTGAGACATGTTTTTGTAAACTAAGTTGTAACCTTTTTGGGGGGAGGTAATTTTAATAAGGGGACAATTACTTCATTTGTTAGACTTCTTATTGGAGACTTTTAGATAGGTATTCTAATCTAGGCTGTCCATAAATTGTATACGAGGGATATCACTGGGGCTTGTTCGTCAGTGTGCATCTGGGATCCTATTAAATCAAGGTAATACCCTTTTCCTATACTGTGTGTCTGTGTCTCAAAATTTTTTTACCAGTGAGAAGGCATCACTGGATGAGCGAAGTATTTATTGTCATGCATACATCTGTAATAAGGTGAAACGGATCAGAAATGGAGACTGGGGAAGGATCTAAGAAAGTTCTGCTGTCATCTGGATGCAAAGGCTATTTTGCCTCCAGTCTCTGCTGTTTATTTTTAGCTCTTTTAAATGCTGCAGAGATACATTTCTGGGAAAAAAAAAAAAAAAAGAACAAACCAAACTGTCAAAACAAACAAAAACAAACATCCCCCCCAAAAAACAGAACAAGATAGACGAGGAACACAACTTTTCATATATGTTGAAAAATACACTGGCCACAGCTAAGTAAGAATCTCTTAAGCAAGACAGGTCACTTACAGGTAAGAGTATTTTAACTGACTCTAGGGACTACTTCTCATGGCATTTGTCCAGTACACCTTTGGGATGAATAATAATATAGCTGGAGCCATTGTAAATGAAAGATTTTCTTTATGTAATGAGAAATGGATGTTACAACTTTTCAGTGCACTGCTCTTCCTATGGTTTTCACGATGGAAGTGCCTCTCCTGTGGCCAGAGGTTATATTATTCCCTGCAGATCATGGCTTTTTAGGGCATGCATGGTCATCTAGGACTAGTAGCAAGAGTTGGGCAGTGCTGCTTTTGCAGTCCATCTTCTGTATCCCTGCAAGCAGATACCTGGTTGCTCTAAACAGTTATCACTTCCTTGCAAGCAGTGAGTGTCAAAAGAAGAAGAACTGCTGCAGGAGAGGAGGCCTTTAACCTCCATAGTCTACCTTCAAGTGACTAGGAGGAAAAAATTCCTGATATTTAGAAAATGACATGTCAGATATTAGACCAGCATAATCAACTCACAGTGGTTTAATACATCTATCTTCGTGAAGACAAAAAAAAGTATGACCTTCATAATGACATAAAAGTATTAATTATTTTGCATGTATATATTATCTTGCATTTAATGGCCATTCTAAATTATGGGCATACACAGAATAGACATGGGTAGTCACTTTTCTCCAGATTTTGAACATTTCAGGATTAGGACTGCACATCTTTTTGTTACATCCCTCCTTCTAGCCCATATAAGTGGTGGAAGCAATGGCATTGTGTAAATGTACATTAGCACCAGGAATAAAAGCAGAGAGGCTAGATGATACTATATGATATGTGCATAATGCCACTAGCAGCCAATTCATGACCAAAGAGTAATTTGGGGAATTAAACTGGTGGCATGCATGCCATGTCCCCTTCACAAGTGCCTAACTTGAGAAACTCACCACTGGTGAGGGATTCCCCAAAGAGAAAGAAAGATTGTGCTGGAATGACTTTAAAGAAAAATGAAAAAAAGAGAGAGACTAACTATCACAATATTATTTTTGTTGTTATCCAAACCAAAAGGTGTGCATTTCTAGATTCTCATTGTAAATACTAGTGATTTAGGGTAAAATAGAAATTATAAATGTAAAAGAATTAGATGCTGGATAATAGTAATAATAATATTTTTTGAACTGATTTAGAGAGCCAGAGATTGGATAATGATTTACTAAGATATGCCTGCTGCAATCCATTTATTATTCACTTAATGAATTTGTGCCTACCTGATATCAGGGACGATGGAGAGAAGAGAGCCAAATAATTGAGAAAAACCACTAAGTGCAACCGAACATCCTGCCCTCGGACCCCAGGACCGGTACAAGTTGGTTCTCAGGCTTGGACTTGGACCAAGAACCAAGGGAGCATGTGCAAGTGAACAGGGTGAACAGTTCATCGTGAGGAATACTCCGTCATCATTCATTTGGGACCCCTGCCCACAATTAATCTGAGACACTGCATTTGTGGGAGCATATTTAAATGAACTTTGAACTCATTATAATATGAAGCAGGGATAGGTAATGAATATGTAGGGACTTTGTCTAACTTCATGCATATGTAATCTGTAACCTAATATAAACCAAGTGAAGTGATGCTGAGGGTGTGCATGCCTTTGGAGGGGCTACCCCCCATGCACTCCAGCTGGAATAAACACATACCTACTTCATAACTATCTGAGTTGTGGAGTCTATTCCGTGCTTCACTAGGAATTTTGTAGATATATTCAATGGGAAAGAGAAGAGGACGGGTATGGAAAATTACACGTGGACAAAAAAGCTTTTTAACTGAGACTGACTTTTCTTTCAGGAAAGATCCGAAGGATGTTCTACAGAAAGTCTTTCTGTCCTTTTTAGCTGACAGTTGAAAAGGAAGATATTTCTGGTTCTGGCTTGTGTCCTTCTGACTGAGAAGATGAAATGTGCCAAGCACATTTAAGTTCAGATCTTTCAAAAGCAATTTTTAATGATCTTTTGATGCTGACCTCAGACTAAGGGAGCCTGAGTTTTGGTAAGACTGTTTGGTACTTTTTGTGTGGTGGGTATCTTTCCTTTTTAAGTGGGACACCTTATATGTTGTCAGTATAATTCTCCAAAATTAATCCTCTGTACAGCTCATTGTGCTTTAAATTACAAAAGTATCAGGAGGACACCAACATCCTCATTGTTGTCACAAGTATCCTCATTGTCACAAGTATCCTCATTGGCATTCATTCCTAATGCTGGAATTGATACTGTATACACAGCCTATCAAGACTCTTGCCTTCTAAATGATGGAACATAAGGCAAATTTCTTTGTACAGGCTTTTTGCCACAGGTCCAAATTGCTGGCAATTGCCCTCCAGGAGGGAGGGAACTGTGCTCTCCTTCAGCTCTGGCTGTGCTGAAACTCATTCTTGGATCTAAAGAAAGCTAGTCCTTTTATCACCCTAGTCTTTTCCTTAAGTTTGTATTTTATTGACACACCACACCAGCTGTGTAAAAACTTGTCGGAGGTTGGGGGCATTGGAATTTTTTCTCCATCCCTGTTAATAAGCAACAAATATCTGGGTGATTAGACCCATCTATTCTTTTGTAAGAGACAAAGCCTGTGGCTAGGTGAGGCAAAGGGGAGAGGCAGCTGGCCATTGGGACTGGCACTTGTCCATTAGACACCGGGAGGAAGCAACTGCTTTTGGCTTCTGGCTGCGACAGCAGGAGATCCAACTGTGCTCTGCTTTTCTCCTCCGGGCTGGGTGAGCTTTGATTCAACCACTTTCCCACTGGGAGTGCACGTTTTCCTGGCTGCGTTTTTTCACAGCAGCTGCGGGGGAATCCAGCTGTTCCTGCCGCCCGCCCCGCTTTCGTCGCACGAGACCATGGCATCTGCTGTGACTGCACAGTCCCTGTCACCTCGCTGGCCAGCCTGGGAGAGCCAGCCCCCCGCCCCTGCCGCCCCGCTTTGCTGCCCCGAGCTGCCTGCATGCTTCTCAGCCCGTCCGCCATTACCAGCTGTGTGAGGCTGACCTGACCCTGTGCCACAGCGCCACCTGCAGCCGCTCGGCAGTCATTGCAACTGCCCTGCCTGGCCATGAGCTCAACAGCGCCCCTGCTGCTTGCAACCGTAATTACACCATGCAGGAAAGTGCTCACCAACTCAAAGGACATCAGTTACTGGTTTTTCTCTGGTTCTATTTGTTGTTATTCTTGTTACTGCTTGTTTACTCTGCTGTAAATACTTGTAAAGAACTGTTATTCCTTTTCCCATTCCTCTGCCTGAAAGCCCTTGATTTCAAAATTAAAATAATTCTGAGGGAAGGGAGATCACATTCTCTGTTCTAAGGGAGGGTTCTACCTCTCTTAGCAGGCACCTGTCTTTCAAACCCAGACAAAACTATAAAAACTAAGTGATATCTAATTATTCACTCCTCGTACCCCCACCTGCCAATCCTAAAGGATTCTGGATGTCTTGTCATGTCTTCTTTATCTACTTGCACTGCCTCAAACCTGAAAAGATTCACCCAAAGGCAGTAGTAATTCCAGGAATTCTCTCTCTAGCAGTTTTTCTTCTCCACTTGAAGCTCATTTCTCTAATTCCTGTTTTTTCAGGGAAGAGGACTTGGAGGATGTAACCCCCTCCCCCAGAAGTCCAGCTTGTATATCCATGTCCCATGGGTACCATCCAGGAATGAGTTTCCTATGGAAACATTACTGGTGCTTGTTCTGTGAGCTGAGCTTTGCAGCCCTTCATTAGTGAGACTTTTCCATGTAAAGTTCATTTTATGCAGTTTCAGAGCCTGGGGTGTCAACCCAGAAATTTGCTGATTGATGTCAGTCACAGGACAGACTTCCAGGGTAACAAAGTAAGGCCATTGCTGAACACCACCCACCTGTAGGTAGCTCTGTGAAGCCAGATAGATTCAAATAATGAAACTGAAATCAAAGGGTGCCTTTCAGGTAAAATCCTTCCCAGTGATGGAACTGGTGTTCTGTGCCAGAATGTAAGTACCAATTTAACATATGTTAGAACTTTGATGGATGAGAGAGAGGTGTTGATCTGAAGTTATGGCAATGAAGGAAAATGTTAAAAAAAAATCTGTATTTGTCTTTAATAAGATGAATTTTTTTAAAAAATAAGGGTCTAAATATTCTAATATAGAACATGTACAGTTTTTAATTTCAGATGTTTATTAAAATTTTCCTAGATTTTTAGAGCATTTAGAACTACATTTATTTAATTAAAACATTTTTCTTTTGATGTGTATTTTCCACTGCATTCCTTACTTTCGATTTTAGGTGAGACAGACAGCTATTCCCTCTCTGACTCACCTCCAAAAATCAGCAAGACCTACAGAAACTGGCCAAATAATTTAGACAGTCTTTTGCTGCCCTTTATGAGCTGACCTAAACTGCAAGTATAGTACCAAGTTGTCACTTGTAAGATTTAAAATTCAGGTCCTGTACACCTGAAACCTTTCAATTTCTCATTTTGCTTTCCCAGGTTTGCTAACCTGTTAATCCCAACTATCACCGTATTTATGTCCATAAATTCTGCCTCCCCAAATCCACACTACACTGCAATTCCAGCTCCCGGGCTGGTCTGCAGTTTCATTTCCCACTCCAATTTTCCACTGCACTGAGTATTAAAGTGCTGTGCTTACAATGGGGATGTCTTTTATCTGCCATGTCTGTAGCGTGAATTGTGAGTTCTCCATATGCTGCGATTTGTAGAGATGCAAGTCACTTGTTACTCTGCAGCAGCTGATACCTCTATTTTAATTATTATTGCACTGGAGATGGCTGCAACATACCTGCCAATTTTTTATATCATCAGTATTGTAAAATTTACTCCTGTGGACCAGTATCTTTTAATTTTACTGCTTTACACAAATGAAGAGTGATCAGAATAGCAGAAATATGTGATGAGAAACCATGTTGTTGATGAGCCAGAAATTATTCAGATTTCTTCTTTTTCTGATTAGCATTTTGGGTGAACAGGGGTCAACACCTGGAATAAGTGGTGACAAAGCAGTTGTACTAATATTTACCTTCTCCCTTCCCTGTAGAGATTTTATGTTGAAAAGTCACCACTCCCTTAGGAGCATTTTTCTATGAATGACTGCTATTAAGGAGTGAAACTGAAGTGGAACCTCATTTTACAATAACAACAAATAAACAACAACAACAAAATTGGGAGAAAATAAGGGTAAATTTTAGTAAAGGATTATTCATTTTTAAATATAATTTATTTCAGTCTAAAGCATGAGGAACACACAGAGAAAAATTTGCTTTGAAACACATCTTAATGGAGAAATTTTCTCTGAAGTATTAATTACAGTAAATGTTATATGCAACAGAGAGTATGGAGAGAACAGCCTGATCGTTTGCTGATAATTACTTTCCAAAATCTAGTTGATGGAGAGCAACACACACATTGATAAACCAGCCAGTGAAAGAGCCTTGGCTGCTGTCCAAGACCATTAAATGGGGCAAAGCCAGGCAAAACTGTCTGAGGTGGAAGAGGTTTGACTTAGAACACATCTTCATTCTCCTCATCCACCAGCACGAAAAAGTATTTTTGGGTTTGGTGATGAGGGTTCTACTACTATATTAGACAACAGGGATCAAAAAGGCACAAGAGAGTGTCCTCCCTCCCTCTACTAAGGCCAACAGGAGTCAAATGCTCTCCATGCTGCTGATACCTGCTACCGTTCTTACCCTTTGGTGAAGAAAAGGCATGAGTAATCAGTTTAAACCACCTCTTTTCATGACATTTTTTTAATCATTCCTAAAGTGGTGGAATCAGAAGCCTAACTGGCAACAAAGCGAAACTCTGAAGATGTAAAAAATTGCTTCAAAGAATTTGGGGGATCTGTGCACACTGAGATTTTGTTTTGATCTGTCACCAGTTTAACAGCATTATATGAGACTGCCTGTAATCTTTTAGATAAAATAATTTCCTTGGTTGCTGTGATACATTTTCTTTGGTTTTCAGCATTTGTTTTGGGTTTGGGGTTTTTTGTGTGATTATTTTTTCTTTTAAAATAAGGTTTATGTGAGAATTAAGTAAGCACCTACTTTCATATAGGTCACAATTTCTTAATAAACATTGTTACTGCTGAGGTCGGTATGTAAAATCTATTTCTTAATAATATAGGAGAATGTGTCAGGCACATGTGAGACTGAGCAGATGTCAGAAATACAACGTCTCAGGAAACATAGCTGGACTTACTACATATATGAGACATTTTCTTTTGGCAGGTAGAAGACCTTCCGATTTGTGCTTTATACCAATCTGAAAAATCAATGAAAAATATTATGAACGCTGGACAGCTCCCTATAGGAGGATACAGTCTCAGGCTGAGAGCGCTGACTTCCAGTGTTGTGCTCTGTATTGCTTTGGTCTGTTTGCTGCTGGATTTCAACATTCTGTATCAGGAAACTCCATGCTCGGCCAAACAACAGAAATAAATGACAGGAGTGAATCTGAGGCTTGGTAGCCAAGAAGGATGACTTTGTCAGCCTTGAGTGACTGGTCTGTGTGATCCCCTATTTAGAAGAATTTGGGGTGCTTGAGTGTCATGGGAGGACAGAGCATTTTGTTATGACTGCCCTTCAGTTTTGACTTAAAGTTCTAAATTCAGAAATAAGATCAAAAACATGAACCGAGTCTGGAACAAGTTTAGTGCTGTTGTCTGCTACACTGAGACAGGAGTGAGGAATGGATGGGAGGAGGATCTCGAGAGCAGCACAATGGCAAGTCAACATGTACCACATTTAGCAGCACGGGCACAATGACCCCACAAGAGCTGATGGCTGTGCCAGCAAGCCCAGCTCGGGCCTAGCTGTGGTGCAGGTCCCCTAACTGCAGTACCCATCTACTCCACGTGATGCCTTAGCCCCCACACCAGCAAAAGGTGTTAAAGCAGCTTGGACCTGGGAGTGACTCTGACTTGGTGGAAACTTATAGGGGAATGAGTAGGTGCCTCAGGTTCTCTGGCTGTACAAGAGGGCTTGTGCCAGTAGTGGATGCACCCATCAGCTGTGTTTATAGAAAACGTCGTCCTCATTATCTCTCTTGATATGTTTTATTATCTAGAGGAATTGCCTCATCTCCAGGAGACAACTCTGCCCGCCTTGCGGGGTCCCAAGCCGCCTCCCCGAAGGCCGGGAACGGGCGGAGGCGGGGGGGCCCGCGGCTCACCTGAGGCGGCGGCCGTGGCCACGCCTCTCTCTGCTGTGTCTTTAAAGCCCTCCTCCTCCTCCTCCTCCTCTCCATCCCTGCGTCGCCGCTGCCGCTCGCAGCCGCCGGGCTCTGCCTCGCCCGCCTTCTCTCCCCACCCTCCCAATCCCTGCAGCCAGCCATGGCCGACATGAAGACCGGCATCTTTGCCAAAAACGTCCAGAAACGCCTCAACCGCGCCCAGGAGAAGGTGCGTTTCGGGGCGGGGGAACTGCTGGGGAGGGGCGGGCGGGGAAGAAGGGTGAGGCGCCGGTGCCCGGGATCCGCTAGAGGATGCGGTCCCGCTCGCCCACAGAGCCCGCCGCTGCGGATTCCCCTGTCCTTGCCCGCGGGGGCGCCGGGCCGGGCCGGGGCCGCCGGCGTTATTACATAACTGACCCATTTCACCGCGCCCGCGCTGCCCCGCGCGCCCGCTGGCCGCTCGCTCCCCGCGGGGCCGCGGCGCTGCGGGCGCTGCCGGTGGCACCTGCCGCAGGCCCGGACCGGCCGCCGCTCCCTCGCCCTTGAGGCAGCGCGGGGCTATCCGCGGAGGTGACTGCGCACCGCTTTGCACCGCGCCGCGAGGTGGCCGCGCTGCTGCCCCGGCCCGCACGGGGAAGCGCGGGCTCGATTCACCTCGCCTCGCCTCACCGTCAGCCGCCAGCTCCCCTAAGAGGATTGGCTTTCCTTTAATATCCGCGCCGGCTCATCTCCAGATGCCGCGATCCGCCTTGCTGCGCCCGCTCAGCCGCCCCGGTGTGGCAGACACCGCTGCGTGTGATGACAGGAGCCCGCGGGGGCCGGGGTGCTGGCGCGGCCCTCTCCTTCCTCAGCGGCTGCTGCGGTTTTGGGGACCTTCTCGAGATGTCATGAGGCTGGTCGAACTGTTCTGCAGCTGACAGAGCGTGCTGCTTAGGAAAGTCTGTACCGATTCTAGCGTCGTTGTAGCCTGGAAATGAACAACGAGCGAAGTCGGGAAGCATTTGCAGGAGTTCCTGGCCAAAGATGAGGGCCTTATTAGCCACTGTTTTGTTCGTCTTCATTAATAAAAGCTGATAGGTATAAATGTACTGCACAGATAGCTCCTGTGTAGTTGTCTGGTTTCTCAAAGCAGGACCATAGATACAGATATTAAGCCCAGCAGAAAAGCATTTGTGTATGGCTGTATACAGCAGCTGTGTCTACTGTTAGTACAGTTCACAGTAAAGCTGTTCCCAGCATGAATTTTGCAGACATAGTTGTCAGTAAGTGTTGCAAGTCGTCTGTTTTGAGGGCTAATAAAACCTTTATACCCCTCTAGCATATATCCTGTATTGTTATGCACCTTAGGTAATAGGACTCTGGAGAATTAAGAGAGATTATTTTATAAGCATATTTCTTTTAATTCACTGCCTATAAATCCCCACTTTCTTTTTTGCCATGCATTGAATTCTGTGGAGTTCCAATGCCATAAAAAATGCAACAATTAATATGTAGAAAAGTCATACATAACTATGTTTTTATTTAAGAGTCTAATAGTTAGGACTGTCACAGACTAGTGATTAATTTTCTTGCTCAAGTACTCCTGGCTAGCTCACCAGGTTATAAAGTAGTAGACTTTTCAACACCAAAGTTATGAGGCGTTTCCATTCTTGCAGGTTTGGACTACATATGTTTTTAAGTAAAACACATAAATACTCCTCAATAGTTTGAAGAGATCTGATGACTTTATGGTGTGAGTTGGCTTGAGTTGGTAGTTGGAGTAGAAGCCTAAAAATACAATTTGATTCCTTACGTCTTAGTGTGGTTATGATTAACCATTTGGAAAAGCACTAGTGCAAGTCTTAGTCATATGTACTGCTTCAAGTTGTGTCTGTTCCAGTGTGGGCCATTGTGCTCAAAGAAATGTGTGGGCATACCAGACAGAGCACCTTAATGTGAGTACCTCAGGTACCCTGTATCTCTCAGAGACTGCTCATGCGGCAGCCCCAGAATAGGTGCCTTGAGCCTGATGGGTGCCTTGGGTGCGAATTGAAGATGATCTTGGGCTCTGACAGATGGTCTGCTCTACCTCTACTTTGGTTATCAACCATGCTAACAAGGGGAAAATTTGTCTGGCTTGATTTTCATGTATTGCAGCCAGGCATCTGGCAATTTTGGCCTCATTATGGTATCTGTGGTGGTAATTTCTTATGTCAGTGGCCTAAAAGAGGCTTCTTTACAGGATTATTTACAAGATGTTGGTGGCTGTACAGAGAGTAGGTTACAGTACCGTGTAGCTCTGTACCCTTGCCTCCTCCTTCCTGACGCACATGTTGTTATTGCATGAGCTGTGCACATTTACTCTTTTATATCTACATTTCTGGTTAGCTTTGAGTACCTTTATGTCTATACAACATAAAATCATTCATTTTTTTGCTAAAATTTTACTCAAAAAAAAAGAGTCCTCAAATGGGAGTGATTGAGTTTTGTTTATTTGTTTTGGGTACTTGACAACAAGTAAACATTATCTAGGAGTTGAAAATGTAGGATTTGTGTGATTCCTGATGGTGTGAATAGGATGGTGTTGTGACAGATGAGTAATATCAGACTGGCTTAAAGAGATTTTAAATACTCTTTTAAACAACTCATTTTAAATGAGTTGTTTTATCTTGATGCTTATATTGCATTTGTGCACCTTCGGTTTACTGAATGTGTCCTTATGGATCAATGTTTTTATAAAACTTTTTTGCATAGTTTTCTATTATTTGTTGTTGGTGAAACATATGTATTAAAAACATGGAATGGGCTCTAAAACATAAACCTTCATTTTGGATTTCAGTAAAGCTCTTGATACTGTCTCTCACAGGATCCTTGTGGATAAAATGTCCAGCACACAGCTGGATAAACACATCATGCAGTGGGTGAGCAACTGGCTCACAGATCGCTATCAAAGGGTTACAGTCAATGGCGTGACAGACTGGTGACCTGTCACTTGTGGGGTTCCACAGGCCTCCATCCTCGGTCCTGTGCTCTTCAACATCTTCAAAAATTGCTTGGATGTAGGACTGCAAGGGATACTAAGCAAGTTCACAGATGATACAAAACTGGGAGGGGCTGTTGACTCCCTTGAAGGCAGAGAGGCTCTGCAGAGAGACCTCAACAAATCAGAGGACTGGACAAGCACCAACCATATGAAGCTCAGCAAGGGAAAGTGCTGGATTCTGCATCTGGGATGGGGCAACCCTGGATGTATGAATAGACAGGAACAAGCTGCTGGAAAGCAGCACCATAGAAAGGGACCTGGGGGTCCTGGTTGATGGCAGGCTGAATAGAGTCAGCAGTGCCCCCTAGCAGCCAGGACGGCCAACCATGTCACACGGGGCATCAGGCACAGCATCACCAGCTGGGCAAGGGAGGGGATTGTCCTGCTCTGCTCTGCTCTGCACTGGGGCAGCCTCGCCTTGAGCCCTGTGGGCAGTTTTGGGTGCCCCAATAGAAGGAAGATACAAAGCTATTAAAGAGCATCCAACAGCTCCAATAGAATAGTTCAGCTTGAAGAGACCTATAGTGACCATCTAGTCCCACTGCCTGACCACTTCAGGGCTCACCAAAGGTAAAGTGTAGCTTTAAGGACACTGAGCAAATGCCTCTTCAGCACTGACAGGCATGGGTGGGGAAGGCATCGACCACCTCTCCAGGAAGCCTGTTCCAGGTTTTGGCCACCCTCTGGGTCATGAAATGTTTCCTCATGTCAAGTCTGAATTTCCCCTGATGGATGCAACTTTGAGCCATTCGCCATGTGTTCTGGCACTGGGAGAGAAAGAAGAGCTCAACACCTTCCTCTCCACTTCCTCTCCTCAGGAAGCTGTAGGGAGAAGTGAGATCACCCCTCAGCCTCCTCCTCTCCAACCCAGATAAGCCCAGTGCCCTCAGCTGCTCCTCAGAGCACATTCCTGCCAGTCCCTTGCCCTGCTTTGGTGCCCTTCTCAGGACACGTTCAAGTACTCTCCTATTCTCTATAAATGGTGGGGCCCGGAACTGCACACAACAGTCGAGGTGAGGCTGCACCAGTGCTGAATTCAGTGGGATAATCACCTCTCTGGGCTGGCTGGTGATGCTGTGTTTGACTCACCCCGGGATGAGGTCTGCTCTCCTGGCTGCCAGGGCACACACACACTGCTGATCCCATTGAGCTTCCTGCCAACCAGCACTCCCAGACCCTTTCTGCAGGGCTGCTCTCCAGCCACGCCTCTCCCAGTTCAGACTCATGTCTGGAATTACTCCATCCCAGGTGCAGAATCCAGCATTTGGTTGGCCTTGCTCAGCTTCATGTCATTGGTGATTTATACTCCAGTCAATCCAGATCCCTCTGCAAGGCAAAGCCTCTAATCCCATGGGAGAGTCAGCAGCACTTCCCAGTTTAGTGTCGTCACCAAACTATTTGTGCATTCAACTGCAGCCTCCAGATCATTGATAACAAGACTGAACAGAGCTGCCTCTAGAATTGAGCCCTGAGGAACACCACTGGTAACTGGTCACCAGCCAGATGTTGTCCTGTTCCCTGAAACAATTTGAGCTCTGCTCTTCAACCAATTCTTCACCCAGTGCACTGCATACCTGCTCATTCCACTGTTGCACAACTTGTCGGGAAGGAGGCTTTGAGGGACCGTATCAAAAGCCTTTCTAAACCCCAGAGAAACTACATCCACTGTCTCCCCTTCATCCAGGCGGGTGACCTTATTGTAGAAGGTCATTACATTAAGTAGGACTTTCTCTTTGTGAACCCATGTTGACTGTGTCTGATGGCTGCATTGTTTTTTAGACATCTTTTAGTAGAAACCCAGTGTGATTTTCTCCATAATTTTTCCCAGGTACTGAGGTTAGACTACTAGGTCTGTAGTTTCCTTGGTTTTCTGTCTTGCCTTTTTTGTAAACTGGTATAGCATGGGCTAATTTCCAGTTGGTGGGGTCTCCCAAGGACTTTTGTAGATGATTGGGAGTGTTCCTATTGTTAGCTTGGAAAACACATAATCATGGAATGATTACATGCAGGTGCTTTTTTATTGAGCACAGGAAGCCAGGGGTAAGATGTACCCAAATCTGACTTCAAAATGGATTTGAAGCTAATACATTTTATACTCTTCCCTTACATAACAGTTGTATAATCATATGTTAATCATCACCTTAATATTGTTCCATTGTTTTCCCCCAAGCATGACTTAAGCCCCCTCTTCCCGCAGTATTTCTGATTTATTTCACAGGTGCAAATCCGCATGATTTAGCTAAAACAATTCCTGATATTTTCTAAACAATCTTCGTGTTCATGTCACCATGAACTTGTACATGCAGGTCCCCAGGTGCAGTTTCACATGATTTGCAGTAACTACACTACCTACTCCCATTCCCAAGGCCTACTTTTAGTTATCCCGATTTTAGAAACATTTTAACCCTATGTTAACACTATTGTAACATCTGCTAGCTCCCACAGTACTCTGGGGTGAATCTCGTCAGATCCAATGGACTTACTAATAGTCAACTGGTAGCAATTGGTCCCTTTCAATTTCAATGTCCATAAATGGAAGGCCAGTGCTCCCACTGTCATGGTTCTCTGAGAGTTGAACAACCCAAGGTAGCAACATGGACGTTAGCTCCTTTACAGAGAGGGGACAGTTCTTATGGGTGGTCTCTGAGCTACAGGGCTGGTTTCTTCCATGACCTGAGAGAAAAGTAACAGTATGAGGTTTGTTCTTGGAAGCCAAGTGGCACAGGATCTGTCAGGGAAGCTCAGCAGCTGTGTCCGGTGTATGGCAACTGAGAGCCAGGACACCATTCCAGAGGCCTTCCTCCAAAGGATGCTGGGCGGAGGGGTGGCTGCTGGTCTGTGGCAAGTAGGGCTGTGCATGGGGGACTGTTGTGAATGGAGACAGAGGATTGATGGATTTTTGCTGGTTGTCTAGGCCTGTGACAACTGGCAGTTAACCTCTTTAGAGGGACCAGCACCCCCAGACCCAGTCTTGTTTGCAAGTTCTTTCAATGGCAGACAATTAGGTCTAACATAAAATGGATTACTGTTTATTAGACACAAGAGATAATGGAACAAGGAGCCAAACAACTTATATACTACACAATGTATGAAACTATTAATAGCTAAATAAATTATATATTGCCCAAAATAGGGAAACTACAAGTAGCTAAGAATGCAGCATGCAAAAGGTACCTATTTTATTGCTAGCAAAGAAGAATACAATTTAGGAAACCGATGACCTTACCAAAATCCAATTTTGTTGCTGGGATACATCACAATCCTCCCTCAATCCTGCAAGATTGCGTCCAGACTGGGGAGAGACTTTTCTCACGCTCCAGGGTCCATATAGAAAAGCTTCTACCTTTGTGAAAACCCATGAGATTTTTATAGGATAAAAGTGTGCCTTGCTTGGTCAGCAAGTATAGTTTTGTTTGTCTTTTCACATCCTCTCTTCATTCCAAAATATGACTTAAGGTTAGATGTTGTAGACTTTCAGGTGCTAAGAGATAACCTGTGCCAGGCTGTTGACCCCATGGAGTTACCTATCTTCTGCCACCGAGCAGAAGGAGAGAGGGGAGGGAGGAGGGAACACCCTGCCACAGGGACCCCATCACCTCATGTCACAGTGTCACCACCCTGCAATGCAGCAGTGCCGTGGCAGGGTAGGATGAAAGGGAACATTCTCCTGTGTCCCCCAGTCAAAGCTGGCCTGGAGCCAGCTCACAGACATCCAAAAGGAGGTCCTTGAGGAGATGGTGGAATTACTTGGAGGAAGCTAAGGGAGGAAAACTGGAGGCAAGACCAATTGTCCGTAGCACTCAGTCTTTGGGGAATAGATGCAAGGCCTTCAAATGAGAAGAACCAAGCTCTGGAGGTGCCTGAGGTGGTCAGGCTTTTTCAGCTGGGTAGTACAGGTAAGTTCAAGTGAACACTTGGAGGAGCACTGCAGAGCTCTGTCCTCAGCCCCTTGTGGAGCCAGGGGCAGCTGCTGTAAGAAATAGGATGCAGAGATATTGTCAGGGATCCCAGGGCTTTTTAACAGCCCCTGGTGCCCTGCCAGGAATCTTGACCCTCAGGTTGATCAGGCTGAGGACATTTGGTCACTCTTGGAAGCCCCTGAGATGGCCCCTGAGATGGCTTTGGGTTGACGGAGAATAGAGTTTAGGCAAATCCTGGAAGGCATGACCATACTGTGGGATGAGGAGTGAGACCTTGCTCACATGTTTAGGGAATAGCTGATCACCAGCAATGGCATCAGGGGGTAATTTTCCCTTGGGGCAGATTGGCACTGGTTCATGGGGGGACGGTGGGGGTTGGGGGTGAGTTGTATTCCTCTGCAGCACTGAGCATGACCACTGCTCAGGGCTCCTTCAGGCCCTTTTGGCTGGGTTGCTGCCTGCTGCTCATGCCCCATGAATATGACCTGTCATGCCCTGCAGCTGTGGGCAGGAAGGTTTCCAGACTCCCAGGGTGGGTCCCAAGGGTGGCCTGGGGGTTGCTTCTTGTCCTCCGTAGCACTGGGCACAGCCCCATGTCAAGGCCCCTCTGGACCCCTGCAGCTCCATTCTTGCTTGCTGCCCTCACACCTCCAGAGCACCATCCGTGCCCTGGCTCTCTCTGACTCTTGCCCATTGCAAGCTTTGAGTCGGGGTGAGCTCTGCTCTTCCCTTGGCTCCATTTCACCAGGGCTTCTTGTTTGTTCAAAACAGCGTGTGCTTGGAAGGTCTCCAGGCTTGCTTCCCAATCCAGAGCTGACACTTTTGAGTTCTCTTGTCTGCAACACAAGCACAGGGCAGGCAGGAGAGTGTTTTTCATGCATCCCTGGCCTGGAAGCACAGCAGCAAAGCAAGTTTTGGAAGGCAAGATTGTGTCTGTCATTGATATGTGTCATGCTTTGGAAAATACGTCATGGTACAACACACCTTTTATTCTTACCTATATTGCTTCTGCTGTTTTCCGTAGCTCTGTCACTTGCCTTTTCGAGACTGCAAAGGAAGTGTTTTTAAGCTAAAGTAAGAAATGCATCAGCCTGCTCCTGGATACACATGCACATTGTGTTAGTGCTTGTGAGCATCATCTCTGAAACAGATGGAGAAACATAAAAGTTAAAATAATATCCTGCTTCCAGTTATAACCTATGTGTTATGTCTCCATGGAAGTGTTTTTTGGAGCTGAAAACCCCCTGGTGTGTCAGACGAATAACAGTCTCATCATTATTTGACTCATGGTGAGTGCAGGGTATGGAATAGAAAAGAGCAGTTATGCCACATTAAACCCAGAGCTCTGCATGACAAGGTTCAACCCAGCTCTGAGGGCTCCAGCCTGGAGAGCAGCTCTCTGCAGCGCAGGTCCCAGACCCACCCAGGAGACAGGAGCAGAGAGGGGCACACCTACAGCAGGGCTCAGGCAGGGACTGAAGGTCCCAGGCTGAGCTGGGACGCATCCCCATGGCCCTTGGCATGAGATGAGGGGTGGAGGTCCCAGGGGTGGCCAGTCCCAGCCACTGAGGCCTGTGAGCACCCCCAGGACCCTGCTAGGACTTGACTTCAGTGCTCATGTGCTCTCCTTCAGACATTGGTGTTTAGACATTTTGGAGCCAGAGTGTTGGGCCAGATGGACCTTCCCTCTGAGGGAGTGCTGCTGTTCTCACGCTCTGGTGTTTTAGCATGTTTCTGCAAGGGAGTCAGCTCATGCAGTTCTAAAAATGGCTACAAAGGGAGGAAAACCAATCCACTTGGAAATCAATAGGTTTTGCTCATTAACACAGTGGGGGGGAGGAGGGGTGGAATAGGCTTCTGCGTTTACCGAAAGTGTCTCTAAGGCTATTGAGAGATCACTCCAGCCAGCGCTGCTCTGGTGCTGTACAGAAAGACCCTTCTCACACCCGTGCCGGTGTAAGGCACAGATTCTCACTCACCCAGAGAGCTGGATAGCTCATGCGTTACCAGAGACAAAGAATCTAGAGGCTCAATCAGCTGGATGTTCCAGATGTTTATTCCGAAGGGTTCCAGGGTGAAAGAGGAAGAGGAGCCCTCGGTGTCCCTAGATATAGGGATCACCTGGGGTCAGGGGAGAGGAGGCCGGGGGAACACCACAACCAATGGGGAGAGGGGATGGATAGAGTCAGGGGTTGGGTTACAGCCAGGGGGATTTACATAATTTGGGGAGGGACTTATCGTGTTACTTGGATTAGGATGTTTTCCCACCAGTGAAACCCTGCTGTACTGGAACCACTTGGCTCCCCAGCAGTTCCCGAGGTGGTATCATCTACCACCACAGCTCATCTCTTAAGACATTTGCAACCATTTAGATGAGAAGCACATCCTGCACCAGACTGAGGGCTTGATCTTTGAGCTTCGCAACTGTCAGTGATGTGGGGTTTTGCCATCCTGTGAAAACCCATCTCAGCTGAATACCGATGAGTTTTAAAGAACCCCATCACACTTGCTTTTTGCAAATTTGTGCAGATGGTCCCATTATCTTGAAATGATCCACAGCTCTCACCCCTTCAGAAGGTACAAGCCTCCTTCCCTCCAGGTGACAGAGCCAATGCCTATGCTGGGAGACAGTTATGGGTATTCACTGCCTTCTGCTAGTGCAGGGCTGGGAAGAATTGTCATCAGAGATTTCCCCAGTGTGTATGGGGAGGGAAAGCAGCAGGTAGGAGAAAGAATATATTTGAATAGAATAGAAAGAATACTTCCATTTAAAGAGACCTACAATAATCATCCAGTCCCACTACCTTATCACTTCAGGGCTGACCAAAAGCAAAAGCATGGCTTTAAGGGCACTGTCCAAATGCCACTTCAGCACTGACAGACATGGGTCATTTACCACCTCTTCAGGAGGTCTGTTTCAGGGTTTGATGCCCTCTCATAATAAATCCAGCTGGTGCTGTCACAACACTTTCAAAACTCAGTTTCAGTAAGGCTTTTTCCTGAGCATTTCTTGTGTAGCTTCTGAAAATCCAACTAATGTGTTTTTTGATATTTAACGTCTAAGTCAGTAATATATGTGGTTTCATCTGAAAGTTAAACCAGTACATACTCCTGTTTATGAGAACTTTGGAGGTGTAAGAAGGGTTTAAAATGTTGTAAAGGAAGAGATTCTATAAAGAGAAACAATAAACTTCCATCTGGAAGGGAATTTTGTGGTTCTGTACAAGTTCTGTTCTGTAACTGATGATGTCTGCTCTGAGGCAGGAAACATGTATGTGCAAAAATATACTTGTGAAGGGCATGCTACATGTACTATACCTGTGCTGACCTGCTTGCAATGTGACGACGTGGTTCTAGCAGCCTCAGGTTCATAACAGCAAACTACGTCTAATGATTTAAAATGTTGGTCCCACAGATATTATAAAATCTATTGTACTGAAGTCACTACCGTATTATGAGAGGCCTCAACATTTGGGGCCCTACTGGCACAAGCACACACAATGATGAGGCAACTTCCCCTCTGAAGAGCTAATTCTTAATCTCTGTGTTTATAAACAAATCTAATTACAAGTCAATAATTTCTCATGTGAATGGTATAGTCTAAGCTATGCAGATGATATTTTTCTGTCTTCAGGTTCAAGTGTAATGAAAACTTGAATTTCCTTTTTTTAAAGTACTTTTTTTTAAAATACAAATTGTAGAAATTATGGAGTGCAAGTGGTCTTCTGGCCCACTCTACTGATTGAAGGTGGAATCAGCTGTACTTAAAATTAATCCTCAGGAATTATTTTCTTGCCAGCCTTTTTAAGTTTGTAATGGTGGAGATTTTGCAGCTCCCCTAAATTGATCTATACCTTTGCTTAGGCTCCTCCAGTCAGAGAGTTCTCGTCTCATAGAATGTAAATGTCTTTTTTTGTAGTTCAGGTCCTTTGTTCCCCATTCTAGCTTTCCATGTAGAGGAGTGTGTTCTTTCTTCTTGCCTCAAAATTAGAAGTGGTTTTCCTCTTTTGTCAGCATTCCCCATGATCTAACTGGAGTTCTTATATGACCCTCCCAATCATGTGAAACAGTAGCTCTTATTAAAATATTGATTGCTTTCACTTGTTTTAGTTTCTAATGTACGGACTAAAAGGTATAGGTAGATTTTGGTTGTCTGGGTACGAAGCATAGAAGAAAGGGGAGAGAAAACCCCCCAGGCTTCTTCCTATTAGATTCTCATATGATATTTTCCCTGCTTTAGGGAAAGAAAAGGTAATCTGTTTCTTCTATTCCAATTTTCTCACTAAAAGGAATATTAACCATGATCCTGTAAGTTGCTATATAATACACTGTTCCTCATTTTCACTTAGTTTCCACAAGTGAAGGAAGTGGTGATTTTTAAGTTTTATGGGGATTCATAGCTCTGTGTTCACTGGACAAAGCATTATTAGTGTCAAGGTGGCCTCATCCTCTGTTCTTGCTTCACAGATTCATTTTTTCTCTTTTATTCTTTCCCATTTCCTTTTTAGTCCTTTAGCATGGGTCCATTCCTCTGTTGTTCTCTCTACACTTCACTTAAACTGTCTCTATAAAATAAAATAAATTTTTAAAAAACCTACTAGTAATTTGTTGGGTTTGGGTCTGGACTGCCTTCTTCACTACATCTTGCCCCTCTTAGCAGATTGTCTATCTGGCACTGTTATATTATCTAAGATCTAATATTTCTGACCCAAGGACTGCCCAGTGGCAGCTGTCAGTGGTCTGCAGCCACTCCACAGTGCATGCCTCTTGTGGCACTACTAACAGTGTGACTTTATGGGCATACAGAGGAGAGATATTAGGGTGGTGATAACCTGTGTATCTGAAAAATGTTGGAATTTCTGGTCTGGATTGATCACCAGTGCCTGCCTCCTAGATTAGGATGTGCTGCTGGACCCTGGTGCAACCAGTTGTTGTAGATAGTGAGGGTGAGAGAGCAGTAACTGAGGACAGGAAAGGAGAGTACACATTGCTTTTCACCTCAGTGCCCCAAGTTTTATGTGCTGGGTAGCAGGAACAGTGAAGAAAACTGCCCAGCATCTGTCATAGCAGGATATTTCAGTGGGGATAAATGGCAGAGAAAAGCAGTGTAAATATAAGGTGGGGAGAGCATGGAGGGGAGAACAGCATGCTTGTGCCCACCTTTCCTGCAACACAATTGTCCAGACTTTGGGGAGCCTCTCTTACTGGCTTGCCAAGCCAGTGTGGGATGACAGACAGTATAGTGACCTTGGGAGAAAACAAAAATAAAGGGTGAAAGATGTCCTTTAACATGTTTTTTGCAGTTGCCTACATTAATAGAACTGTAGCTCCCTGAAGTCTCCTGAAGATGGCAGGGGGATTGTTCACCTGCCTAAAATATACACGGGGGATTCACCCCCACCAAAACCGTGATCAGGCAGCAGTCACTGCCTGCTGTGCCAGTATTTTCACTCACCTCAGGGATTGCACAGTGCGGGGAGAAGGAGTTGAAGGTTGCTCTGCTGCTTCAATACAGAGGTAATTTTCCCTAGGGAATGGTTGGTTTAGTTCACTGGGCTCTGCTGCAAACTCAGCTGCTTGGAGCCTCCAATCCAGAGTGTTTCAAGTGCTGGCTCACTCTTCCCTAAATGTTCTGCAGCATTAGCATCGGTGCTGTGCAACACTGAACCTTTGCTGTTTCTGAACACAAAATTATTTATTTCAGACTTGATGAGTAGCTAGTTAGTCAGTAATTGTCAGAATGATAAACCAATGACCAGTTTGGGAAAGTAATTGTGTCATGTTTGGTCCTGTTGAGTCTCTGCTAATTGGAGTTTTTTAATCTGTTTAAGAGGGCATGGTAAAACTTAGGCTGCAGTAAAGACACCTGTAACACATTTCTGCCTGTGCTGTGAGAAAGCTAAGCAGGAAGTAGCCTGTTCTTCTTCCTGGGTGCTCTGCCTTCCTTTCTGTTGTTTCAATAATTATTCTTCATTATCTGTAAGATATTAGCATCTGTGAGATTCTGCAGAATTGGGGACAGAACCAATTACTGGTCAGTAGTGGTGTGGACAAGCACTTAGTTGGTAAAATCCTGTTTAGACATTTTCTCAGAATGTTGGTGGGGCAATCAGAATGTTCAGAGGCCTTTCAGTGGACAGAGGCACAAAAAAGTCAGGCACTGCACCACACTGCGAGGCTCTGGTCTCGACTCTCAGTGCTCTGCTACTACTTCTTACTATTGTGTTTTCTTTTTCTCATCCCCTATTTTCTGACAAAAAGCTCCTGCTTACTCCTGGATAAGATCCTCTGCTTTATTCTCCATGTCTCTGTAGCAAATTAATTCCTTTAATGCTCCCTGGAAGTCTCAGTTTTCTCACTTTCTAACCCCACTTCCTGTACCCACAATATTGCTATATCTGTGGTTTGTAGTGATACAGAGGCCAGTGCTACAGACTGTGAACTGCAGTCAATCCTCTTTATATATGATATAAAAGAGGGGAGTGTGTACACATGAGCTTGCACATGCTTGAAAGACACTGCCTATCCTGCTTTCCCCAGGTGAAATTGAAAAACATGCTAGGAGTAGGTGGATGTTTTATTGTTAATGAAGTAGGGGTTTGAGAAAATCAAAATTGCTAAAGAACACAGATAATCTGAATTTCCTTTGTAGATTGTCATCCTTGGTAAGCACTTACTTATGTTTTTACAGAAGTATATGGGAGTAGCAGAGATAGGTGGTGGTCTGTAGTGCCATGAGAACACAGTTATTTTTACTGATGATTCATGCTTTGTGTCTCACCAAAGCCCAGTTAAATGACCCACATGTACAAGGGTTAATACATATTTAGCACAAAGTAGAAGGAGATGAAACACTGCATACAGAGAAGCAGCTTGATTAAATAAAGACAGTCTATTTTTTGTGGTGAATAATTAGTCTTTGAGATCTGAAAAATGACACTGATTTTTCACATAAAATGCATATATTAGTCTTAGATTCAAGAAGTTGTTCAAAGGCTTATTTGCATGCCGGACGTGTGGAGGAATAAAATATTATATTCCTTTTAAACTTTTACAGATCTGTGTGTGGATGCTGTTGCTTATATTTAAACTAGGCTTCCTGTTGTTCAGCTTGCTGTTGTTACCTAAATCCTTGTTAGTTTATGAGTGTTATCTTTTCACGCTGGAATAGACACTATGCAGTTTTTAAATAGAGAAGAGACACTGCTGAAATGGATCTGCTGAGAGCATGGAATTTGTTTTTTTTTTAAATAATGTTGCCAGTAATTTTAACTATAGGAGAAATTCTAGTCCTGTAAAAATCATAAGGAATGGTTAATGAGGATACTCACAGAGGAAAGAACTTAATTAATTGTCTAACATTTTTCAAGTCTATACTAACCACATTCTTATCACAGGGGAGACAGAAGCTGTAGATCAAAGGCAGAACACAGAGGAGGCAGAAGCAAAAGAAAAGTTTATGAGTGTACTGAAGTCTGAAGAGAGGCAGGTGCATGGCTCAGTCTAAAAGCAGATTGGTCTGGGGCAGGCTTAGGCAGGTGTTTACATGACTGACCTTGCTCAGGAGAGAAACTCATAATGAAAAAAGTGCATGGTAGTAACTGAAGACAGGCAAAGGATGGTTGGCTGCTGCAACCACAGTATAGTTACTGCAGGACAATTCAGTAAGTGGTAAAGGAGTGGATTTGTTCTATGTGAAGCAGCAAGTGGAAAACAAGCACAACAGAATATGGGTAATGTCCAGAAGAAGGCTAACCGAAGGCCAAAACCAAGCTGTGGTTTTGGAGATGTCACATGAATTTGAAATATGAAATTTGGATTTAAAGAAATGTGGAAGTCTAATAGTGTAAGGAAATTTCTTTGATTTTAAAGAATAGCACAGACCTCCTTCTAGTGGTTTCTGGATTAATTAGTAAAGAAATTAATATACTCCTTATGATGTGACAGTCTTGCAAACTGCCAAAATGTGATTTTATTGATCGTACATCTCTAAATATTGTTTTGTTTAATTCTCAGGCAAAATGTTCGGGCAGAGTTAGTATCAGGGCAGTTGTATCTTCATGTTTGTTAGACTTTCCTCTTCCTTCCTTGTCTCTTTTCCTCTTATTGTCATCCTTTCTTTGCTGCTTACTTTTTCCCTTTCTCTGGTGTACATATAACCAAACAAATTGTTGCAGATATAACCACCAAAGCCATTTAGAAAATTATTTTGCTTCTGTTACTTGATAGGTGAGCCCAGCTGCACCCTTTAGATTGGTTAAAAATCAGTACTGAGTCTCCAAATGTTGTAGGCTATCAAAGAATACTGAATGTTCATTTTATTTGTCTCCTGTTGTGCATGAGAGGAGGGACAGATGGTGTTGCTGGAACAGGACTCTTCCCTCAGGGTCTGCAGGGCTGACCAACTTCCTTCCTGTGTGGCGGAAAGTTGGAATAAAGTGACAGCACCGCACATAGGCACTGCTGAGTATCTGGAGAAAAACTAAAAGACGGGGAACGAGGAATGGAGAGCCAAGTTGCCGAGTAATCAAGACAGTAATTAGGCAGTGTGAGAAGTGCAAATGTGCAAGCTGAAGGAGCCTGCAGTGGGTTGCATTCATAAGATTTGTTTTTATCAGGAGCTCCAACTGAGTCCACAGGAACTTCACCCAATTTGTAGCCTTAGGGTTAAGCCCAGCAGTGCTGTCACTCCAGATTCAGTGAAGTCAAGGTGGTGTTTATACCCCAGGGCTTTTTAACTTATTCCTGCTCTCTGTTCTTGTACTAAAAAAAACCCCTCCTATGAAATTTGTGCTTCCAGGGTCTGAAAAACCTGTTTTAGAGAAGACAAACTACACTGATATTTTGCAGGGCTGAACAGGGTTTTATTCTTAACACCACCCTGGCATCATGTTTTCCTGTAACATCAATTCAAGAACATAGTTGTTGCAAGCATAGTGCAAGCATCTTTTGTGCAAAGTTTCATATTAGGGTAAAAATAAACAGTGATTCTGAAGCTGGATGAGAATTTAGGTTGATTTGACAGCCAAGCTGAGAAGTAAATCAGGAAGAAATTTAGGCAACCCTTAGATGGCAAACACAAACATGCCATTTGAATGGCATCTTAACTCCTAAACAAGTCACTCCTCCAAGAGTCATGACTTAGCACTTTCCATGGGAAGATGGAGAGGAACAAGCTCCATCAAATATGCTTCAAATATGGACTGAAAAATATTTTGGATTGAGAACATATGTTTACAGACTGCAGGATGAATGCAAACTTGAATACAGTTTGTTGTTATCAGTGTTTCATCTCAGATTGTGCTGGTTTCTATAGCGAGGGCTGTTTTCTATAGGCAGTGTTTATCTGGAAAAGGAGAAACTGGACCCCATGAAAAAGGATATTTTAGAGGAGGCATGGTGCCATATTGAGACTGCTAAGTCACTTCTCTGAAGGCCCTGGTTTTGTGAGCAATAAGTAATTTTTTCCCCTCTAGTATCCAATTTCCAGTTTGTCTCAAAGCACTTACACCAATGTCATTTTGCTAATGCCCATCAGTAGCCCATCCTACCAAAGGCTTACCATGAAATATGTGATTAATACTGGTGTTGTATTGCTCAGTAGCATCTGTTATCAGAAATGTTGGTGGGATTTGAAGTAGTCATATAAACCTGACTAAGACTTTTCCCTTCTCTGACTCAAAGAAGGATATTTTTCACAGTCTTTTTTACAGAAAGATTCCTTACTTCCATGTAAGCAGTCACCGATCAAGCAAATTTTATTACATATTAATGCATTTTAGAATTTGTTGCACATTTAATGGCTCTGAAAAAGAAGCCAGTGTGAAGTCAGTTTCAAATGCCGAGCACTTGCTATTCCTCCTCTCTCACTCTGAAGTTCAGGGTATTTTCAGCTCTTCAGAGAAGATGCTATCTTTACATGTTGAACAGAAAAAACAACCAACCCCACCTCTGGTGGATTGTGATGGATCTCTGTCTTATTTTGTTAAGTCTTATTTTTAAAAAAAAAGTGAAAATAGCAGAGGGTTTGGAGAAAGGCTTTCTAAAAGTGTCACAAACTCATTTCCACTCTAAGATATATATACCAACAAGTTATGTCTACGTCTAAACCAGCTTTAGCTATACCAGTAGCAAATAGAATGTTTCCAATCACACCAAAATTATTTGCTGTACTACAAAAATTGTTAAAAGTAGAGTAAGTTTTGTCCAAGATTTTTGGCTCTAGGACTTTCAAAAGAGTTCAGTTCCCACTGGCTTCCTCATTTAATTTCAAGTTGTTGGTAAGTCAGTTCCTTATTAAAGAATGTGCCTTTCTGACACGTGTTTAATTGTGGTTTGGAGGGTTTCCACCTTGTACCCTTCAGTTCTAGAAATCATGACTCTGGAGAGACACAAAAGATTACAAGTTTAGATTCCTCTGGGAAAGCATGGTCTGTTGTCTGCATCTCATCTCCATCCAGTGTTCCCCCTAGTGAAACAGGGGTTCTCCAAGCCTTCATTTGGTGTGATCTCACCTGAAGGGTGGAAAGTCCCATGCCTGAGCAGGCGTATATCTCTGTGCACTTCAGGAGAGATGGGTTGCAGCTCTGCACCCTGAACACAGTTAGTCTGGTCCTTATGGTATTAGCAAAATAAGTTGTAGAGAGCACATAATTTTTTTATACCTAACCTAATGCTTTTGTGCACAAAGACTTTAGGGCCAGTCTGGTTTGATGCATAACAACAAAGTTGCTAACAGTTACAAATCGGAGACATGTAAGTCTTACACTTGATACAGGCACATGGTCAGGCTGAGCATCTGTTGAAGTGAGAGTAGTCATTGGAACCATTGGGAAACTTTTACTGAACACTGGTCTGTCAAGAGGTGTTGGTTGCGATGGAAAGCTGGTAGACAAGCAATATTTGGTTAAGATAAAAAGCCACTAGCTAAGTTCCCTGCTTTTACCACATTTGCTCTGAGGATCTGTCTGCCCTGAATGGGATGCACATAGACTTTTCTTTGTAGTTCTTGTCCCACAAAATGCAACTCCTGTCTAAAGTTCTAGTGAAACATTCCATGTCCTCTACAATGACTTTTTCTGTATTACCTAGGTACTAAGATTTAAAAAAAGAGTCTTTCACATAATTTTGTGCCACTACGGAGAGTAAACACACTTGTTTAATATAAATTGAACCCAAACAGATGGTTGAATAACTGTTTGATGCTATGAAAATTATGAAAGTCGGACAGAATGGTTAACAAAAGCCAGTGTCTCAATATATGAATTCTAAATTTTAGTGGTGCTATATGACTTTTAAAAATCTGATCCTACTCATGCTAATTTTATTTGCAGCAGGATGAGGCTCTGCAGGTTAAATATAATACAGTTCACTGTGTTTACTAATACTACATACACTCTCTGTACTGGCTCTGCATGGGACTGGACTTAAATTGTAGCCCATTGTATAGCTTTCTGCAAATCCCACGTGTGCATATAGGTATAGCAGTATGCATACATATGTTCTGAGGCAAGAGAAATTTTTACTCTGAGGATGTTAAGAAGACATGTTGTGGCATCTTGAGTTTTAAGCTGGGGTGTCTCCTTGCTTTTGAGAGAGTTTGCCTGGCTATGCCAGCAGCAAATCTATTCTGGAATCATAAATTTCTTGGTTGACCTTCTCTGTTTGACCTACCCATGGCTTGCATAAATCAATACTTTAATTTGCTGATACTGTGAATTTTATAGCTAATTATAACCCTTTCAGCAAATTTGAGTAAAGCTGCAAGCTACTGCATCCACCTGAGAGGAGATGCCTGACATTGACTTGTGCCAATGTTTTGCAAGGGTTCGCTTATTCAAGCCTTTTTCTTGCTCCCCTTGCAACAGCCACCTTGCACAAATACAGAGGGTGTAATAGATCAGTCTGACACTGGTTTTAATCTCGTTAATTTTTCCTTGCCTGTTTGTACCAATCAATTGATGGTACTTAATATGTCCATGCTGTTTGATTGCTTCCTTTTCTTTTAGTGCACATCAACACTTTATTTTATCTGTTCCACTTCCCTTGAGTCCTGGCTGAAGGTGTGCAATATGTAGGCTAGACCCAAACAGTTACCAGCTTAAAAGACAGTCTTTCTTCCCCTCCTTTGCTTTCTTTTCAGATTAAATGTAAACTATTTACTGTGATTTATTCAATTAAAAGCAATAGAAAACCCACAAAACCTCCCAGCATTGTCACAAGATTCAGAACAGAACAGTGTACCAGGCTGGTTTCTTCATATTTTGGGGGAAAAAAAAGTAATGTTTTAATTTTACAAAGTTTTTTAATTTTACAAAATACATTGGCTTTTTAAAAATCAGAGCAATTAGTTTCTCCTCCTTTCCCTTTGATGAGCATTTCTCAGTGCATTCCTCAATCACTGTTAAGTCCTCATTCCCACTCCTGCCTCTTCCTTTTGTTTTCATTCAGACAAGCAACTGATTCTTTATTTCAGAACAGAGTAGAATGTAGAATAAAATATGCTGGAAGAAAACAGTGGATGCTGACTCATCTATGTCCAACTCAGAGCAGGGACAATGTCAAAGCTAGGTTTGGTTGCTAAAGGCTGTGTCCAGCTGTGTCTTTGCTATCTCCAAGGATGGAGGTTGCCCAGTCTCTGAGGAGTCTATTGCAGCATTTCACCATCTCATGGTGGTTTGTTTTATCATCTCATATCTGCTCAAAATTTCCCTTTTCGCAGCTTATGAGTGTTGCTCTATCCCCTTCTCCTGTGAGCCTCTGAGAAGGACTTGGGTCAGTCTTCTCTGCAACGACTAGTTAGTATTTAGGAATAGGAAACAGGTTTCCTTCCCTTATCTTTGTCCTTTCCTGGCTGATGAAGCCCAGCTCCCTTCCCATGCCCACTGCTCCAGCCCACTGAGCATTTCAGTGGTCTTCTGCTGGCTTCCTTCTAGTATTCCCATGTCTTTCTTTCACTGCGCAGTCCAGAAGTGGAAGCAACAGCACTCTCAGTGCAGGCTCATGAGCTCCAAACAGTGAATGAGAATTGTTGCCATTGACCCATGTCTACCGTGCAGTTCTGATTTTCGTCCTTGTGAGGAAGCACATGATTCTCAGGGCATGATCCTCAGAAGTGGAGAACAGCAGCAGTTTTCCTTGGCTGGAAGAACTGAGAGCAAGGATAGGCAAACATGGAGAAGGGAAAAAGCTGCTGGGTACCTCATTACCTCTTGGTCATTCACGGTTTTAGGGATGACTTCCTGAGAAAGATCCCTGAAAAGCCTAAATGAAATTCAGAGTCTGGTCTGCCCCTTTGCCAGCTTTTGGCTCAGTTATGCCAGTTCTCTGGAACAATTTTGGGACAACAGAAATTAATTTTGTTCAGCTAATACTGGTTTTGGGTTTAGCTTTTTTTTTTTGTGTCTTTTATTTTCTCTTGGGTTTTTTGTTGGAGTTTTTGTTTGTTTGTTTGTTTGTTTTATAGCATGTCAGTTCATCTCCACAACAGCTTTTGCTTAATAAGTGCCTGAGTTGGTCCTTTTTTATTAATGACTTCATGAACAGTTCTGTTGAGAAACAAGGCAATAGCAGCACCTCTGTGGAAAAGGGCAGGATTCAGACCCAGACCTCCTTACTAGTCAGCCTGCAGGCACAATTAGTGGAGGGACCGTATGGGGTGGGTCAGTAAATACTGGAGCCCTGCTTTGCACACTGACTAAGAAAACTTAGGAATTACTTCAACATATTTGTGGCACGTATGAACTTGGTGATGTCCGTGGTCTCATAAGGTTTCTGGAGAGTCTAATAACGAGAAGTAGTATCCTTGCACATACAATATACCAGGTGGAAATGTTATTGTTTCCCATGGCAGGGAGAAAAGGCTTCTTTTCCACACAGACATACTTTATATGGAGAGCTGGAGATTTTTTACATTTTATTTGAAATTTTCTGGAAGCATTTACTGTGTGGGAATAATTTTAGGCTAGACTTTTTCTATGTGTACTGCATGGCTGATGGATAAGTGTAAGCTGTATTGATGTATTCAGCTCAGGAGCACACACCTTCCTGCCTGGAAACTCTGGGTCCAGAAGAGTGTTTCTTTTTACATCTTGCCCTTACCTGCTGTGATGCTAGGTTTCTGCTATGAAAACCTTCCCTGTGTATATTATATATCAAAATTAGTAATTTGAAGGTAATGTGGTGCAACCTGAAATGGAAATACAAGGGTATATTCTCAGGTGCTGTAAACTCATGTCAGCTTACTGGCTTCACTAGATTTATGGTGGATATCTTACACCAGGTGAAAACCTGGCCAATTGCTGATGAATCTACCTGCATTAAGTGTAATGTTCTTGCTGCAGCAGCTTCTGTGCCCTGAAAGAGTCCCATGGATATGTGGAGCCTTGTTGAAAATTTATTTAAGCATCACACATGTAAATACAGCATGTACCATTATATGTATGACCTGCTTACCTGCCTTCTAAGTATTATACTGCCTTGAGAGATAGACAAAGATGTTCAGTTATTTGGGGCAAGCACTGTTCCTGATTCCAAAAGCATTGGGTGGAAAAAAAGGGAAATGCAAAAAGTAGGCATCCAAACTAAAATTTTAGTTGTTTCAGGGTAATTCACAAAGTCAAATCTGAGTAAAGACTTTGGAAACATTTTTATCCATCTCTCATGTGTGGCTACTTCTACTTGCATTATTTTCATCTTACCCGTGTGGACTCTGGGCCATCTCTTCATTGGCTTCTTTAATGCAGTTGCCATGGTACTTGATACATAGTTGATTATATTTTACAATATGGCAGTGGATTGCATGTTACTTCAGCCCTCTAAGGAGGGAGTGTTACCTGAAATTGTCATACAGAGGAGTCTAGCTGCTATTGATACACCTGTAGTCTCAAGGAGAAATCTTCTCTAGAAAGGACCAGCCTCAGGAAAGGCTCCAGACCATGAGCAAGGATGAACCTGAGGCAGCAAAAATTCATATTGCTCTGGTTTCTTATGTGGGTCCCAAGCATAGCCTTAGTAAGAGGTCCTTTTCTTCAACTTAGAAATAATAAATCAAAATATTTTTAAAAAACCCCAAAACAAACAAGCTTTGCTCACATCAGAGTAGTTTAAAGCTAGGTGCAAACTGAAGAGTTTGGCTGAACCAAGACTTTATTGCTCACAATATGTGTGTCTTTAAGAGGGTCTTGATGCTGGAGCAAACACAGGCCAAGGACATTAGGAGGCTTGAACTTCCCCCTCCACCATTCTCTTTTGACAGATAGTATAACTTCATGTTTAGTAGACCTTGATAGATTTTTAAATATGTACATGTTTAGATTTTTAATATATTCATGCTTTTGCAGCATATTTTGCTCTCCATTCTATTTCAGTTTAGTTTAGTTTATTTTGGTTTACTTTATTTTCCTGACCAAACAGATACTCTGAAGCACATAATAGACCCTATATGTTCTTTACCTAATAATTTTTACTAATGGACTTTGCAAGCAGCATGTACTTTGCATTTTCTGGTTTTTTTTGGTTTTTAATATGCAGTTAATATATTGAATGCCAAAATGAAGACCAGCTGTAAATCCACTGGTAAAGCTCTCTTCTACTGCAGCATAGACTTCTGGAGATCAGTACTTAAGTAGTCTGTGGCATCCTTTCACTTTTGGGATGTTAGCAAATAAAATGTCTATACATAGTTTCTGAAACTGTTTCAAAGATTTCTTAAAACTACTGGAGTATTTTGAAATAATAAGAGCATGCAATACATGTTTTGATCAAAGTGTAAAAGAATACATAGTACTGAACTACTTTTTCTTGGGCAGGTCATATTTTATCTTCTATTTTTTCTCCATCCTCAAAGTACATAGGGTTGGGAAAGAATGGGCACAAGACCCTTAAGGCTAGGGCAACCCAGAAAACAATGTTTGAAACTTTTTTATCTCCTCTCTTGAATTATGCCATCAATCCTTCTCTGAAGTTTCATTATGAACAGCTCAGGTTGATTCCAGTGACAAAAAATACCTTTGATACTGTGTGCTTGCATGCATTTTTCATTAGGGGTCAATGTTTCTCTGTGGACAGAATAAAAGAGGCAACAGAAAATTGTTGACCTTACGCACCCCACATGATAAAAAGCTAGTGTCAGCAATCTTGCCCTTACAGTGCAGAGCTGTCAGGAAATCTTTAGATCTTACCAATTTTAGAAAGATTTTCATCTTTGTTACTTCTTCCCCCCCGCCCCCCCCAACTCTGAACCCTCTTTTTGTAGTGTTCTGTAGGTCATCTTTTGCAATGTGCAAAATTTTTTTATTTGTAATTTCATTTTCAAATCACAGCACAGTGACAAAGTAATTTGAATATTCTTCAAGTTGTTCCTATGGTATAATTATGGGTAGTAGAAATTTTCCCATTGAAACTCTTTTCTAAGTTGAGAACAAAATGCATTTTCAACTGAAAACTTCCTCTTAATGTGTAAGCATTGAGAATATTTTTTCAATTAATTTCATCCTGTCCTGAAATAATTTTCATTATACTATTAATTAACAGCAAAATCAACAAATTTTACTTCTCACTCTTTTGTGAGCCTCTTATATAAAAAGCTTGAGTCTCCAGGATAAGATCAAGGTCAAGTATTTAATTTTTCTAACTTTAATGAAACATTTCTACTGGAAGTTAATTTTCCATTTAACTTCTATGCATTAAACAAAATACTTCAGCAGCCTAATTGATGTAAGTCCAGAATAACATCTGTTCTCAAAACTAACAAAAACGTTATTTTCCCCTTTTAAGTCAGAAAGTTTTGGAGAAAAGCTGCTGTTTTTTTTTCAAATAAGATATATTTTTAGGTAAGTACTAGAAGCTCAACAAAAGCCTACTTCAAAATATAGGTAGCTCTCCTTTCTTTGTGAAATAACTCCTAACTTTGTGAAATAAGGTCTGCCATTCTGCCCCTATTCTGCCCCTATTGATTATTTATCTTTCATTTTTAAAAACAAATTTCTATGTTTTGTTTGCAATTTGGTCGTCTCTTCAGTCTTTACTGTTGTCTGACACTACCAGTGAAATTTTGGAGTGCTTGGCTTAGGAGGTGGTTCTGCGTAATGTTCAGGCAGGAGACTTGCCCATCACAACTGGCCCATAGAGAAATCCAGGTACAACCTTGAGGAAAGTTAATAAAAAAGTCCAGATATGATGAGGGAGTTTCAAGCAGGAAAAAAGAAAAATAATAACCAAATACTGAGTTGCAACATTATGAATCAAACAAAGGTCTTAATGTATGCTGGGCAGAATGACATATAGCTTAGACATGTTATCTTGAGCAAATACACATGCTTCTTCTAGAGTACTTCTGCCATGAATACTCAGAAGATGACTTTAAATTGCCTCAATTTATGAGTTACAAGGGACAGGTGGGGTGGCATAGGAGAACAGAGTCTGAGTATTGCTTCAGTACCTTTGAAAGCCATCTATGTATAAAAAGCATTGAAAATGTCTCGAAACAACTGACCAAGAATTTGGGTTTGTTGGGAATAGAACAGCTCTATGAGAGAAACAAGAGAAACAACATTTACATTTAAACAACATTTACTGTGAAATGGAGGCCTAAAAGGATAGATGAAAGAGTGTTGGTTGCTGAACTGTAAAGACTACATCAGTTATGTTACAGGGGGGAGGGTAAATTCAAGGATATCAGGAAATCATTGTTTTAAGGAGGAGAGAGTGATCAGAATTGAAGAGGACATCTGTGTAAAGAGAAGATTGGTGCAAACACTGTCACTTCTGAGAAGATGCAGATACATCTGTCTCTGGCTAACATCTGGCTATTATCTCCGTCATCATGCTAACTTGGCCCTGCAGCTGTCAGTCCTTGATGGAATAGACAATCTGACTGACTTCTGACTGGTGCAGGTATCCCAAGGCAGAATGAAGGATGGGATGAGAATCCAAAGTAATCTTGCAAACAGAACCAGTAAGATCAAATTCAGTAAAAATGAACCAAAGCCAACAGTACAAGGTGAGGCCAAGAACGAATTCCACTTTTTCATGTCCAAGAGCTAGTGGAGAAATGTTTATGGAAATACAGGAGATAAATTACTCAAGTCAGAGATATTGACCTCTCAGCTGTTGTCCTTTGTATAGCTTTTGGCAGCAATTCTTTGAAAATTCACAGAAGATGGACACAGAGGTTCAGGGAAAAAAATGATACATAGCAAGGGTATTGGGTTTTCTTAGAACAGAAAATATCAAGTGCAGATATGACAAGTCTCAAGTGTGAAACTACTTGGTTTTGCTTGCTTTGAAGGATGGTAGTGATAAACTGTCTTCATGTGGCTCTAGGACAAGGTGTAAATGGCTTAATGTGAAGAAAAATTTGGGTTACTTTTTAGGAAATAAGTTGCCTTTAATGTTAACAAAGCAGTGAAATGGGCCACTGAGTCATGGAATATTTAGGTTGTGTTTTATTTACTTGTGTTTTATAGAACAAGCCTGGCCAATATGTCAGAGTTGGTATGGATAGGCATATCCTGTTTCAGTGCAGAAACATTAGAAAAGATTATGTCTTGGGGTCTATTACTCCACACAATTTTGAGGTATAAATTAATCCTTAACGGAAGGAAAACTCAGAGGGCAATAAGGGCAATTTAAACATAAGTCTTTTCACAGCTTTATGCTATTTAGAGGACCAAACCTTTCTTACGGTCTGTCTAGGTGGATCAAGCTCCTGTATAGGAAGGTAGATCAGAACCTCTTCCAACGTGAGTCTCTCTAAATGCTGTAACCCACTAAATAATATAAAGTATAAAAAAACATACTAGCAGCAAAAATCTGATACTTCATATTTTCCAATGGCAAGAAAATCAGGCTAATGGACATACATGAGGGATGGCAGATATCATTGGACTCTGCCTCAGCTCAGGACAAGATTTGAGAAGTGGGTCAAAATCTTTGAATTCTCTGTGATTGTTTTATTTAGGAGAAAAATTTTCATTTATTTAAGTATTTTTCTTGAAATATCAGTATTGTTTACTGTTGGAAAAGGTCTTGTGAGGCCAAGTCAAAGGATAAATGTGCTCTGGCAGCCTGCTATTTTATTTTCTTCAAAGCAGCTTATCTGCAAACTCTGAGCCACCTAGATGACATGAAACAAAAGGGGACTATGCATTACCAGATACAATGTATGAAAAATTCATTAAAACATAGGTAGTTTTCCCTGGGAAGGGAAAATTGCCTAAAAATACTGGTTTTGACAAAGAAGGGAAAAAAGCAAAATAGTATCAGTATGATAAAACAAACTATTTAGTTACAGGCACAGAAGTGCGTTCTATCATAATTCCATGGATAGTAACCTTGGCCCAGTGGCTCCCCAGTTCTGCACATACCTCAGATATATAGCCACATATATAAACATATACACACACACATCCATTCACATATGCATATTTATACTTACATATGCCAGGAAAAATCAGATTATGTATTAATTACTGCTTAGTCGTGTGTGACATGGTAACAACAAAGCCTGAAGTGCATTTTCATATAGGTGGGATCAAAGCTCCATAGTAGCTTTTAATGCATGTGAAAACATTTTCATGGTGAAGTTATTGGACCTGTGGGGTCTCAAGATCACCAAAAATACTGAAGCTTCAATTCTAATGGGCTTGTGTTTCTTGTTCCAGTTGATTAGTCTGTGTTGTGATGGATTATGCCCAAGTTCAGCCTGCAAGAAAACCTTTGTTTGCACCACCCACGACTCCCGTGAGTCCACATGTAGAAAATACCTTGACTGAAAAAAAGAATTACCCTATCAATTGAAGTAAGATTTGCAATAGGGATATTGGTAAGGGGGTTTTTCTATGTTGAGTGACAATTATTTGCTGTCTGTTTCTAAGAGGCATGGCTACACATGATCGTTACTCCCTTAGGAGCACTGTAAAGCTTGTGTCTCCTGTCATAATGAGTTTCAGAGTATTTTCATTTAGTAAATAGTGTATCTGGTTATGGTGTTTTCTCATAAGTTTTCTGGTTTTCTTCTAGGAGCAATTTTTCATCCCAAGTAGAAATGACAGACCCATCCTCCCCAAAGCTTGGCACCTTGATTGCACACTTTTTTCAAGCTGATTGGTATGTTGGAAAAGAGCTCAGTGTCCATTCAACCCATGGGAGCTCCATATGTAAAATTTAATCATCACACAAAGTTGAAATTTTGGTCCATAAGTTGTGGCTTGAATTAAGGGTATCTACATAAGGACTGAATTCACTGAGGTGATTTTAAATGAGAAGGAATCAATTTGAGACTGAAATAAAATTGGAGTTCATCCCATAGCATGAAGTTTTGTGCATTTGATGGATTTAAAAGAGAAAATTAAGAAAATCCTGTAATAATGAAAGGGGGATTTCTGTATCTTTTGAAACTTCAGATTTTCCTCCTCAAAACCACTGTCACAGTTTGCTTGTGAAGGTCTGTTTTAGTACAAGACAAAAAGCTAGTTTATAAATATTTATCTTGCAGTCTTAAATCTGAATGCTGGCATGAACTCATTTATGAACAAAATTAAAATTTTGTTGGTTTTAGGCAAAATGTTAATGCCTGAAGGGAAACATTTCAAAATATTTTTCTAGTTCTTTGACTTTTGCTGAACTCTTTCCTTCCTTGGATGCAATGCTCTTTCCTGCTAAACACAATTTTTGAGCATCCATAGGGAGGTGGTAGCTTCCTTTGCTCCCGTGGGGTGAGGGATAAAACAATAGTATAAAACACTCTGTCGTTTATTATGTTTTTGTCATTTAGAGACAGACCATAATAATGCTTATTGCTCCCTAAATTTTGCTCTGTTGGGCAATATTAATATCTCTCACTGCTTGTCACCATACAAAGCTATAGAATGTGTCACACAACTTGATCTGTTGTGACATGGCATGATGTCAAGATTTAATTTTTGGAACCTCTTCAGGGGGAGCCGGGAGAATCCAAATGGAAATTTCTGACCTTAAGATGTCATTTGCTAAGGAGTGCTACCTTCAGTTACAACCAGTGTGAGTAGTTTGCAGGTGGCATACACTGGATTTCCTTTTCACAGAAGAGTGTGGTACTTCTAATGGCTATTTGTTTGCAGTGTCTGGACTGTGGGAGAGATTCTAGCTTTCAGATCAATTCTGAGTAGGAAAGGACTTCTCAAGCCTGGTATCAGCTCACCCTGCTCTGACAGTCCTTGGGGGCTGCAGAAGGCACCAGGCTTGGTGGTGTATCTGTGAGCTAGTCCTAATATAGGACTTTATCTCAAAGCACAATACAGCCCTTAATTATTTATTTTGAGCATGAATCATTTATTGACTTGAACACCATTGTCTTCTGCCAAGGCTGGAATGATTTTATGTGTTGATTGCTCACGATTTTGCTCTCAAGCTTTGATTGTGGTGTCTGAATGCAGAGAACATACTTTAATTCCAGTGAATGGGTAATTCCCAGAGAGATGTGTGTGGGCATCAGGAACAGGGTGAACCTAGATGCATAAGCTATAGACACAGTCAGATGAGTGAGATATTTATTGAATAAATGCTCCCTTTGTTGTAAAGACCATGAAATAAAGACAATGGAATAAGCTGAGGAAAATTGTATGGTGGGTTACTAAATACATGACCATAATGAGTCTCACATTGCTCTGACATATGTGTGCTGCTTCACTAAAGCACAGTGCTGTGATGTGGGTGGGTCAGTCTAGCCAGCTGATAATCCCATGTTGAAAGTTGCTAAATAGCTGTGATCCTAAATTGCAAATATGCTCCAGACATTAGACTAACATGTGTTCCCAGTACCACCTTGCTTGAGAAATAGGTGTGCTTGCTTGCTGACCCCAGTATGGCCTTGCTAACTCAGGCCCCTTACAAATGAGGTTTATTTCACAGCTTCCTGTTACTCATAAGATATTTTTCTAGCATTCCTGTAACCTTGTTGACCTCCTCCTGGATGAGGAAAGAATTTGAATAAAAATGCCATGGTAGAAGTTAGGTGGAAATAGTAAATATAACTGGAACAATTATGCCTTGAGCTGTGGTATGTATAGAAACTCTGAGAGTCTTGTTACTATATATACTTTCTGAGGTGAAATATAATTGAAAGTGTTAATTTTCACTGTAGTTTACAGTACTTACCACTTTCTCCCCCTTCTTGTAAACATCAGAGGGAAGTGAGTCAAATTGAAAGGGTTCATATGAATAAAATCTTGTAATCTTGAAACAACTATCTATAAGGATACTTTGAAATGATGATTCATTTTTCACTAGTCAGAAGAATCTTGTATGCCTCTCTTCAAATGTGCAGATCTTTATTAATTTGATTCATGTGTTTTTTCTTTCCATTTTTAACCAAAAATATTCAGACTCCAATAGAAGATAAGGAGGAACAACAGTTCATTGGTGGGATGTATTTAAGGTACAGATACACACTCCTGAGTCAGCACTGAACCTCTAGTGAATGCTGACTGAGCTGTATGGCTCCATGTGTGGAGCACTGTGGTTCTCCTGTGCTTGAAATCAGAGGTGAAAAACACAAAGACTAAAGCTGGTGGAGATAAACAGAAGAGGAAAGTATCACCTTCTGCAATCCATCTCCTCATTTTGTGTGTTCTTTTCACCTGACATTACAAAGTAAAATTATCTGGCACCTTGTCATCAGGTTTTTTCCGGAAGCTTGAAAACATTCAGGATTCTCTATGTGTCAAAGCATCTCTAGCAAGCTTATGGCAGGAAATACAATTTTTTAAACTGTATTTAGATGATTTCCTGGCAGTCTTTCTTCAATATCCTCACATGTATTGGCTTCCAGAACAGGTGGTCCAAAGTGATCCTTGCTGATATTTGTGTACCAAACATTGGAATCCAAGCCTGCTTTTTCAGGGATGTGTTCCTAATACCTGCCTGGGATTGCATTTCAGTTTGTTTGTTTTTCCTAAGACCTTTAACACATTATTCAGTGAGTTTTAATATAAAACAGTGATTTTATCTCCAGGTTTCTTTGGAGGAAGCAGCTGCACTGGAAGAGCCTGTGAACTAGGCCATTTGGGGATATCTGCTCTGTGATCTGCAGCATTGCATGGGGGTATCCAGCTCTCTGTGCAAATGCCTGGGAACCCACTGTGCTGTGTGGATGGGACTCTAGACTTCTGGTTCTCTAGTTTCGTTGATGTACTTCTATGCAGCTTGTCTCGGTTTAGAGACAAGTTAAGGAGAAAACGCTCTGGAATGAATGTTTCCTCTAAAGAAAAAGGCTTCAGCAAATCCCTTCGTGCCAATGAGAAAATGAATACCAGTGGGTGAAAGTGAAAAAACCCAGCTGTTTATTAACAATGTGCCCGCATGACACGGGAAAAAAAATGCATTAATGCTAGATATTGAATTGTCAGAACCTTACCCCACACCCACCCACCCACAGCAGAACAAAAAACATCCCTTATATGCCAGGGAAGAAAGAAACTGGCCAATGATATAGCTGGAAAGAACAAAATGGCACCCAGCTTTTGTCTCGGGGAAGAAGAAAAAAAAGTTCGCACACAGCTAGGGAAAAACAGCAGATGGGAACCTGGTACTCTGATGTTGGTCTCCTCACAGCAGATGAAGAAGGTGGATTTCGGTGTCGTTTCTCTTGTTGGTTCAACTTTTCCCAAGGTCTGGGGTCGGGTGGGGTGGCTTCTGCAGGTCCTGTCTCCCATCGATTGTCTGATCTTGGACCAAAACCAAGCTGAACAATTCAAGAAAAATCAAAAGCCACGGAAGGATTGCTGCTGCAGTCCAGGGAAAGAGCAAAAAAGAAGCTTCTTGCTTAAGCTAACAAAAACCCAAAGCAACAAAGTAACGCCCATCAGCACCAGAACCTAGAAGTGAAGCTTTGAACAAAAGCGGTGCAAAAGCTCCCCGCTCCCCTGGACCCACCTTAAAGTTACAGCAACCATTTCTGGGCATAAAGTAGATGATTAGGAATAGAGTATCATAATAATATCACCCCAAGACAAGCTCCTCATCACCAAGGGTAAATGCAGCCTTTCTGTAAACAAGAGAAATACGCTGTTTGGCACAGAAGAAAACTCAAACTGAAATTCATATTTTTGAGCAATTCTTACAATTCATGACTCAAATATCAGCGTGGAATTACACAGCTGCCCATATATTCTGGTTAGTATAATCCATTGCTGGTGAGAGGAGGCTTATGTTTTTACAGTATTGGCTCACATCCTCTGTAAATTTCTAGAAAGCAAAACCATTATCTGAAAGTACATAAATTTGAGTCACAGGTCTGTCTGTCCTCTTTGCCCTCTCTTCCATGATGCCTCAAGACTTTGGACTCTGATGTTGTCTTGGTTTAAGACAATCCAAGGCGAACATTCTAAAATTAGTTCTCCCCCTTTGTTTCAAACCAATCCCCTTCCACCAATAAGAGGAAACAAAATACGAGTAGATATAAATGAAAAAATAGCAGTTTACTAACAAGCCAAACAGCAGCAGGCAAAAAATAACAGTAAATAATTGCTAGATACAAAATTGCTAGATCTAAATCTCCCAAACACCCCAGTAACACAAATTTATAAAGGTAGAATATCCCTCCCTTTCAAGATTGCAGCCTTCACAGGCGACCACGTGGCTCAAAGGACAAAGGGAACATGGCATCAACCCTCCCTTCCCCCTTTGTGTCTCCGGTGGTGGCAATTCCTCTGGGTGGCTGCAGACAGGTGTTGCAAAATGCGCTCTGAAACAGGTGGTTTTGATTGCGATACAGCTTCTGCTCACAGTGCTCGTGTTGCAGGCAGAGCCACGAAGAAACCAGAGACAACTAGAGACAAGAGATTCTGCCTAAATGCCTCCCCTTTTAAAGAGCCTGGGACGCTCCCCTTCCCCCACTCTCTTTATATTTTCCAGCTGCAGGGTATTAAAGAGACAGTAACAATTTTTGGGCACAGATAGATATGGAATGCAACAACATTTTGGGTTACCTACAACAGATGTGAGACACACCTCTCACTGTGCTGTGTTCCTGTTAAATTTTAGCGTACATGAAGGAAGAAAACTTGCCAAGAAACCATACCTGCATTTCTCAGAAAAGACTGATCACTTGCACCCTAGATGTAACTACATGAAAAATGTTTATAAAAATATAGTATGTGAAAGGCTAATATATAGACAAACTATTCACATTACCAACAAACAGCAACATTTTTAAATTCTGTTTTAAATAGGTTTAGATATTCCTCTGTGTTTACTAGAGGTTGAGGTTATATTTAAAGGAATAAATGCTTTTTGAGAAGCAATTTAGGCTATTTAGCAGTGAGACAGTAAAATGTTGAGATAAGCCACGAAAACTGAGGTAAGTTAAATGGAACATTTTTAAAAATTTATTATGAGTTACTTTTTCAAGCTCCTCCTGACTGATTTATTTTATTAGCAAATAAACATTTAATGTGATTAGCAATTAGTGCTTCATAACTTGTTAACAAAGAGCAGAAGCTGTATATTGCTATCAAGGATTTGAAAGCACTGTGAACAGCCAGCCTCGATCATTCTGAGGTCTGCTGAGTTCAGATAAAGAGCCTGAAGCCCTAATTTGTTTATTCATAGCCTCTACTTCAGAGGTGAAAAATAGAAAGGAATGGTGTGGGAAATAAAAAATAATGCAAAGCAATTATTTGATAAAAGTTTTCAGAGTTTGTAATGCAATTTCCAGATCAGGCAGTTATTATTTGATTGTATTAGAAATGTGATGTGTAGATCATTACTGGGGGTGGATTGACATTGAAGTTCTTTTCTTTTAGAGTTGTCTTCATTGTCCTTCCCAAAAACCTCTGTTGTTCAACCTTGTGGTGAGAGATGCACAGCAAGAAAAGCACTGAAACAAGATTTGCTCCTTAATGTTAACCGGATCAAACAGTAGCAGGCTGTTCCTGAAAAGATAAGAGCCTACTGTGACTTATTCCCAAGAGAGGCCTTTCTAATATGAAACTCTTTAACTCTTGCATCAGCATGGGAGTGATTCCCTGTCATGAGTGGCTGGCTAGGGCTGCTATGATTGCACAGAAAGCTCTCCACGTAGCAGATGATCATACCAAAGTGTGAGCATGTCTAGTTACAGCTGAAGGAATCATTCATGTGGAAATTATGTATATTTGTGACTTTAATCTGATTTTCATAATCTTTTATGTTTTAGAACAGATTGTAATTTCTTCAAAGTTAGTTATTACTCTAGTGTACTTTTTAAAAAGCTCTTCGCTTATTTTTCTTTCAGGTTTGCTAACCTCCAAATTGAATATCTCTCTGTTGTATTCTGTGGTCACTCATTTGCCTACACACAGACTATATTTTTAAAAAAAATTTAGAAAAAGTAGTTTAACTGGTCATGCAGCTTTTTAAAAATTTATTTATAAAGTACTTTGAATAAATTATCAGTGGGAAAAATATGTGTTTAAACTGGAAAGAGAAGTTTATTAAGCTAGATCTCTAATTAAGAGCTAAAAAGCTATGTCTCTCTTCATGAGAGGAGCTGTTGTTTAACTGAGGCAATGGATCTAAGAGATAGTACCAAGGCAGATTGTGTGGTACAGATTTTTAGTTGGAAGTCAAGAGCACTTATCCTGAAAGAAGAGGTGGTCACAAGTTGGTAAAGGCAAAACAAGTTGAGAAGATAACTTCTTTGGAGAGAAAGGAAGAAGAGTTGGACTAAGGACAGAGCATGAAAACAGAAATCTTGGAAATGCTAGTACAGAATAAAAGGTAAAACAAAGAATAAAAGTGAAAACCTAAAGGGAATATTCCAAGGGAAACTGATAGTGATGGACAAAGGAAGCAGAGAGCAGAGCTATGCTTCCCTTGTCCATCTCTGATTAATGTCTGTATGCATGTTTAATCTGGGAGAGTGACAGTTACTTTTTCTGAGAAATGCTGACTAGTTTCATTTTTTTTCTCACATGATATACTTTAGGGGCTTGATGCAGTATTTCCCTCTTGCGTAGGAGTATTTATAAGAGGACAGAAAATCCTGATGTAACCTTGTATACTACCTGTTTGTTGTTGACTTTTAACAAACCATGCCATGATTCACAGGAACAAAATGTGTGCTGTACTGTTAAGGGCTCCTTGAAATATAATTTTCTGAGTTAGCAAAGGTTACTATGCTAAAACCCCAGTCATCATAATTTCCTTTAAGCCTCTTATAACAGAAAATATTAATTTCCCAAGGATTTTTTGTATCTGGTTATGGTTGCCTTTATTGCCAGTCCTTTCTATAAGTGCTTCTATTGCTAGCATTTAACCAAATTTATAACCAAGTGTGCCTGTGTGGTAGAATAAACTCAGTGCAGTGATACCAAAACTGTATAGCTGAGAGCTGTATAGCCATGTTAGCATGCCCACCAGAGCTGGAGAGGGATTTCATTAGTCAGGATGGAGCTTCTGGTCTAGCAAAGTTACACAAACTCACCCAAGTCTGATGTCTCTGTGCACCCCTACACTTACGCTTTTTGATCAACCTTCTGGTATTCATTAAGCTGTTGTATCTGTCTCCTTCCTTTGCTGCAACAGCTTCCAATCCTGTAAGTCAAACAACTTTAGACATTTGACAGCAGGATAATTGAAATATCAAATTATAAGAAATAAAAAAAAATTGATATAATTTTTGATTGTAGTTCTCTGCAGCAATCTAGTCTTTCCAACTGCAGAAATCAGGTTTTGGGGATTTATTTCATGAGAAAACCAAGGGCTCAGTTAATGGATGAGTGTAAATGCAATGCTATGTGTTGCTAGCAGTACAGCCAGTACCTTTTTTCAGGAAGAAAATGCTCTTATGTTCTTGACAAAAGTCAGTGTAAATATTCTGTCCTGTGGGTCACCAGTATGCCTACATGCATGGAGGCTCTCAATATATGTCTATCTTTATGCTCCTCTATGCTATCTAAATACAACTAAGATGCAGATAAGCTTCAGCAAGGGCTTCCAGCTAACCTCAGCTGCTCATAAGTTTTCTTCCTGGCAGCATCCTCCTTCCCACAGCTTCCTCAAGTGGTGACAGTGAATCTGTTTCCATTTCCATACTCAGCCTTTTCCTAAGCTGGCAGTGAGGGGACTCACCTTGCCCAGGGACACAGTGAGTCAGCAGAACAGCTCAGTGCAGAGGAGCTGAACCAGAGCAGTAAACTCTGAGTGAGCATGGTTGTGAAAAAATGCTTATTTACAAAAAGCCCTCTTATTTTTATGAAAGGAAAAACAACTGAGCTGATGCTTCAGTCCAATAAAATTTCTTTTTCAAGAGTACATTTGACTTACAAAAGTAGCAACATCTTCCTGTCACAGACTATATTATCAGCTGGGAAGTGTGTATCTGATCTCTCAGGAAAAGATAAAGAAAATTAAGATACACCGTTTCGATACTGGTTCAGCCACTACAGATGTATCAGAAGACCCTTCTGACCTGCGGGCTACAAGCGCAGTCCTGTAAATTGCCTAGTAAATGTTGAGAATACATATTAGAGGTTTCTTGTATGCCTAGATGTGTTTTCAGTTTTCCAGTAACTCTCCTGTATCTGCTTTTTTCGCTCTACACATGGAAAGCTCATAAATTTGAACTAATCTGGACAAGAAATAAATTCTAGAAATGGTAAAGTCTTTCACCACACTTCTCAAGGGTAAACTGTCTCAATTTACAATTTAAAAAAAGACAAAACCAAACAGCAAAACAAAGCACAAAAACTTTCCTGATCTAATATCTTCATATACACAACCCAAAATGTAGGAATTAAATTCTTGCTGTCATATTAATCGATGATAAAATAGACTTTTCAACCAGAATTTATGTTTTGAAGTCTATGGGGAATTTTAATGTAAAATAAAATGCAGTTTCCTATTGGCACAATAATTCTAACAAAATGAGGTATAATAATTGTGTTTTAAAGGCCAACATTAGACACACTTCTTGAATGGCATTGGAAATTGTTCTCCTAAGTAAGGAAGTCCTTTTTTATAATGGGTTTTAATCACATGGAAGCTGCACTTACTGACTCAAAGGTCAATTTAAACAAAAGTGGACTTCAAAAATGCAGACCTTGTAGATAGGAAAGAAAATAATAATACCTGTCCTTGAATAGGGGAATTCTGATTATCCTTAATTATGGACTCTTGTGCAGTTTCTTGTGTAGATTACTAAACTCTATGAAATCGGTTGACTGAACAGATTTGTTGTTCTCAAAAGAATTTCATCCCTGAATTACTCAGCTCTCACCTCAAATTACAGTTAAAATTTGTAGATGTCACTGTAATGGTCTCTTTATGCAGCATACAAAAATCAAGCTCTCTGTATGCCACAGAAGAAGATTAAAACACAGTAATAAAGCAGTGTGAGTTGGTACTTCAGGACAGTACCATGTCCATCATGTCTCTCTCACTTAATGGAAGTTGTTCTATCCTTGTGCTTGAGGGGTTTTTTGGACTGTGATTTGCTTGATATGTAACAGCATATTTATATCTGATCTATAGTACACTGTAGTACTTTGCAGAAAGAGAAGAAGGAACTCTGGCTACGAAAGAAGATCTAGGTCCTGCAAGCTTGGAATAAATGACAGTGCTGTTGGACAAGGGGCAAGCTAGAGTTTTTCCTGCCGTCCCATGCTATGTATAGGATACAATGTATTCTCCTGATATGGACATGCCTTGACTCTCTTGAGGAATATCTATTTCCTTAAAGTTAGGCAATGTACAAAGTGAACTCTGAAGAGTTGAATGTTCATTACCTTTCATATCACAGCTATTGCTAAGGTTCCTCAACTGTTTGAAACTATTTGAACTATTGTGTATGAGTTTCCAGATTTGTGATTTGGAATTATATGGGGAAGAGGGAAGAAAATTCCTCAAAGAATAAGTTTCTTGAAGGGAGTGTTTAGAATGGCTCTGTTATTTCAGATTAAACCTTGTTAAAAATCTCTGTTCACAGACTATTCACTTTCTTCATGGCTGGTTATCTACAGTAAGTCTTACTGCAGTATGTTCTGAATTAAAACTGATAGAAAAATCCTTTTGAGGATAATTTACCTTGTGACACAGAAAAATGGCAAAAGATGTTATACCTTTTCGGACAGGGTAAAGAGTTCCAGTTTATCTGCAGGTGAAATTTTTCTGTCCATAACTAGAAATTAAGATACCTTGCAGTTTAATGTCTAAATATTTATTAATGCAACTCAACTTTAGGTCACTGAACTGTGGCCATGTAAGTGTCTAATTATGTTTCGGTCCTCATCTCTTTCTGTTGCTGTCTTTACTCTGTTGGCATCTTTTTATAATGTAAAATCTGCTCACAGCAGAAATAATTGCGTTAAAATTATCTGACAGTGATTGTATAGTTGTTTGGAGAGAAGTTAGATAGGGGAAAGTGATGGAAAGTTAAAGCTCAACATTTTATGGCATGTTGCGGAAAACATATTTCATTCTTTCACTTGTGCAGTAATCTCTCCACTACTTTCTGGACTTTCTATCCTGTACAAGGTAACAGGGTAGATTCCCCTGCTGCTGCTTCAAATTCTTCTCTAAACTACCATGTCAGCATAATTCTATTCATAGTCCTAATCTCTTTGATTACTTGATTGATTCCCTTCTGATGTCCCTTAAATGTAATAGAGATGACTTTCCAAGTTGTCCTGGCATGGAGGTGAAGTTTTGCGGGGTCCCCTCTATGCTAGAAATGCATTTGCTGGGGTAAAACTTCTTTTAAGTTTAAACAGTATTCCTCAGAGGGTTTTTTCTGTTTTCTTTTTTGGTTTGGGTTGGGTTCTTTTGTTTTGTTTGGTTTTGTTCTTTATTAGAGCAGACAGACTCACTACTATGAAAAAAAATATTCTTAACTATTTTTTTTCCTTCTGAAAGGGTATATATTGACAAGAACTCCAAAGCATAATATTGTAGAGTGGGAATTAATTAATAGGAATAAGAGGTATGGGATTGTTGGAAAAATCTGCTCTGAGCAGAGACTAGCAGATTTCCTAGGGATTATCATATACTGGAATAGGCCCAGCACTTCCCAACTGCTCCTGAACAGCACAAGAGCCATCCTACAGGATGTAGGATAGCACAAGAGCTGTTTCTCTTGAGAAAGAGCCCATCTGGGGGACTGGGCTTAGGCTGACTCTGAGACAGGTAATTTAGTCTAGATGCTCTGGATGTAGAGTGCTTTATTTTGTAACCCAAATTCTGCAGTAAATTGTTCTTATCTCCACATTTCTCAAAAGAAGCAAAAAAAAAAAAAAGGTAAAATGGGGAGGGGAAGGCAGAAGGCATTGGTATTTCTGGTCTGCATTCCACTGCTTCTTTCTATGGATTTGGGCTACTAATGCTTGACTGTGGGTGCTGTGATGAGGGCTCCTACTCAGGGGGGTGAGGAGGAGCAGGTAGCAATGGGAAGGTCACTTGATGCTGTTACATAAGACGCTGAGTCCACTGCAATTTGTGCTCAGCAAAGCTGCCTCTGACGTACGTCATATGAATGACAAGCCCGTAGTGGTGTCCAGTGCTACCTGCAGCAGCAGTGTAACCTTTTAGTGAAACTGTCTGTGTTTTCTCTATGTGGAGAGCCTGATGGATGTAGGAAGGTGGTTATATGAAATAAAGTGCAGCTTTGTGGTTGATCAAGCTTGACTTCTGTTAAGGATAATTGCATTTTAGAAGGATATTGCTTCAAGCAGTACATGTCTGTCTATTTATATGATTTCTGAACACTCAAGGAGGATTCTTCCCTGTTTTTTTCCAGGGATTGAGAAATTCTTGTTCTGATCTGCAATTTTTAATAGATTTCGTATACTTTCAAATGCTGCTTTCATAGTTGGTAATGAAAAATATTCCTTATCCATATTCATAAGGAGTATTACCACAGTATCACTGTGGTAAAACAGTCTATTTTTTCCTTTCCCAAAATGACCCTGGCATGTTTATATTTAGACCAGTGTTGTAATCCCTGTACAGTGATTTTCCCAGAGTTCTGCACTTGTGACACTGAGAGAGAGCTTCAGGCATTCACAGACGCATATTTATTCTGAAACAAAAGTGTAAGTAGCTGAAGATTAGATTAAGAAATTCTGTATCAACATGGTACTCTGAATCTGAAAAACTAGTCTTAAATAATGTCATCTCATCCTAAATTCAGAGCAGCTTTAGAAACGGATTAGTTAGTTATGGGAAGAGAAAGCATTAGGACTCATATTTGTAGCACTGTTAACCACAGTGACTTGCACTTAATTACACAGTTTTATATTAATCACCAGCATTGCATTTATATTGTTTCACCATCTGTGAGGACTGCAGTGTTTTAGGCAGACACCATTTTAAGCACTACTGAAATGCAGCTTTCTTTTGAAGAATCTGGCAAATGTATCACAGTCCGTAGTAGTACTGACAGTGGCTGAGGGCAGGAAGAGAAGAAAGGACAAAGTTAGTAAAGGTAGAACAGAACTACTTGAACTATTTTATTCTTAGTGTTGTGAAAAATATGCTGTGAACAATACCTGAGATTAACAAGATTTAGCTTCTCTGCTTTTATAGGAAGACATCTCTGATGGCCTCCTAATAACCTGCTGAGGTGCTGAGATTAATTTGAATTTGGGGAAGCAATGGCATCTGCTGAGCAGCTGATTTCTTGCAGCATCCAGAATTTGCATTGTAGTTATCAATCTTAGTAGGTATCTTGTTCATAAAATTCCTCTCCCAAGGAAAATAAAACAATTAAGGTTATGAAAAGACGCAAAGCTATGCGTAATAGCTCTGTCCTGTTATTACTTTGCATTCTATGAGCTTTTGATGTAGAGCACTGGGTTTTTATAAAGAGGAGCATGGGGATAACTTGGCAAGGACTAAGTTCAAAGGAATAGTGTCATTATTCAGGCAACCTTTCCTTTAGGGGGCATGTTTGCATCTTAAGTTGCCTTAATACTGTCATGGTTTAGGAATATTTCACATAATCACCTGCCCTTATTTTCATTGATTTGCTTGCAGGCCTATAGGAATCATAGCAGTCAAGAGCATTACATGGGCTATATTAGTGTGAGTCACATTGAAATTACGGTAGGGGAGCATAAATAGACCTGGAGTACTGATATAAAAGTCTTGTCCTAAAGCTTTATCTCTCAGCAGCATAAAATCTAAAAGAAGCATCAGATTTTAATGTGTTTTATATCACAACAGATTTGATCATGAGTCAATGTAAGGTTTCTGTCTCTTAGCTCTGGGATTATCATTGAGAATTAGGAAATTACATCTTTAAAATTGGACTTACTAACAAACAGCTGATTCCTTCAGCTGTATTAAATAAAGCTTTTCCCACATTCTAATTTATTAGTGGAGTCAGAAGAGGCTTTTGTGTGGTACTTGATGAAGTTACATTTCCTTAGTGCCATAGTTCAGATTTCAGTACGAATGGAGTTCTTAGCATTGTAAAAGGAAGTGTCAGTCTCCTTTTCTCCAGGCTAAATAACCCCAGCTCCCTCAGCCGCTCCTCATACGACTTTCTCTCTAGACCCTTCATCAGCTCCATTTACTTTCTGTGGACTTTCTCCAGGACCTCAATATCTTTCTTGAAGTGAGAGGCCCAGAACTGGACACAGTACTCGAAGTGCAGCCTTTCCAGTGCTGAGTACAGGGGGACAATCACTGCCCTGGTCCTGCTGGCCAGACTTTCTGATACAGGCCAGGATGCCATTGGCCTCCTTGGACATCTGGGCACTCTGCTAGCTCATGTTCAGTTGCTGTCAACCAGCAACGCCCAAGGCCTTTCCCTCTGGGCAGCTTTCCAGCCACTCTGTCCCCAGCCTGTAATGCTGTGGGGGCTTGTTTTGGCCAGAGTGTGTGGCTAGCACAGGTTTTTCCCATGAGAAATTTTCTTGTGTTTTATAAATAAAGATAAAGTTTGGATGTTGTTGGAACAGTGTCCCAGAACTTTGACAGTGCAGGCCTGGCCAATCAGGCCTGGGGGAAGGCTTCTGACTGACCAATCTGGGTGACTTTTGAGAACTCTATATATGTGATGAAATCAAAACAATAAAGGTCATTCCTTCTTGCCACTGAGAACTGGTGCCTTCATTACTCTGCTAGCTGCTCAACAGCGACAAGAGTGCAGGACCTGGCACTTGGCCTTGTTGAGCTTCATATCACTGGATTCAGCCCATCTATCCAGCCTGTCCAGGTCCCTCTGCAGATCGGTAGATCAACACTCCTGCCCAACTCTGCGAACTTACTGAGGGTGCTACTCAATCCCATCATCCAAATAACTGATAAAGATATTAAACAGAATTGGTCTGAATACTGAGCCTTCAGGAGCTCCACTAATGACCAGCTGCCATCTGGATGTAGCACCATTCTCCACCACTTTCTGGGCCTGGCCATCCAGCCACTTCTTAACCCAGCAAAGTGTGCACCTGTCCAAGCCTCAGGCTGCCAGCTTTTCCAGCAGAATGTTGTGGGAGACAGTATCAAAGGCTTCGCTGAAGTCCAGGTCCATCCACACCCTTTACTTCATCCACCAGGCAAGTTACCTGGTTACAAATGGAGATCAGGTTGGTCAGGCAGGACCTGCCTTTCCTACACCTGTGCTAAGTGGGCCTGATCCCCTGGTTGTCCTGCATATGCATTGTGGTCCACTGAAGATCTGTTCCATAACCTTCCCAGACACCAAGGTCAGGCTGATGGGCCTGTAGTTCCCTGGATCCTCCTTCCAACTCTTGGTGTAGGTGGGCATCACATTGGTTAACCTCCAATCATCTGGAACTTCCCTGGTTAGCCAGGACTGATGACAAATGGTAGAGAGTGTCTTGGCAAGCTCTTCAGTATCTGTCATCTCCTTCAGTATCTTCAGGTGGATTTCCTCCAGCCCTGTAGACTTGTGAGTGTCTAGGTAGCACATAAGGTCACTTCACTAATTCTTCTGGGATTACAGGGGGTCTACTCTGCTCCCTGTCCCTGTCTACCAGCTCAAGGAGCTGGTTGATACCCCATCTTTCTGTTGAAGACAGAGTCAAAGGAAGCATTAAGTGCCCAGCTTTGGATCCAGTAACACTTGAAGATTTTCCTTGGCCATCATTTTGTTATTAATGCATTAAAAAAAACCCACTTTTTATTATTTTTCACAGCAGTGGCCAGATTGAGTTCTAACTGAGCATTCTCCTTTCTAATTTCCTCTCTGCATGACCTGATGACATCCTTGTACTCTTTGTGACTTGCCTGCCATTTCTTGTGATAAATTATCTTTTTTTTTCCTGAGTTCTGGCAAAAGCTTCCTGTTCAGGCAGACCAGTTTTACGTGAGAGCTTGCCTTTTAGCACATAGAGATGGTTTGCTCCTGCACCTCCACAATTTCCTTCTTAAAGTATGTCCAACCTTCCTGGATCTCTTTGTTTTTAAAGGCTGTTTCACTGGTGAACCTCTGAACCAGTACCCTGAACAGGCTGAAGTCCACCCTCTGGAAGACCAAGACAGAGATTTTGATGACCCCCTTCCTTACTTCTCTGAGAACTGAAGACTATCATTTCATGGTCACTGTGCCCAAGAGACCTTCAACCACGACATCAGTCACCAGCCATCTTCTCTGGTCTAGCAGAGCACCACCCCTTGTTAGGCTGACTTACCAGGCTGTGCCAGGAGGTTATCTTCCACACATTCCAGGAACCTTCTGCAACTTCCCAAAAGAACTAGGGGGTCATGTTAGTGAAACTTCAGCCAGCTGTTTATAAAATGCTTCATCTGCCTCTTCATCCTGGTTGGGTGGTCTATAACAGACTCCCATCAGGATGTCTGCCTTGCTGGATTCTTTCTGATTCTTACCCATGGACACTCAATATTACCCTCACTATCCTTGAGCTTTATCCTGTGGAAGGGCTCTGGTTCACAGACCTTGGTCCTTGCACACCTTGCAGAGTGCTGGCTGCAGGTGGCACAGAGCTTCTCGGGGAAGCGCTGCAGGGGAAGGCACTTACATGACGGACAAAGAGATGCAGGCTCTTAAATGAGGACTTCAGGGAGTTTATTGAAGGGTGGAGCGGTGGAGAGATGAGGGGAGGAAAGCAGGCTGAAGGCTTTGACCAAAGAGCCAAGAGCAAGGCTGTGCAGGGGGTTATAAGGGGCACATGCAGGGGAGGAGTTTTGGCACGCAGGCCAGTAGGATTGCAGGAAAGAAGGACATACAGAACCTTTAACCAATGAACTCAGCTTGGAGGAGGGAGGAACATAAGACTGAACCAATGAGGAACAACTCATAAACAGAACAAAGCTGAAGATTCGGGAACTCAACCATATAAGGACAGGGGAGGAGGAGAGGCAGGAAACCAACCAGGCACACTTAAGGTGCATATTAATATTTCAAGGCTCAGAGGATCTTGGGAGTGATCTAAACAGTCACCACAAGTTAGAAGTCCTCCAGCTCCCAAGGCTCCTCCAGTGCCTCACTGTCAGATGGTGTGCCCCAAGCGGATAGCTCCGCAAGAGCGACTGCAACTCTATCCAGTCAAAACTCTCCCTAATGTCCAGAGCCACCACCTTCCTCTCCTTCCTTGCCTGTCTGCTCGTAAGAGCTTATAACCATCCATTGCAGCATTTCGGTCCTTGCATGTTTATAGCCTTGTGTTTACAGAGGTCATCCCACATGCATGGTCAGAGCAGGGGTGGTCCTAACAGCTTGATCTAGAACAGGGACTTGCAGTAAAGTAGAAAAGGTGACTGTTTAATATTAAACTGCTCCTGTGACAGGAAATCAGTGTGGTGACCCCATTGTAAAGATTGCAAACTTTTAGCTATCTAAAGTACCTGTTGTTTTGCTGAGAAGAAAAGTCATAGTCTTTGCAGAAACTTAAATGTAATAAATGCAATAATGCAATAATTTCATTTCAGGAGCAAGGCAGGGATTAGTCAATTTGAGAAAATCCAATCCAACACTAACAACTTCACACCTTTTCCACCTGGGGAAAGAGCTGGCCTGACAGCTTTTTGAGATCTCTCATCCATGATCTTAAGGGCGTAAACTGACTCCAGAGTAGGCAACTATATCACTGCACATACGTGGAGGGCCTTTTTTCCTCCCATGAACAGGATTTGGCAAAGAATAAGCCATGTTCCCGTTGATCAATGGACTGGGGAGGCCTTAAAAGACTTTTGTTTCTAAAATTCAGAGATGTGGGTGCAATTTTTTGGTTTTTTCCTCCCATGGTCCTCACAGACTACTGCAGTTGTTTTAGCTTTATCAGCATTGGGAAAATTTAATAGACTGCATCTTACAGTGTGTAACATAATACTCAGAGATAAATTGTAAGAGATGCAAACTATTGACCAACTTCCACAACTTCTAGATGTCAGCTATTATGGGACCTTTTGCTGTGGAATGCATGAAATCTTTCTATTAGATTATTTCATTAATGTTATGGTAGATGAGAGGATCCTGAAAACAATAATCTGTTTTACTGGAAACCTGGAAACCAAAATTTTCTTCAGCAACAGGGATGTGCTGAGACTCAGACTGAAGTATTAGTATTTCTTATTAGCTGGCTCAAGAAGAGGTCTATAATTATACATAATTATAATATAGGGGTTCTCCCCTAAATTTTAAAAATTTGGCATCATGGGAAGATACACATGGGTTTGCATACCATGGAGCAGGGTACCTCTCCTTCCTTTTCAGCCTTTGTGTAGCCATTCCTTCTTCTGCATTCCTCAGCAGCCAGCCATCAATACTTTCTGCTGTGAAAAGCTGGTTTTCAAAGGACAGATCTAATGTTTGACTGTAGTATATACCATGCTGCCTGAAGTTTGGTCATCCAGATATTTTAGATAAATTGAGACTGACTTGATAGTTGTCATTGCCTTGGCATTTTAAAACAGTTCATCAAACTTCTCATGAGTTGCCTTGATACTATGCTTCATAGCACCTGGTTAACAGAGTAAAATACCAGATAAAGACAGCAATTCTATTTGGTTATATAGGGTGATGCTTCCATCAAAACTGAAGGGGACCTCTAGGGAGGTAGTCCAAACACATTTTGGGGTGCAAACTGGAAAGCTTCCTCTACCATATAGGCAGGCAAAAGAGGGACAGTCACAGTGTAGATCACTCTACAGTGTTACTGTAGACTTACACTGGTCTTCTTTCAGTTTGTTTTGCAGGTTTTAGAAGGAAGTGTTCTTCCTTTTGTATAAAGTTGTTCATTTTCCTCTTAACTTGAAACAGCATAAGATAATCAGAATATTCACTCTGAGTGTGAATGCTACAAAATATACTGTGTAAGACTGGATTTTCCAGAAGCCCTCCTACAAGACTGGCAGACTTTGGTTCTGCTGCACATGGGCCAAGGCCTAAACACCCTAATATACTTCCCCCCACATGATTAATCCTGTTGACTGAAGGGACTTACATCATTAAAGTTATGATCTTCCTTGGTCAGGAGAATCCTGAAGCTACCCAAGATAAATATCTCCTGACAGACAGTTTATCCCTGCAACTTTAGTTATGTTATTAAACAAGCTTCTGTGCTATTACAATGCATGAAGACACCTTTGTTAGTCAGAAGCAATGTCTCTAAATATTTAAATAACAAAACCAGTATGTTTTTAAAGCTACCTAAGAACATCACAAGGTTCCTAGTGGTCGTCTTACACTCTTTAGTACCTGTGGGGTACTTCCGTATTCCTAGAAAAACTAATTTATATTTATATAAATGAACAAAATGTTATGACTGTGGTGCTTTTCTAATCTTTTATTAGCTGCCAGAATTCAAATTTATATTTATAAATTTCTACAGTTCTACTTGCCTTTTAAAGTCATTATAGTTCATTACGTGAAAAGCATCTTTTATGAAAGCATTTAATAAAAATCACTAAATACATGTCTTTGTTCAGAAATTACTTGCTGCAGAAGCTACTTTACACAGCTGAAAGTTTCAGGGACAAAGGAAAAGAAAATAAAATCAGTCTACACTTGGAGAACAATTTCCTATAAGCTTTGATTAAGTTATTTTTGCACCAATATCTTTAAATTTTAACTTTTTGCTACATGAAATATGACAGCTTTAGTAGGTATGATAGATGATATTAAGTAATAGTTGCCATATGTATCAGTTTATTTTGGGGAGTGATAGAGAAACTAATCCTGCTCATCTTTCTCACACATTCAGATCCACAAATCCAATTACTTGAGTGAAATAAATGAGATGTTGACCATTTTATATTTTATTTGTACTCTGTTATATGTGCTTGTTTAGTTCTTTATGTTGCTCAACAGTTGTTTAGGCATAGTGTTGATGCATGTATTCAGATTAATGCTGTCCTTTTGGCTTATTGCAAGATTAATTTTAGGCTGGCACAGCTGCTTAATCAATTCCTGTGCCTCAGTTTTCTCCTCCTAGAAAGTAAGCTGTTATAGTCCAATCCTGAAATGATTTTTAAAGGTGCTTGGATGATAGTTATTTACTGTTGTGATCATGGTGGATAGGAGTGTTTATACTGACTGTACACTTGAGGTCCAAACATAACAAGACACTGAGCAATGTGTAACTTTTTGATAAGAAATGTGCAGTGGTTTTTTTTCATAGGATTTAGTCCTGAATATCAAACTGCTGTAGTTTAATCTCTTTTTCAGGTAAGATCATTTTCTGATCCATTTTGACATGTTAGCTGATTTTTTGTGCTTAACACTTTTCTTTTTACCACCAATTTTAAAATATATCGAGTGGTTCTAGTCATATTATTAAAAGAGAAGCTGGAAAGAGTCTAGAGAAAAACCAAGAAAAAAGTTGAACATTAGAAAACTTGACTACAATGGGAGGTTTTTCTTACCTGTCCTTATCCTCTTTCTGTATTAAAATGTTTTTTTGTCTACAACCTGAATTTTTCTCTTTATTAATCTTGCTCTCACTGTGATATATTCTTCTGACTTGCTGTTTGTCTTAATAAGGACCATTAAAAGGCTTTAGAATGTTGCTCCAGATGAACAGTATCCTCAGAAGAGCATTATTTCTCTTGCAAGTAAAATAGTGTTCCTCCTATCATTTCTTTTCCATCATTGCAGATAGACTCCTTTTCTGGACATCTTTTGCCTGGAAAGTGTCACTGTTGGAGAGCTCTTAAATGGTTTGTTTTCACAGCAGCACATTGAGTAGAAGGGGACTCATGTTTCCTCAGCAAAGAAAAAACTTCTCTGAAAAGAACTCTACCTGTACTCTGCACGCTGGTAGTCCTTGGTGATCTCACAGCATCACTTTTTTTTTTTTTTTTGCTTTTCGATAGCCCTTTCACTAAAAGGCCAAGTCCTGGAGTGAGCATGAAGAAATAATACACATAACTCCTAAGAACAGGCAAGCTGATCCTTAATAGCACTTAACAAGAAAAACAGAAATATACGTTAGCTGAGCAGACTTAGAATACTTTAATGTTACAAGTTTTGACCTTCAGTAATTAAAAAATGCTGAATAATTCTGGAATTATGCAATGAGAAGGAAATAGGGTAGCTTTCTTCAGAAATATCTGATTAGCACATAATACTAGCCATATTATGCTAGTTTAATTTTTTCTTTATAGAGATTATCTTAGAAGATTTGTGACTCTGAGGAGATTATGCCTTCACAAATTCTCCCAATAAGTCTGAAATAAATCTGTTTTGGATCAATAAATTCTGACAAAGCTATTTTTAAAAAAGAAAGACCTGGCTGGTTTCAAATATTTACCAAGTTTTTAGATTTGCTGAACCAAGTTGATATTCTCTATCTACATTTTCATACTTTTGGGAGCTCAATTAAAAAAAAAAAAAAATTTCATTCAGTCTAGAGAAGAATGAATTTCCCTGGAAGTGTTACATCAGTATCACTGTCTTTCTCAAGATGAGGAGAGAGGAGGGAGGTTTGGAGCATCCTGGTAGTGAAAAGTACCTCCTCAGCAACTGTTGCCATGTCAGACACATCACTGATACTTAGTGTGTGTCGCTGTTGAGCCGCTAGCAGAGAAAGAAGACCCGGTTCTCCGTGTGGCATAAAAGAGTGTATTTCATTATTTAATTCCAACTTATATAGACTTTTTAAAGTTCACCCAGATTGGTCAGTTCGAAACCTCCCCCTAGGCAGATTGGCCAGGCCTGAACCGTCCAAATCTCAAGACACTGTTTTTAATAACATCCAAATTTTATCTTTGTTTGTAAAACACAGGAAGAAGAGAGAAAAGAATTCTCACGGGAGAGGTCTGTGCTAGCCACAAGTGTGCAATATTTTCATGATCTGTGAAGAAACAGTAAATTCCTCCACAGATGAGCATCAATCTGCAAAATGTTTTGCAAAGAACTAGACAAAGTTATCTTCATGTACTGCCTTGCTATGTGTGGCATGACATGAGATTGTCTTAACAGATGGTGAAATATTTTGCTGGCAAGCTGCCAAACCATGCTAGAAACTTCTAGTTTTGTTTCCTCAGGGCACCATTATATCAGTTCTGTAATGTAGGTTGACCTGAGTCTGCAGAGAGAAATCCCATCTTTGCTGGACATGAAGGAGCCTCAATGTGGGCAGCATCTACACCCTCAGTGCATATTGGATCAAATGCGGGTGTCTTCTTCTAGCCTCAGCCAATTCCTTTCCAAGAAGTATCTGTGGAAATGTCACAGACCAGACTGAGGAGGCAGTCAAGATTAGGCATCTGCATTGCTACATTGAGCATATGGATTAATTTAGAAGCAAAACTGATAAGACACAAAAATACTGGTAGCCTGTCTTGTAGATATAGTGATGTAAGTGTAAGGAAAATAATTTCAACTGTTAGCTCTTTGACACTGAGAGATGAGAAAAAAGTAAGCTTCATTAATTAGCCATGTCATGAATGGCTCTAATCTTGTCTCTATTTGGCATCATCTCTACACAGTTACTGTGTAAGTATAATTTTTTGTTTAAGGATGTGGATTACAATCTCACAAGCAATCATTAGAAAAATGTATTTTATCAAATCAAAACATGTCTTTTATAATTTTTTTTCTTCCCAGCAACTCTGACAATTTCTTTAAAAGCTTTTATCTGGTTCTTCTTCTACATTGAAGGATTTGCTGTCATTCACAAATTACCTCTGCCTGACTTCTGTGATGAGAAGCAACCTAGAGATACCTATAATGCTATCAAATGAGACTTACCAACTTCATATCATTCTACTGAAAGGACATCTTTTGCCACTAATGCTCTTTATCTACTTAATGCCAAAATTAATTTAAAAATTAATAAACCAATTATAAATAAACCAAATAAACCAAACCAAAAAACCAATAAACCAAAATTAATAAACCAATTTTTATTCAAAAGAAATAGAGAAAATCACATACAGCAGTGGGAATATAAGGGGAAGTAGCCTGAAAAGCATCACTATTGAAAACTAAAGCCTAGTTACCTTAAATTCTGTGATCCACTAAAATCGTATCATTAAAGCTGAATGAACAAGACTCTGCTATATGTATCCTATGGAACTAGACAGTGGGAGAATGCATATGCACTTCAAGGTCTATATTGAATGAGATCTTTACATTTGGCCATGTGACTGAAAAGCTTTTTGTTTGAATGTGGCTTTTTTGTTGTTTTTCTTTTTTCTGGAGTGCCAGCAGCATATTTGCTGTGATAAATCCAGAGAGACAGTCTGTAAACAGTCTGTGAAGAACAAAGTTGTCTTTTTCCAGGTAGAATTTAAATGTTTGGTTAAGAAATGAAACTGTAGTAGCTACAGAGAAATTAGAAATTTATATTCAATATCTCTCTTTCTTTGATCACAAAAAAAGCTTTTCAATTTATAATTCACATATTGTCTGTTAGGGATCCCTGCTGAGGACTTTGGTATGATAAATTATCTTAGTTTACTTGTCTGCAAGAATGAGCTTTAGTGGCTGTTCTGTACAGGAGACTGAATTGTTTATTGTGTTGTGGCTGCTTCCAGCTTAGAAAGATTTTTATGCTAAATGTTTTTCTATGTGATTTTAATGTTCCTTTGACAAGATCTCAAAAGCTAATTTTTAAGAAGTTCCATATTGTCAATTACTCAATTTTTAAATAACAATCCAAGTTCAATTTGAATAGTTTAAAATTGAAGTTTTGTCAATGGCAATTGCTTTGTATTTGATTCTGTGCTTTTTATTACTTGGAAATATTGTGGAAGAAAGATTTTCCATAAAGTTTTTGGCTGCTTAGGCCTTTTTTTTCCTCATTCTTAAGGACTAGGAGTATCAAGTAAAGAGAGAGCAAAAGAACTAGCTGGTCACCAGGTAAATATAGACATCAGAAATTAAATTATTAATAATAGTTTTTTGGTAGAATCTGCAAAAAAGTTGAGAGACTGGTCCCCTTGTCTTCAGTGCAATAAAGGGCAGAGGGCCAGATAATCTCTTCTTTTGAAAAGCTTGCAGCCCGAGAGATATTAGAAGATCATGTAAATCAAGTTGTCACATGAACAAATCTCTATCAAGACACTAAATACCGTATTTCATCTATTGCTGATGTTTTTTGGAGGGAACAGTTTTAAGGAAAGTGTCTGCTAAACAGTAAGGATAGAGGACAAACCAAAGGGTAGTAAGAAAGTGGATGAACTGGTAAGAGGGAGGGAAATAAGAAGTAATGAGGAGGGTGTGAACCTGAGTGCACAGCTAGTTTCAAGAAGGCTGAGACAAACTGGTCACTATTAGAAAGCTATCCAGGTGCTTTTCAGCTACATGAGTAAGTACAGGCAGAAATAACAGAGGACAGGATTTTTTTTTTTAATTCAGCAGAGTAATGTTTTGTTTTATTTAGGATGCAGTAAAGGACATAAAACTTCAGCCAAAGATATCATTGCTAATTGTTCAGGCAGTTAAATTTAGACCTTGTTCAATCAAAAGAAGTAATCAATCTTTTCAAGAAGTATGAGAGGAGCAATGGCCAAAGAAGGGCAAAGAGATTGCCTTTTCCATTCTTTGAGATGTCTCTTTGTCTCATTTCTTCTCTTCAGTATAGCTTTAGTGCAGACACGCTGAACACAGCAGATTTCTGTACTCTATTCACAGGATGGCCCAGAGGTTAAGATGCTGATCTAGAATAATCAGATGTTGGCTTAGTATTAACATTCTCTGAACTTGGTGTAGAAGTTACTTGCCTTTCCTGTACCTTTTTTGCCCAATGGTAAAGTGAGCGAAAAATGAACTGTTATTAAACAATTCTGTAAGGAAACAGAAAACTCAAAAGTTTGAGGATCGTAGGTGTTGCTATGCTATTAATAGTTCAGTTCATCAGCCCACACATAGGCTGCTTGAGTTGTATTCTGCATTGCTTCAAGCTGCCATCCTATGTCACGTTTGCCACCTCCACAGAGGTGTTTGAGACATCCTTTGTGATCTGAGATGATTATGGGGAGGCAAAGGAATCAAACCCATGGTTTCTCTAAGTTGATTCTTTGTTTTTAGCTTGGTCCCTATTCTCTCATAATTCTTTCTTTGATTTCTCACTCTTTTTCTGTATATATGTTGATCTATGTTGTTTATTGTTTCTTTCCATTTTGTTTTCCTGTTTAAGCTACATTCTATGAAAATCACTTGCCATGACTATTCCAGCATCTTTACCTCTGTCATATTGGCTAGTCTCACACAGAGTCACACCATCTAGGGAATAGCTTCTTTATTTTTTGAAGCTGTGCCAGGTTTTCACATCCACTGGGGATAAGCACCTTTCAGAATACAGACAGGGAATGTCTGATAAGCCACCTTATCATGTGGAAGAGCCCCATAGCATTAAGTCTTGTGAAGCTGCTAAGCAAAAAATAGAAGTCTCTAGCAGTACACTGACATAGCTAATAGTATTCCTTCCCTTTTCATAAGCAAAATGAGACCTTTGTAAACTTGAAAGCTCATCCTTCAGTTTCCTTGTATTTCTACTGCCCAGCTGAGTTTTACTGCTGGGCCTCTTAGAGTCACACTTATAGCTTACTTAGCACACTTATAGGTTACTTAGAACAGTAACCACCTGCTGTTGTCTTAAATTTTGCAAGGGTGCATACTTCCAGTCAATGAAATTTGCTGGATGTTGCAAAAAACAAAAAAACAAACAAAAAAAAAAGGTGAGAAAAGGTTTGCCTACATACTGTGATACACTGCAGTATGCAGGTCAGTGTCCTCTGTAAAGTACTTTCTGGTTATAGCCAAATGACCAAGGACTAAGGTAGAAGTCTGTGGCTTCGTTCTGAAAACAATCATAATCTTTTTTATTTTGTGAATCTCTTTAGAGCATTTTTACATTAGCTGGGCAATGATGAACAATTAGATTCTGTGATTTGCAGAAAGGGTAGTATAGTCATCTCTCATCACAAAATGTTCACTTTTGTCATGCAGGCTGCATTTCCTCTAGCAATTTTGATTAAGAGAATGTAGATTATCATGGGGGTTTATGCTCAGGTAGTTCCAAGGCCAGGTTATATCCAGGTGGGAATGCTTGGCTCCTCCCTCCTAGGCAGAGCATCTTACAATAGGATAAGTCCATGAGTCATGTGGTGGGTCCTTCATGGCCCATTGTCTGTCATCCGGGGTGGGTCAGGTGATAACAGCTAACGGCCCACAGCTGGTGGTAATAGAATACTTAAATACATCTATATTGTAATACATCTATATTGTAACCTAGGACAAGCAAACATTTGTCGCAGTCAGCTGGTGTTTCTGCAGGAATGCAGTGGTGGAATAGCAGCAGGAGTACAAGGGCAAGGCTGAGTTCTTCGAAAGTGTACGACTATATAGCATGGAAAGTATGAAATTCAGTACCTGCTTAGAAAAGAGAAGTGATTGAGCCTCTTACACTAGAGCTATGCTGAGATCAAAATATTTATAGCAGAATTGAAACTGAGCAGTACACTGCTATTTCACACACAGGAATCTTAACTCTGTCATAAAATGGTAATTTGTACTTACTCTGTGTGTTCAGCATTAGAGAAAAAATAAACAGTTTAAAAAAAAATCTTATATTTATTATTTTTCTAATTATGAAAATCAATATAATTTTTAATCCTGCAATGTAACAATATTGGAAAATATCTGATTGCCCATCTTCTTTTTCTGATCATATTTTGAGATTTCAGTGCTGAAGTGAAATGGAGGCAGGAGAAGACTATACACTTTGACATCATGACAGAAAAGGATTTGGTTTGCTATTAAATGCCACCCAAGTAGATCTTGAGTTGTTAGATATGAATGTCACCTCTTTGGAGAGGACACTTTCTATTAGGTGGACTAAACAAATAGGTCCATAAGACTTATACTTACATATCTCTAATCCACTGCACTGTCTCTTCCTGCCCTTCTTTGCAGAACAACTAAGGAGCATCCTTGTAATGATTTTCCCTCTGTTTTCACTTCAGCAACCCATATGCTAACAGTGAAGAGGTGGGAATCTTGTGTGGCTTCAATGACTTGAGCATTTTGTTTCTTGTACTTAACACCCTGCTGTCATTTTTTAGTAAGAGTTAGTATATAAGTTTTGAAATTAATTCTATACCAGGCTTTATACTTTTATTTGTTGTCTTCCTAGCTAGCTTTTATTTCTGGAAGAAACTGGTTTCTTAAACTTTGCTCCTACACTTCTCAAATACCAGCTGGATATTATGGACCATTCTTAACCTTTCTACTTTGACACTTTGAAATGATTTTGTGGTATTGGATGCTTTGTATAGCATCCCATCACATGAAAAAATTTTTTCTTTTTAAACATGGAGGTGCTTGTGTGGATTTATTTTGGTGGGAGGAATTACTGTCAGGCTCTGGTAAGCCTGGGGCCATGTATGTTTGCTTTATGAACTGACATATACTACTTCATGGTTAAGTTAAAATACAGTCACATTTACTTTGAACACCCATTGTGTTTCTCTTTTTTTATCTCAGATAAGCATTGTTGTGTATCAGAAGAAGCTTCTTTCAAAGCTTCTATTATATATTGGCCAAATACTTCTTTAAATTTTGTGAGCATTTGCTGATATCCATATGACGTTTTGCATAAGGGTAACTCTAAAATTACCTAAATTAACAACTCCTAAATGGTTTGCTTTCATTTTAGTCAGTTTCTGTCCCGAAGTACCATCTTGAAACTCCTTTGGAAAATGGCACACATTAGTCATGCAGCCCTAGTATTTCTTTTACAGATTGTAGAAGAGTAGGGTATTAGGTACAAAAAATGTTGTGGAATGGTGTTGTAAAAGTATTGTGGAACAGTGTTATAAATGGATGAGTTTGCATTTCTTGAGATACAGAGCACTTTACTGTTCTCAAAAAATTTTGGACAGGGAGTCCATGACAATAGTTTTAAACTCTCATGAGTGTTTGTTTTGCTTTACACACAGCACTTATTCTGTTATAACCCTAAATTGTGTTACCTTAGGCAAGTTAGAATAGGTCAATTTTTTCAGTATTTTAACGGTCCTGTGAATTTCTGATAAAGTCTTCTCCTGGGTAGCCCTGTGTGAGCAGTCATACCTTCCCACCCTGAGTGGTTTTGAACATGTTGGTTGTTCTTTAAGAATACTGATGTGTGACTGGGGATGATGCATGTTGGGATGTCTGATGAGGTCGATTCCCGTCCACTCTGCTGCTGCTCTGCAGGACACTGAGCTGCTCTTGAGGCAGCTCCTGAGTGACCACAGCTTACCTCAGAGAATCAGTTTCAGGGTTGTTGGGTTTTTAAAATTTTTTTCTTCCCTTGAATAGTTTTGAGAACATTTTTAGGAGAGGATGGCTGGGCCTGTCAGGGTGGTAGTCTCAGTAGCTAGCATAACACTGTCATTCTTGCCCCAAGACAAGAGTTGTCAGTGTAATCAAGCTTTCTTAAACTAATCTGAAGTTTATTTTATTATATTAGTTTCCTTTCTTTGGTACATTGCAAGCACCAAATAACATTCACATTATATTCATTCTAAAATTGCTCATTTGAATTCAAGATCCTGATAAAACTGAATGTATTATATGGTAGATAAAGGCACTTAGAAGACTAAAGACGAATTAGTCTCATGTCTTCTTCAAGTTTTATTGAAGATGCAGCATCTCCAAATGGAAATAACCTTGATGACATTTATAAAATACATCAGACATTCTTGATGTTGTCACTCAAATTTTATGTCAGTGTAGAATCTGCCATGTAATGTCAGTACCACATTGCCTGACAATCCCTCTACATGTATTTACTTGACAGTATCTAAGTTTACCATTGCATCAAAATTAGCTTTTATTTCATTCTCAATTCTAATTGGACTTAACTGTTTAGTTCATATATTCTTAGCAACATGCTGGGTCAACACTGATACTCATTTTAGATACTATTTTTAAAATCTTTTTATGTCATTTTAAGAGGAAGCTTAGTGGTAGCTGATTTAGTTTAATTGTATGAAACAAGGTATCTTTTATCCTGGCTTTTAAGATGGTGAATATGTTCAACTATTTTGTACAGTCTTCAGAAGATTACAAAAAACTCAAGTATAGAACATATATTGAGATTCAGTTCAAGTCCGTTTCTTTAATTTTTGAAATTTATTTTACTGTAAATGATACAGACTGTTCATACACATTGATAGATGTTCTCAAACCTAACCTCAAATGTTATTTGTCTGTATGGGTATGCTAAGAAAAAAAATGCTAACCACCTGCCTTCTCTAAGTTCTGGACTCATTCAAGCCCTACAGGCCACCAAATGTTCAACATCTTTGATTTCTCTGCTCTTTTTTTTTTTCTTAATAACCTGAATTCAAATCCATAATATGGATTACTTACCACATGGACCTAATAAAATATTAGCCACTTATCAGTCTAGATTTCCTTTCTTTAGCATGTTGTAGAGCACTCCAAGGCTTTTGTGAAACACAATCCATCTACCCTTCTCCTGTCCTCATGGGCCACTAACGAACTGGGCTATTCCTGTTAGTAAAGCTAATCCTTATCTAGAACGGTAGTCAAACTGAGGCATATGGGGGAAGCTAGGCACTTGCTGCTCCTAAGCACAGCCTTCATTTTACCATTAAGAACCATCAGATGCTTTCCAATAACCTGTGTGTTTCAAGTCTATTTTCTCTTGTTCTAAACCTAGTGCTAGTAATGGTCTACTTGCCTTTTCCTAACTCTAGCCATAGACCAAACCCTGACTCTAACCCAGGTATTCCATGGAACAAGATGCAAAATGTATTTAAAATTTATTTCAGTCTGTCCATGAGGTGGGGGTGGAGTTAGAGTAGGGCAGACAAGCCTTCATCTGGCCTTAACCCTACCCCAAAAACACCCTATAGATGCTGACCTAACTGAGCAAAAATAAACTATAAACTATAGACTTCTGTTGACAAGAGACTTCGGAGACAGAAGTGCACAAACAAGTGCAGAAGGGTTGGTCATTTTCTACATACTTCAGCCTGGCCACTTTTCTGTGTAGGCTACCAATGGTAAACTTGTGATTACAATTAGATTGGTTATAAAAGGCTGAGCTACACATTCATTAGTCCATGGAGTAATATGGGTGGGATCTAAAAGAATGTGTGAGAAATAGTTTATTTTCTGGTTTATTTTCTGGCTTTGTGGGGATGGGATTAGGATTGCTTTCAGCAAAAGAGTAGGTGAACCCTAATTACCTATGTACAAGGCATGAGCTGCAGGACTTCCACGAGGGTAAGTTACTTTAGCTAATGCCAAGCCTCTGGCTTGGAACTTTTATATCCAACCATATGACATATTTATAGTTCTGATTTGGATTGGGAAAATTGAGAAACTATGTTATAAATTATCTGTATTAGGATTGGTGTTCGTAGAGGCTAAATTGCAACACTGCATTTTAATTCAGCTAAATATCTGTATAGAAATGGAAAGTTGGAGATAGGATAAAAAAACCCCAAACCGCGGTAGGTGCTATGGAAGGTTGTTCCCTTCTGAGGCTTGTGCTGTTGAGCCTGAGTGCATATTTGAAAACATGGATGTGTGCCACTGATAGGGAAAAAAAGGTCTATCATGACAACTTTTGATGCTGTAATTTGTTATCTGAGTTTTGAATTGCTCATACTACAGTTAACATGCTTCTTGCTTCAGAAGTATTTTGAATGTATTGCCATGGTCAGGAGGCTTACCTGGCAGCCACCTCTTTGAAAAGGAACTGGGAACTGGTGGATTTTCAGAAGGCCCCCAGGTTCAGATCAAAGCCATGCCACAGTTTGGGGCAGACTGTTTGGCTCATTGGTGACAAGGAGTGATGTGAAGGCCTGTGATGATTCAAAATGTTAAATTAAATGATTACTCTGTAAAATTCTCTGTTATACTTACTAATATTTTATTAGTTGGTGATGAGGGTATATGAGTTTTTTGAGAGTGGGCAGCTCTCTTAAAAGCAACCCAAAATGCCCACGTGTGCCAGAAAATGAACATAGCAATTGGCAGCAAAAGGCTAGTCTACATCTTTTTTTCTTCTTTGGTATCATCCTTTCTGTCTTTCTGAGGTAATTACGTCAAAACTTCCTTGATATTTCACATGCCATGTCCACAGGTAGCATTGCCTCACCTGCATGATCATCTTGACCTCTGGTTTCTACTGTAGCAATGCTCACCACCCCTTTGTACAGCCTGATTTTTTGCTGTGAGGCTGGCTGGGCTTGGGAGAGGAAGGTGGTCAGAGAAAGAATATGGTAGTACTGGAACTGTAAATTCTTCATTTTGAGAAGAATAGGTGGTAATGTTTATATGTTTATTCACAGTATCTGTTAATCGCTACTGTTTCCATTTTGTGGGGCTTCTGGGTTTCATTTTGGTTTTGGTTTAATTTGTTTGGTTTTGTTATTAACTGTGCAAATAGATAGTTTGATTGATTTATAATGGGATAGCAATCTGAACATCAATCTCTGAGATGGTTCATTCCCAGATTTGGAATCTGGGATTTCAAATCAAATAAAGATTTGGGGATTGCTTTACAAGCAGGGTGAAGCCAATGTGCAGATATGTTTAAGTCTTCAATATTATAATGAATGGATAGCAATGCGATTTAATAATAGAATGCATTTATTGTGGTTAAACACAGCATAAAGTGTAGCTGTGTCAAATTACTTTTGAGATTGCTGATTGAATAGCCCTTAGTGCTGAATTATTGTAACATACTTATTATCTAGTGGATGACAGACCACTTGTGAATTAATGAGGGGAGTAAAATGACCACCAAGTTTTAAATAAGCATCAGACTCACAGTTCTTTATTTTCTTTGACTTTATGTTGAAAATCACGCAGATAAGAATAATGCTAATACTGTTGGATGTAATGAGAAGAAAAACCTAATGAGTTTTTTTCTTTCTTTGTCTGAACTGAAGGACAGCTTGTAGTGCCAGCAAAATTCTCTCATTCTTCCTTGCTTTGAAACTATGGGATTTTTTGCTAAAAGAAAAGTTAGTTCACTAAAAAAAAAACAAGCAACATTCACCCAGGGACTCCATACTTGGAAGTATATTTCCACACACATACCCACACATACACACACACACAAACATACACACCATACTCCTGCTTTTATCCTTTTTTATTTTGACAAAATAGTTTCTTGTGTGAACTTTGGAAATTGTAGTGCACGAAAAACCCCCAAAAGTAAAATGCTATTTACGCCTAACTGCAAGAACAGAATTGTTGAAAGTAGCAGTATTTTTGGTTTGTGTCATAGATATTAAATTATTCCTTTTTCCTTTCACTATAGGTACTTCAAAAACTAGGAAAAGCAGATGAAACCAAAGACGAACAGTTTGAAGAATATGTTCAAAATTTCAAACGGCAAGAGGTCAGTTACTTTTCCAGTTTCTTTAATTGTGTCTTAAGAATGCAATGTATTTAACTTGCTGATTTTGAAGAAGGTGTTGCAGGGGAACAGGTGAGATGTTTTTCTTTTTTTGGTGGGTGCAAGATTTTGTTCTGCTATTTTTAAACAGAGATAACAGTTGCATTTGTGCATGCAGAGGGCTAAAATTTGGGCTGAAAATAAAAGGACATATTGTACTCATATGTAACATCATCATGCTTAAACCACTTGAGATCAGAGTGACAGCACATTTTCACCAGTAATTGAGAATAGAACCCAACCCCAACTAAATGCAGCTTAGTGGTTGCCTTCTCACAAAGAAGAGAAATATTTCCTTGGTTTTGTTTTGTGGATTACTTTCATCAGTGCTATACAATAAGACTGGTTTTATCAGAATTTAGTAGATTAATAGAGTCAGACTGTATATTGTGTTGTAAAGCTTCCTGTGGGTGCTGGGGTCTATGGTTGCAGTGCTGATGAAGCACAGCTAGGGAGCAATGCTCAATTACTCTTAGTATTATAAACACAACACAGGAAAGCAAAGGTGCTCCAAAGTGTTTATAATCTACTCCCAATGCAATCCTAAATTCTAACCCCAAGTTAGAATGTTGCTTTGCTGGACAGACTTTTTGGCTCTGAGATGCAATTGCAATAAATTGCAATTTATTATACAGTACCCTTCTAGTACAAAGTAATGCCTCCCATGAGCTGTGGTAATACCACCAAGAAAACAGTCTTGTTACATAAGTATGAGCTGAAGTATCTGGTGTCTTTGTGAGCTGTTATTTAGAGCTTCTATAGAAAGGTACTGGAGCATGAGAACTAGTCCCACACATTTTACACAATGTAAAATTTGGCTCATGCAATTTCTGCTCTGAATCAGTCCTGTTCTACCACATGGACTTTTCTGCTTTCTGTGCAGCCACAAACCCTGCGTCCAGACTGCTGGAATGCTTATTAACTCTTTTTCATCTTATTGTCACTTAGTCTTTATTTCCTTCTCTCAGTGTAGAAAAGAGGGAGGTTTAAAGAGCTACTGAGCTTTACTCTTCACCAAAGAGAAAAATACTGGGAAGTAAAAGAATCTGTTTCTCTGAGAAGGGTAGTTCCTTCCCCATATTTCTTGAGGTCAGGAAGATGGTGGGATTTAATAGGCTTGTAGAAGCTTTGAAACCCCACAGAGATGTTATATTTTTCCTTTTCTTCCCCTTCCACTTTTCCAAGTCTTCTTGACTTGACTTCTTGATTATCTGATGTTGTTGCTAATCATTGCTGTCCATATCCCAGCTATTTGCACAGCTAGCAACTGTGTTTCTAGAGATAAGGTACATCTGTGAGGGGGTTTTTTTGGTGTAGGAGCAAATGGAGCATCCCCATGAAGAAACAGAATTTGTGGGATTTTTTTCTTTTATTTCAGAATTCTGAGACAAATAAAAGAGGGGAAAGAAAAAAAATCCTTTGAAGGAAATTGATGTCTCAAGTATTGGGTTTTTTCTGTCCTTTACCAAGACTTTTCTGTAATGGCGATTTTAAGCTGAAAGTCTTGCTTAGGGCTAAGGAGGATCATAACATTACTTTCTTTTTATTTCCTCTTTCTACTTACAGAGAAAGTAATACTGTAAAGGACTCTGCAGGAACTGCATGATGCTAAATCTAGATGAGAATGTGACCTGGGACCAGCCAGAGAAGGAATTGTGTAGGAGAATTGATTGCACGGGGAACTACTACAACTATCATGACAGGCACATGCAGATTAGGCTGTGTTCACTGACACACCAAATGAGAGAGACTGTATATATACTGAACTAGTCACACATGCTTACTGTGCCTTCAAGGAGTTCTGTTGTGCACAATTCTTCAAATACAAGGGGAAATGTTGCAAAAGCACTGTTCCTGCCATGTTCACCAATAAGAAGCATATAAATAGCTTAAATTTTTCAAGTTTTCTCCATGCTTTGGTCTACAATTTATTATCATTGCAAAGGTATGAAGAATTACAATTGGCATCTGAATTATCACTCTTACTGATTAATGCCATGCAGAACTGCTGTCTTCTGTGAACCTAGGCAGGCATCTCTTCTTGGTTTATGTTCAGTCCTACTTTCAAGTTCATTCTGCAACTCTAGAGGCTTTAGATAAAGAAAGGTTAAATTATAGATAATAAAGTATAAAAAGGTAATCTGGTAGATTGTCTTGGAGGGATTATCTCTGTCCTGACATTCACCAAACTGTTGATGTGGGCCATTCAGGAGTCTTGCAAGCAGAACTACCCCTGACAGAGGCTGTCCCATCTTTTTCAGTTCCTGCCAGGATTACTTTTCTCCTTGGTGGTCACTGACCCAGCAAGGCCATTATATCAGGGGGGGAGGAGGGGTAGAAACAGGCCTCTGCGTTTACTGAAAGTGTCTCTAAGGCTATTGAGAGATCACTCCAGCCAGCACTGCTCTGGTGCTGTACAGAAAGACCCTTCTCACACCCATGCCAGTGTAAGGCACAGATTCTCACTCACCCAGAGAGCCGGATAGCTCATGTGTTACCAGAGACAAAGAATCCAGAGGCTCAATCAGCTGGATATTCCAGATGTTTATTCCAGAGGGTTCCAGGGTGAAAGAGGAGGAAGAACCCCACATGTCCCTAGATATAGGGATCACCTGGGGTCAGGGGAGAGGAGGCGGGGGGAACACCACAACCAATGGGGAGAGGGGAGGGATGGAGTCAGGGGTTAGGTTACAGCCAGGGGGATTTACATAATTTGGGGAGGGACTTATCATGTTACTCAGACTAGGATGTTTCCCACCAGTGAAACCCTGCTGTACTGGAACCACTTGGCTCCCCAGCAGTTCCTGAGGTGGTATCACGTACCACCACAGGCCATGGCAGAGGCAGTTCTGGAGGAGGTCCAAGCTTTACTTTGTTTCTTGCAATCTCACTTGGCAATGATTTGTCTGTTCCCTGGCCGCCTCACCGACCCACAATTCATTCTGAGGAACACTCTCTTTACAGTTCTGTGTCCCTTTGCAAGTTCTTTGTTGCAGCTGGTGCTTACGTGCTCTGGGGACCCTGGTTAGTTGAAAACTATGAAAATGGTCTATTTATATTGTTTCCCTGCATTACTGAGCCTGCAACACTTGAGAGGTCAACTGACCTTAAGTATAGAATGATCTTTTTATTACTACTCTCCAAAGATACTAAATGAGGACTCCCAGTTCAGCCCACTGAATGGATAGAGAAAGGAAAGAGCATAGTACTCATTTTCCAGGAAATAGATAATTGAAAACCTAAAATCTTTGCCTGAATAGCAGATCAGATGGTGGGCATGTACCAAACTCAGCAGAAGGCTATGTGTAAGGACACATGCAGCACATCTGGCTGGAGAAAAAGGTCATTTAGATTCCCCAGTAATCCATTCCCATCTCTTCCTGAATACAACTGGGTAAGAGCCTCTTCTGAACTTTACAACCCAGAGTCAAATTAGCCAGATGAATCACCATGGAGAAACTGAGTCATCCCATGTCCAGGCAGAACAGAGCACAGTTGCTTTGCAGAGCCTCAGAACTTTCTCTGTCAAAACCATTAAGCTGCTGCAGCTGATGCCGACAGTAAAAACATTTAGATTTTAACCAGTCAATACAGCTGTTTCTCTTCCACTTAAGTTGTAAACTGAAAATTGCCACTTTAAATCAAAGCTTGTGGAAAAAACAAAACATATAAACTCATATATGACAGTATGATAGATTTTCATTCTATTGCAAGAAATTTCTTGACATTTAAACATTTATCTCTGCACAGCTAATTGTGAGTATGCTCATCCTCTTAATTGACTCTGGAGTTCAGAATAAGGGGGAAGAAAAGAGAATTCTGCATAATTCTCTCAATTGTGAAATTATCATCAAAGGCCATTAAAGGTTTGCCTGAAATTTCATCTCTATTCTGTTTTTCAAGCAATTGCATCTTACACATTCCGTTTTTCATAGGAAGTGCAGTGCAATTACCTTTATCCATGTATATATTTTAATGACTCACAATCATTAAAAGTCACACTATTGTTCTGAGAGAACAATATTTTATTTCTTGTATATACATATTTACCTCTTTATTTTTCTACATGTAGTTATGAGACTTCTTTTACTTTACAGAATAGAGTTAAGATATATTTGATATCTTAAACCCATAAACATTATGTACCGTATATGTACACACAGGAGATACAACCATTGCTACTTACAAAAGCAGCTTCCCATGGTATGTTGTCAGTAAAAAAGCAAGATGTCAAGTGCTGTTGCTGCTAGTTTATAGAATTAGGTGAAAACTAAGATCCTTTTTTTACTGTTGTTGAGTAATCAGAATCTGCTTCTGTGAACTGTTTTACTTAATGTGTGCCTCATAGTAAGAGCTGCTCATTGGGTGTAATTGTTAGGGATCTTGAAAAGGCTTACCCCATCCAAATCTTTCACGCAAGCATGGTTGACTGCCTTACAGCTGTGTCATGACATTGTCTAAAAGTTGGTTTGAGACAGTTAACATTTATTGAAGTGTTCTTTTTGCATCAGCTGTGCCACTGATTTTTTTAAACCTATTCATGAATTTAGATACCCAAGATGAGATTCACCACCTAGACACAGGCACCAGATATGCCTCACAGTGTCCCACCTGGCCCCCAGACATTGCTCCAGACAGAGAGATATGGCTTTGACCACAGTCCTGTATATCTGCTGCCTTGAGTACCATGTGGCATTTCCAACTGCAACAGACACATATGTTTTGGCAGTTGAACCCTGTGCGTAGAGAGCGATCCAGTTCCTGACTGCAACACCTGAATGTGGGTGTCTGTGTTTCCAGGACTGGGTGTTCCCCTGTGCTTGTGTTGAACTGGGCAGCAGGGTCTGGAGAGCAAGGCAGAAACCCATCAGTTTCCCAGGGGCATCTGTGGGCATTAATGTCTCTGATCAGCCCTATCTGGGTCCCCTAATCCTGCACATGGACACAAGAATCCTATTTTAGTGTAGTAATGCAATATTCAGATCTCCATGTGCTCCCTTTGTTTCCCCACTCAGCGTACCATTGGTTCATTTTAAAATATGCTCTGCTGTACCTCAAACCCTATTGGTGTGTAACCCTCCTGCCAATCTTCCCTTCATCCTCCTGGGACTGGCTCAGAGAGAGCCAGCCCCTGCCCCCTCTCCTTCCCCTTAAAAGGCAGAGCCTGGATCTGGGAGAGGTCTCTGCATCTCTGGGCTGGCAGGCCCAGTGCCTGCTTCCCTCCCCTTCTCCTTTCCCTGTGACCCTCTCTCCCGTTACCCCAAATAAACCTCCCTGCTAGAACAGAGATGGAGTCCAGTTCTTCCTTTGCCTCACTATATTCCTGCTTGAATTGACGTGGTTTGAAGACTGACGCCATGCCGCGGAACCTCGGGGGCCGCCCCGCCCCAAATCCAGTGGGATTTTACAAGAACCAGGGACCGGACTGAGGGGGAACCAGCCTGTGCAGCCCTCCTGGACCGTGCTACATCATTTTAGCTCAACCCTTGGCCTAAGTTACATCATAAACTCATTCCCATGCTTAGGGAACCCATGTTTCAGCTGCATCTCCTGCTCCTCCCATCTGAATCTGTCAGACAAACCCTGGACCTGGTTCAAGCCTTCACAAGGTTGTGGGTTGTCAGTGAAACCTCTTGCCAGTCCCTGTCTCTACCCACCTGTCCCAGACCCTGCAGGACGGCACCCATCAGTGAGGGCATAGCCTGCACTGGAGTCACTTGTGGCTCCTGGTACAACCCCTGCCAGCTGTTGTGAGGTTTGTGAGTCAGTTGTCTAAATGTTGGCATCTGTTGCCACTTGTGTGTCCTCCCTGGCTTCCAATTCCCTGGCTTCCAGCAAAGCTGGTAGGTCTCTAAGGACCAGTTGCGTGTGCTATTTGTGGATCTGTCACAAATGGCAGTAGATGACTATACTGAGTGAAGCGTTTTCACTGCTGGACTTTCTTAATTGCTCTCCTGACTCCACAGGTTGCTTTTAAGAGATCTATATTGGCTCTATGACAAGAAGAAACACCCAACTAATGTAGGCAGTGATAGGTGTCCTAATGTAGAGTTGGATGAAGGACGTCATTAAGAAAGGGAGCTTCAATATGTATTACAAATAATAATGAAATTCAGTCTGTGTTTTGCAAAACCTTGTTTTCTCTAGGAATTAATAGGTATCTCATATATCTATATGACCATCTTTAAACCTGTCTTATGTCCCCCTTTTAGACCACCCTCATTTTTAGGTCTTGTATATGGTCTTGAGATGGATAAAAAAATCCAGGCAGTAAACAAAAAGTGTGAACTTTAAAATTACTTTGAATGGGTGACAGTATTTGTCCTTAGCTGATACTCAGATTTGCTTGGTTGTCTGTAGAATGCCGTACTGAACTGCAGGGGATTCCTGCTGCTTGTTAAGCTGCGACATATTATGTGTTCAATACAGTTCTGTCCATACAAGACTCCTTTGCTAAATAAAAGTGATACCAAGTGTTTTCTCTGGTAGGTATTCCAAAGTAAACCAGACATAGAAAATCACAGTCTAGACTAGTGGGAGGGAGCTTTTTTTTGCAAACCAACGAGTATTTACATTTGGGGAACCGAGTCTGACAAGCATCTGGGGCAACCCAGAGGTGTACTTCAGATACTGGATAATCGCTAAGCCCAATACACGCTGTACAATGTACAAACGTACAATGTATTTTGGAACTATGGGAGGGATTTCTGTGCTGATTACCATTACATCCTGAAATGTGTGTTTAAAAATTATCCTATGTCTTAAGGGTCATTTTTCCCATAACAAGAAGAAATATAGTGTACCATTAAATTTCATCTCAAACTCATTATAATTTCCAATCAGGCAAGATATCCAGGAAGGTGAGGCCCTCTGTTTTACGCTACAAAATTATCTCTGCATGGACAGCTCAGATGCATTTCAACTGATTCCTCACTAAAAGAGAGAGACCAGCTGATGCAATGTTTTTCTTTTTTGACTCTGACCACTGATTGCTCCAAGTCCAGAGGGCAAACCATTGTCACACTTGCAAGTATTGATTGCTGCTTAAACTATTATGCCTCTGCACCTTTAGTAACTGTACTAATTGTTTCTTCCCCAGTGCAGTTGAATGTTCAAAGTTATTTCTGACTATTTTTAAAGGAGACTGGTATAAGTTTCTTCAGGACCCCTTTGAGATAACTGACCGTGGGGATAGTAGACATAGTCCAGCTCTGAGATGTAACACATGGATTGAACATGATGCAGTTCACAACAAATAGTTCTGGACAGTTTTCTACCAGATCTCTTAATACATAGTTTTTATACATTCTTCACAAATGTAGTTATGGGTATGCAGCTATAGGCCTCTTGTACCGAGGCACAAGTAAATGGTCAGAAAGTCTAGCTCAGCATTAAATGTGTATAGATTGCTTCTAGACATAAACTTGTAGATTCTTGCTTCCTTTGTGGACCCCAAATTTTCATTAAAACCATTATTCTGGGCCCTACTTTGAGGACATGAAGGATAATGTGGTAAGTGTGAAGGTAGAATACTTAGGGAGTGCGAGGTTTAGTTATGAGGCATGGTTGGAATTTCCCTTAAAGTGAGTGCTACATGTTTTGTGTTCAGTCCTCATCTGAAAGAGAAACCAATGGTTCAGTAAGAATGGTTGGTTTAGTGTCTCTGCAGGCACAGAGCTTTCTCGCCCTGCCTACTGGGAATCACTGCTAACATGCGTTAGGCTTCCTGGTTTTTGCCTTTAGAGTTTTTTTGGGGTTTGTTTTGATTACTCCAAACCATCTGAGAAGCCTGTTTCATTTGATGCAGTTTACTTCAGTTCAACATGCTACTTAATCACTAGAACAACAAAATTCTTACTTTTGAGCCTTCTACTTTTGAGGTGGGCCACAAATTTGGTGCACTCCTAGAAGATACTGTTATGCCTGAAACCTCTGTGTTTCTAGAGAAGGTTGTAAACCCAATTTTTTCAAGTGATGTGCTAGACAAATATTTCAAAAACCAAATCTCTTAGAGCTGAGCAAAAGAAAAAAAGAAATCTAATTCTTTAAAAAAAATATTCCAAAATTTGGGAGACAATTCTAGGGAGTGTAAGGAACCTGATAAATGGTAAAATAGGATACTCTGGTAAGCAGATAGATTTCATATTTTCATATGGAATTACAAATCTGCCCGAATAGCCTCTTATTTTGTTAAGCTTCTCTTAATGTAATAGTTGCCTTCATTCATACTACAGAGTTCCCTAAAGATCTACCAATAAATAGTACCTAAAGTGTTTATGAACAAAGAGACAGCACTGCTCTACACTGCGACAAGTAACAGCACATTACATACATACAATAAAGAATGTCTTCGGGGTGATACAGAAGATGTTTTCTTTTCAGCTATTTCCCTGATGTCTTAGCAATGGAATGACAACATTCCAGTATTACAGCTGCATTAATAATTGCCATTTTTCTACTACTACTACTACTACTACTACTGCTATTATTATTATTATATTATATATTGTTATTAAATTATCCATATGTTTTCATTATTATTTAGTTGCTATTATTATTTGTTATTAATTATCCTGTGCTCCAGGTTCAATATTTTCAATGCTCTTGCCTCTCACTTAAATTGGAGTGATATATTTGGGTTTTATATGTAATTCACGTGCTGACCTTTCCTGGAAAGATGTATTGTGTTTGCATCTTGTATGTGACATGAAAGAAAAATCAAACTCTTCTGTTCTGACTGGAAAGCTGTAAATTAATGATTCCTGGCAAATAGGTCATCTGATTACAACTTTTGTGGAGGCAATGTGGTCTTTAATTTCTGAGTGGAGGCAACACTTTTTCTATTGCATCAGGAAGCAAAAGCTGATAAGACAAAAACTGTGGGTTTTGCAGTTTTTATCATTACCTTTTTTAGGTCTCATAGGTCTCATCAGTCTCACAGCCAACAGTGCTGTCTCTCTCGCTTTCTTAATTCCAGTGCTAAGATATGTTTAAATGCTATGAGTTGAAAAGAAAACCAAAACTAAACCCAAACAATACCTAAGAATCAGAAGTACTGAAAAGGCTTAATGCTGCTGTCAAGGTATGTAAGGCCTGTGGCTGTAGATTGCTAGATCCTGAAACACTGAACATCCTGATCTCACTGAATGCATGTGTCTTTTCCAGCTTTATAATATTGACCACATAATGAGACCAGAAAAGTAATAGGTTACATTGTTCTAAGCAGCTAACTATTGTTTGGGACATTGCTGTGAAGAGCTGTGTCAACTTTCCCGAAGATGGATGCTGTTTTGGGTTGTTGCCATGCCTTCCTTGATATTATGTAAAGTTAAACAGGATTATGTAATAGATTTTTGGTAATTTGCATATTGAGTATGATCAGGTGAGCTAAGAGCACTGATTTTTGGTGCTGGAGTCTGGTAGAACATGCATACTGTTATCAAACAAATTGGTTGTGAGAAATTTGCTATTGAGACTTTCCTCTGGAGTTTCTTACATATTATGAAACTGACTCGTTTTGCTGCCTTATGTAAAACAAATGAAATAAATGATAAAATTATAAAAGAAGCATCAGTGATGTCTTGGGAAATTTCATTTCAGAGGAACACAACATTGGTGAAAGGACAGCTACCTTTTATTCTCCCTCAAGAAGGCGCATCTAATTTAACAAAATTCATGACTTTAATGATGTTTTCAATTGAGAGACCAGAAAGTAGAAGTAGTGTACCAGTAAACGTCTCAAAGGGGAAACATTGAATATGTGACAATCTTTTTAAAAGTACCTTTTAAAACCTGTATTTAACAGTTTGCCAGATGTGCATAGTCAGCAATGTATTTGCAGTGTTTTCATCTTATGAATTTTAATTTGTCTGTTATGTGACAGAAGTGTATTTGTCTTCACTAATAATGAGTTTACTATAGAAAATGTGCAGACCAGAGGCACATTTTGCAGAATTCACAGGGCTGAAGACTTTTGATGCTAATTTTTAATTCTGGTATTTTTAGAAAGGTCTAATTTTGTTGCCATTGAAACTGAGAGATTATCTCCCAAATTCAGTGGCAGCTGGCCTTTGCTCATGGATTTTTTAATGTCACACAACAATTGATAATGAGGGAAAATTGATATGACTCAGTTGATATGATATGCTTAGATATTTCAGGAGGTTGTGGCCTGTTAATAACCTAGACTGACGGAGATGCATATTAAAATTATTCTTTTGAATGAGGTGTCAGAACTCATAACACCACATAGGGCAAAATATTTACATCATGTTTTACTACTTTGGCTTTTTCTTACATGTTTTCCTGAGCGGTAGTTGCTGATGACACTGTCCTAGGTTGCAATATAGATGGATTTAAGTATTCTATTACCACCAGCTGTGGGCTGTTAGCTGCTATCACCTGCTAATGACCCACCCCCGGATGACAGGCAATGGGCCATCAGGGACCCACCGTGTGACTCATGGACTTAACTCATCCCATTGTGGGATGCTCTGCCCTGGAGGGAGGAGCCAGGTGTTCCCACCTGGATATAACCTGGCCTTGGAACTGCCTGAGCTAGCTCTGTCTACTGGGTTCCCAGAGGACGAGAGCTACCACTGGACCTTCAGCTGGAGACCAGACCTTCATAGGATAACCGCTTGAACTGAACTACTTCAGTTGGACTGCTACCACCACCCTAACCAGGTGTCAGGTTATATCTGACTTTGTCAGTGCTTTTCCTTGTATTATTTCACTTATTTTTAATTTCAATCTTGACTTGTGATCTCCCACTGGTTTGTTTTCAAACCAATAGAGACACACAACACTAACCAAGAACAACAGATCTAATAGTGGTTTAGGGCAGTGGTTTAGGGCAGGAGTTGTAACACTGCACAGCAGTATAGTTATAAACATAGTATTTGAGCAGTGTGTTTCCCTGACATTTATGGTGTGCTACTTAGTCCTAGTGACAAAATCTCATGTGTATGAGTAAAACTGGACATGAAATCAGCTAAGGTTAACCTCTCAGCCTTCCACCTGTGGTTTGCTGTTCCCAGAACATCAGAGATTCTTTAACAACTAAAACTTGTTATTATATGGTCACCTGTTCGGCTGGACCATGATGAAGAACCAAGTTGCTTTATCTTCCATTTTTACCACAAGAGCTCAGGCCAAAGAAGGTATAATATAGAAACATCTTCACATGAAGGCACAACTTCTGTGCCTTCATGTGACTTCTCACAGTACCAGGGATCCTCCCAGGAGGAGACTGGCATGCAGAAAAGGTGAACTTCCCTCTTGTTTCTGCCAAGTGTTTGCTGATCCTCCTCTTCAGACATGAGATGAAGAAGGTTGCTCCTGGGTACAATTTCCTTTCCTCTGTGGAAGCATTGATCACTTAATGCCTTGGTCCATGGAAAGCAGGCAACTTCTGTCATCTTCCTGCTTACCATTCAAGCACAGAAGGAAGTTAGAAAGAAGTCAGCTTCTGCTGTTTTATGTAGCATGAAATAATGTATTGTAATGATGCATTAGGGTAGTACTTTTTGCTAAATAGTACTAAGATGTACGCATAATGTTTTCTTAAAGGACACAGCATCAAGCTACTATACCAGAACTTTCTGTTGTTCTGTAAGTAATTAAATCTGAGGTTTAATCCTCTGATACTCAACCTGTGCCTCTCTGGCCCTTGTTTTGATGTGCAGTTTTGATTCCAAAGCAAGGGAAGAGGTTGCCTTTCCTTGGAGCATCAAATATGGTCCCAAACTAGAAAAAGGTTGGTGAGCTGGCTGCTCCTTCGCACTTGCTCTTACCCAGCAGCTTTTCAGATATCACCCTGGTAGGTCTATTCCTGTGCTCAGAATTTAGTTGATAAATGCATGTGAGAGCTTTAGGTGACTTGTTTCAGAGGAAATTAGTGTAAAAGCAATCTTCTTCAAATTAGTGTAAAAGCAAACAATTCTTTGTTGAATCTATAAAGTGAATTCAGTCTGCTTCCTAGGCCCATTCAGGCATTTTTACCTTCCAAATTATTTAATATTTCCAGGACCTTAAACAGTTGATCTCTTCTTCTAGTGCACTGCAATTTGAGGGACAGGGGTGGGGGCTGTTGCTGATCCTATTCTAAAGGCTTATAGTTCCCTTCAGGAAGCTGTGAGAAGTGAGTTTGGTTGATGTAATCTGCATTGCAGTGTGTGCACTGGTGAGACAGGTATTTTTTCAGAACCACAATTTGGACTTAATGTGGCTGCAGGTAGATGGATTTTAAGTATCAGATCCCCCTATCAACCTGAATTTCTTATGATCCTCTGTGTTTGAATGCTCTGAGCATTGAAGTTGCTGATGGCAAACCTTTTACTGACATCAGAAGTCCTTTGAGTTAAGTAGAGTTATAGCAGCTTGTACCTTCTGCCTTCTAAAGTATTCACTTTATTCTCATGCGCCCTTTAGATTCTGATTTTCACATGTAAAATATGAGAGAAACTCCAAAGCAGTCAGTCATATTTTGCCACTGATTTTTCCATATGGTGTAGCTGTATGTGAGAAAATGTGACTGCAAGCTGGTATTCCTGTAGTTTCCAATTGCTTAAATAAATAATTGTAAAGGTATTAGAAACAGGTAAATGTGGACTGTTTCAAAAATCTTCTGGCTGTTGAAGGTGTCCTGGACAGCAGCATTTTAGCAATAAAGTATGTGTGTAGCACAGGTTTCTTTGCAAATCCTAGGAACTGTGAAGTTCAATTTGTGATACAGTCAGAGATAAAGTTAACAAAATACATTTTTTCTCCGTTCTGAGTTTTTTAAAGGCTGTTGGCATAGGAGAAAGACAATTTTGATGTATTTGCCAAAGAACAGTTGAGATTTCACCACAGGCTGCAAGATGCACTAGTTAAACAAAACAAGTTACTTGCAAAATGTTAAAATACTTGGTAAGCTCTTTGAAAATATAATAAATGACTTATGTAAGAATATGGATTTTCTTCAGGTCTAGACTGGCCTTGTTTGAGTGGTTTCCAGTGGAGGTTTACCGTTTTTGATTATACTTCTTTGTGTTTCAGATTAGCTGACTTGAACTTGACCTTGGATGTAAAATATACATGTCTCTTTTGGGGTGGAATTCTTCCCTGGACAGATGATTGATAAAATAAACACAGAAATCCTAGCCTAGAGACAACACTGAGCCAAGCCTCCTTTGCTAGGCCCCCTTTTTATGTGAATCTCTGCATGCTTGCAACGTGTGATACTATTAATCATATAGCTCCTGAAATTGCTTTTAGTTGTTGTTTGACATACTGCATGCATGTTTCAAGGCATTAAACATAACTGACCTGTGTTTTCACTTCCTTGGTTTTTTTTTTCATTTCTTTTCCAGGCAGAGGGTTCCAGACTCCAGAGAGAACTGAGAGGATATTTAGCAGCCATAAAAGGTGATTTTTAAGTTTTACATCGTGCTTTCATAAAGCAAACTTTTTTAAAAAATTGAGACAAGTAAGCTTGTTTAAAGTATACAAAGACAAATAGTCTTTGTATGATTCTGTTTAACCTCTCTTTGCAAGATTCTCCTTAGTCTGATGCTAGGGGTTCTGTACCTTCAGTGTAAACTTACGTGTGCACAGTCTTGCATCCTTGATTGTCCTTTGTGTGCATCCTCTGCTGCCCATATTCTCATGCTGCATGCATTTTCAGCACCCAACCAAGTCTACGCACCTTGTTATTCATCTTTGCATATGCTAGAATATTAAATACTTCATGTGTCACGAGTGGAAACAGAGGGTATATAGATTTTACCAGTTGCCTAGGCCTATGGCAACTAGTGACCAAACCTATTCAGAGTGACCAGCGCCCTAAAACACAGTCTCACTCCTAAGTTCTTATAAAGACAGCCGATTTATGTCTAATGTAAAATAGATTATGGTTTATTAGACACAGGTGAGAACGGAACAAAGAACTAGACAAATTTTACTACACAAAACATGAAAAGCTATTCATAGCTAAAACATATATATATGTTTATATATATATATATAAATGTATATATATATATATGCCCAAAATAGGGAGATTAAAACAATACAGCGCTAAAAATGAAAAAGGTACCTATTAATATTATTGTAGCTAGCAAAGAAGAATACAATTTAGGAAACTGAATGCTTCTTACCAAATCCAATTTTTGGAGCTGGGGATGCACCAGATCCTCTCTCAATCCCTCGGGGAAGTAACCACAGAGCTTGAGTCCAAACTCAGGGGAGAGGCTTTTCACGCTCCAATGTCCATGTAGAAAGCTTCTACTTTTGCTGAGTTTTTTGTGGTGTTTTATAGGGAAAAGAGTGTGTATTTGCAGTCACTTGAAAATTCTTCACATTCTCTCAGTGTCTCGCTCTGAGTTTGAGATGCCAGCATTGATAGTCCGGATTAAGCCATTGACTTAATCTGAGCCATCGATCTCAGCCAGCAATCAGGGAGAGAGAGAAGGGGGGGAGGGTGTTTGTCCTGCCACAATCCACCCCTGTGACCCAAAGACACTACTCTTATGTCATGAAGTGACAGTGCAGGTGTCTCTTGCCTTCATGCTATAAAACGCACCCACGTTTTTTAATTTATGTATTATTGTTAAAATTTTTTGGTATACATTGTGTTTCCAAAATTGTATTATTCTCTAATGGAACTTTGACTATGTTAATAGGAAGCATTTGTGGTTGCTTCAGTTTATGGGCTCATGTAGTAGATTATGTAGCAAAATATATATAAAAGAAACATTAGTAGTAACAACTAAGGGATTAGTATATATGACGTTAACTTCAGAATGTCCATAGTATTTGGAGGCAATTTAACAAGTATTAGTCCATGTAGGGGAGGTTGTTTTTCACCCCTTGAGTCTTGAGATTTTTGGAAAATCAGGAACAAAGAGTCTGTGAAGATAGCTTCTTGGTTGTAGCAGCTGAATCAGTCCAGTGAATGGTCTTTCACTCTTTTTGTGCTTTCCAGTTCAGTCTTCTTTTCTCAGTGGAGTTTAGTATTAGTATATAAAATGTTAGACAATTCTATAATAATGTAAACAAATACACATAGAGAGGTAGATACAGAAATATATATATATAAGTTTGATTATCCTAGGGGATACAATGAATTTTACTTTAAAAAGGTAGCTATGTAATTTAAATTGATTAGGTTATATTTAGGATACAATCTCCTTTTCCTACTGTGACAATCAAGGTAAAGACATAAAGTAATACATGTGGAAAAATTATAAAGTATATACATAAACATCACTTAGATCTGTCAAATCATTTAGTTCTTC